>NC_138773.1:66888829-67353829 GCF_965119305.1 Pelophylax lessonae | reverse complement strand
CCTAGTGGGGTCACAGTGCACAAACATCAACACTGACAGATTCTAAACTATTTCTATCCAAAACTTTACATCTGCCTGTTCTATAGTGGTGTGTTACCTGTAATGTACCTCTTACATGCATTATTTTAACCCCTTGCCATCGCTTTCCAGTGGCCCTATAGGTGAGTGTTAATGCCTGGAGGCAGAGATGGATTCCTGAACATGTGATGGCTATATGTGATTGCTATGATTGGCTTTCATAATAGTTGCAGGACTGTAGTTCATTCTGCTGGCTCCCATTCATGAACTATAGCCGAGAGCTGTCATTAATCATTCTCATGGTAATGCACTTTGAGCATGCTCTTGGCACAGAACCTCAGAGCCTCATGGATGCATACAGTATGTTCAATGGTTGGGCATTAAATTGGTTGTAAACCTCAGATGTGAAATATGAACGAAGCATATCCCTCTATAGTGTGTACTTGTCTCAATTAAGAGCACTAAGAGTAATTTCAGTCTGCTGCTTCGTTCTTCTATCGGCATGAATCACTTCTGACAAGTTTACCTGGCGCCAAGAGAAAAATGGTGACGAGGAGGGTTCTCCAGCTGTCCTTTCTCTCTGATCAGCTCTGAGCTCTCCTCACTGGGCTCTGCAGAGTGTACCTTCAGCTCTCTGCCCCCTTTTTTTCTGACAGCTCAGACAAGCTTAAGGCCCCTTTCACAAAGATGGACCGTTCAAATCCGCCTGTCATTTTTTTTTGCGGATCTGAACGTTCACCCCATGCATCTCTATGGGGCAACGGATGTCAGCGGAGAAATGTCCGCTGACATCCGATCCGTCATATCTGGACGGGTGGAAACCCTATTTTCCATCCGTCCAGCGGATCGGATGAGAACGGACAGGCGGTCCATTCCTATCTGATTCCCCCATAGAGATGCATGGGGAACTGGCAGCTCTGTCTCCTCACACAGCGCGGAGACACAGCTATCATCCTCCTGCTCAGCGGGGGATCGGCGGATTGGTCCCCCGCTGAGAAAAACGGAGTCCGCCTGACGGACTCAGTGTGTGAAAGGGCCCTTATAAATTCTGGACTTTGGATGTAGAGAAGAGAAGCCTGCAGATAAACAGGTATAACTTATGTAGGAGGATTTGTTTTATCTCTGTATTTCACATTAGGCCAGTCACTTTACTAGGTATATGTAAGGGTTTACAACTACTTTAAGGCCCACTTGCCTTGTGTCTAGGTTTACTGTTTGGGCACATTTGCACGGGTACATTCATGGGCTGCTGTACCTGTGGGAAATGCAAGCAAAAGTTCAATTTTCCAAAATGCGGTTTGCCATATCTGTACCTGCGTTTTGGCGGCAGGTGCGGAAACACGTGTGATTTATGTGTTCTCCCAATCGCAGTAGTGTGACACTATTGTTTGTTTACCTTTTTAAGTTTATTCCATAGTGTTCACATTTGATTCCCCCTGTAAAGTACAGTGCCACGTTGGCTCACACTCCTAGTGGTTATATGGTAATGTTTACATTTGCACTGTGCGGAATAGGGAACATTTGTTTTCTTGTAGTGGTCCAGAAAGCAGCCAATAACAGTAGAGGGAATTATCAAGGGGCTCGCTCACTCTTGCACACAGTTTGGGATATCTGGCTCTGCAATTTTGAAAGCACTGATAATTAGAGGCGTAATCTCCAGCGAGTACTCATCTGTGTAATTAATATGATCTGGTTTTTATTATTAACTGGCAAACTATAATAAAGACCCTGTTAATAGAATTATGTAATTCATGGCTGTTTTCTACACGCCTTCTGCGTTCAGTCAGCTGCAGACTCCTTGTTATGATTTTCAAGATTTCCATAGCAAACCTCCAATTTGCATGTCTTGTGTTAGCTTGTCAGGGGAGTTAAACGCTGATTGGTTTGCTGATGTTTGTCTGCCTTTTTTCTTTTTTTTTGTGATCTCTATTTAGCAAAGTCGGTGTAGAATGGCCTGAATAATAAGGGATTGTTGTGTTTTCTACAGCAGAATTCCTGCGGTAACAATTGTTGCTTTCATTCAGTTATTTGCAGTGAAGGGCATGCAGTCTTCATGGTTTATTTAAAGAACATGGACTGCTTTTTGTATATACTCATTCTCTTTATTTCCCTCGTTAGTGTTTTTATATGTACATGTGTTGGCAGACGCTTTGCTGTTATGCTAAAGGTGTGGTAAATGGGGTACGTGAATCTTTTTTAGGAACCCCATGCAAACAGATTTCTGCAATTTTAAAATCTCAGTAAAAGGCGATTTGACAAGCTTTGGAGGGTGTAAAACATGAAAGTAGTTTATTATGCAACAAGTTGTGGTTTTTGCTTTTTGTTTGTGATGACTGTGGTAGAACTATTGAAGGAAACTTGCCATGACTAAATAGGTTTCCAAGGACGATGTCTCCTAAGATTATTGTTGCTTGGCTGTATGATGATGCTCTGGCCTTTAAAGCCGTAATAAACCCCAAAACAAGAAATGTATTATATTGCAGCTTACCAATTCTTAGATGTGGCAGCAGCATTGGTTTCCTTTTTAAGGTTTATTTTTCCTTTATTTTCCAACTTCCTTTAACAGACCAAGTAAAAGTGGCAGAATATTGAGTTAAACCTTTTAACACAGGGCTGCTTTACAATGGTCACATTTGCGTCTTTTATGTAAAACCTTTATCCCCTACCTCAAAAAAAAAAAAAAAAGTTACTATAACTGTTTAAAAAGTGTTATGCCTAGTACACACAATGAGAAAATCGGGCAGAAAAAACACTTTTAGAACGATTGTACGATAATCTGATCGTTAGTACACAGCTTTCGAGAGCTGATCTTGACACTTAATGCAAAATCATCCAAAGAGACTAACAAGAAAATTTCTCTTGTACGATACCAGAACTATTTTAGTTTAACCACTTCAGCTCCGTAAGGTTTTACCACCTTCCTGACCAGGCCATTTTTTGCGATAAGGCACTGCATTGCTTTAACTGACAGTTGTGCGATGCTGTACCTAAATAAAATTGATGTCTCTTTTTTCCACAAATAGAGCTTTCTTTTGGTGGTATTTGATCACCTCTGCGGTTTTTATTTTTTGCGCTATTAAAAAAAAACCCCAATTTTGAAACAAACAAAAACAAAAAAAAAAAAACTATTTCTTTACTTTCTGCTATAAAACATATCCAATAAAAAAAAGTAAAAAATCGATTTTTTTCATTAATTTAGGCAAATATGTATTCTGCTACATATTTTTGGTAAAAAAATTCTAATAAGTGTAAATGGATTGGTTTGTGCAAAAGTTATAGCGTCTATGGGATACATTTATTGACTTTTTATTTTTCATTGTTTTTACTATTAATTGCAGCGATCAGCGATTTTTAGCGGGATTTCAGCGGACAAATCTGACACTAAGTGACACTTTGGGGACTAGTGACACCAATACAGTGATCAGTGCTAAAAAAAAAAAAATCACTGTTATTCTATAAATGACACTGGCAGGGAAGGGGTTAACTCAAGGGGCGATCAAGGGGTTAAGTGGGTTCCTAAGGAGTGCTTTCTAACTGTGGGGGGGAGTGAATGCACTAGAGGATAAGAGACCTGTGTTTCAGCTTAGCTGAAACGCAAGTTCTCTTTTACTCGCTGACAGAACAGCGGTCTGCCTTGTTTACATAGGCAGACTGCCGTTCTGTCATTCCACCAAACGACGGCGGCACGTGCACAAAATCGCGTACATGTACGTGATTTTGCACAGCCGGGCCGCCCTGCCACAGTATATGTGTGGTGGGCGGTCCGGAACTGGTTACCACTTAACTACCTCAATACTGGGCACTTAAACCCCCTTCCTTCCCAGACCAATTTTCAGCTTTTAGCGCTGTTGCAATTTGAATGACAATTGCGCGGTCATGCAACACTGTACCTAAACCAAATTTGTGTAATTTTTTCCCCATAAATAGAGCTTTCTTTTGGTGGTATTTGATCACCGTCAGGTTTTTTCTTTTTTGGTGCACAAATAAAAAAAGACTGAAAAGTTTGAAAAAAAAAAGTTTTTTTGTTTAGGTTATAAAATTTTGTAAATAGATATGATTTTTCCTGCACTGATGAGCACTGATGATGCCGCACTGACAGGCACTGATGAGGAGACACTGATGAGGAGACACTGATGGGGTGGCACTGATGGGGTGGCACTGATATGCAGCACTGATGGGCACTGATAGGTAGCACTGATATGCAGCACTGATGGGCACTGATATGTGGCACTGATAGGCAGCGCTGATAGGCAGCGCTGATGGGCACTGATAGGCAGCGCTGATGGGCACTGATAGGCAGCGCTGATGGGCACTGATAGGCAGCGCTGATGGGCACTGATAGGCAGCGCTGATGGGCACTGATAGGCAGCGCTGATAGGTGGCACTGATTGGCGGCACTGATAGGTGGCACTGATTGGCGGCACTGATAGGTGGCACTGTTGGGCGGCAATGATCGGCACTGATCGGCACTGATGGGGGGCACTGATCGGCACTGATGGGGGGCACTGATCGGCACTGATGGGGGGCACTGATCGGCACTGATGGGGGGCACTGATGGGCACTGATGGGGGGCACTGGTGGGCAGTAATGGGCACTGGTGGGCGGCACTGATAGATGGCAATAACTGCACTGGTGGGCAGCACTGATAGATGGCATTGGTGGGCAACACTGATAGGGAGGGCACTGGGGGGCTCTCTGAGCCCTGCTTGCCATCCCTGGTGGCCATGGTGGGCATCCCTGGTGGTCATGGGTGGGCATCCCTGATGGCTTAGTGGCACCCCTCCCCCCCCCCCCCCAAGGCTGTACTGGTAATCAATCATCTGATTACCAGCACAGACCCCCCCCTGTGATCAGTGAGTAATTAGAAATACTCACTGATCACTCCAGCAGCAGCACCGATGCTCTTCTCTTCTCCTCACTGACAGGATCTGTCAGGAGGAGAAGAGATCGAAGCCGTTACAACGGCTCTATTTACATTACATGACGGCTGTGATTGGACACAGCCGTCATGTGATCAGGAGGGCCAATCACAGGGCCCTCCTGCCGAATGATGTTGCTCTGTGTCCGAGGGACACAGGCACATCGAGATCGCGCCGCTGCGCGTGCCCGCGGCGGCGCGATCTCTCTCCTTCTGAAGGACGTTCCGGAACGTCCATTCAGAAGGACGAGACTCCCACCCGGCCGTATATTTACAATGGCCCGGGTGGGAGGTGGTTAAAGACCAGACCTATTTCTGACATTTGTTGTTTACAAGTTAAAATCAATATTTTTTGCTAGAAAATTGCTTAGAACCCCCAAACATATGTATTTTTTCCAGCAGAGACACTAGAGATCATTGCAATACTTTGTCACACTGTATTTGCGCAGCAGTCTTACAAACGCAGTTTTTTTTTTTTTTTTTGAAAAAACTTTTTTTGAATAAAAAAAAAACAGTTAAGTTAGCCCAATTTTTTTCTATAATGTGAAAGATAATGTTACGTTGAGTAAATTAATACCTAACAGGTCATGCTTGAAAATTGCGCACGCTCGTGGAATTGCAACAAACTTTGGTACCTAAAATTGATCACTTCTATTCCTATTACAAGGAATGTAAACATCCCTTGTAATAGAAATAAGCAGGACAGTTCCTCTTTAATGTGAGATCTGGGGTCAAAAAGACCTCAGATCTCATATTTACACTAAAAGCAATAATAAAAAAAAAATTGGCCCTTTAACCACTTACCGCAAAGTGACGTAGGACTACGTCGGCAAACTTTGCGGTAGTATACCGGGATGATGCCTCAAGCTAGAGGCACCATCCCAGTTCTGTGGTGTACAGTAATGACCGATGCGGCTCGGGAGCCGCTCGATCGTTATCCGGGTGAGTGGGAGGGGTCTTTTAGACCCTCTATCCCTCCATAAAGTGTACCTGTCACTGCATATTGGTGTCACAAGGGATGTTTACATTGTTTGTGACAGCAATAAAAGTGATCAGATTTTTTTTTTTTTTTAAAAAAACCTGTAATAAAGTTAAAAAAAAATAAATAGGAAAAAAAAAAATTTTAGCCGCCCCCATCACCGTTAGCTCGCGCACAAAAAAAGCTTATACGGAAGTCGAGCCGCAAATAAAATTGCTGTTCAAACCACACATGTGAGGTATCGCCGCGATCGCCAGAGCATGAGCAATAATTAAAAAAAAAAAGAGCTACACTCGAACTCTAAACTGGTAGCCATTAAAAAAATTTAAAGCGTCGCCTATTGAGATCTCTATTGACCGTAGATTGTCGCCATCCCACGGGTGTGCGCAGTTTTAAACCGTAACGTGTTGGGTATCTATTTACTCGGCGTGACATCATCTTTCACAATATACAAAAAAAATGGGCTAACTTAACTGTTTAGTATTTTTTAAATGCAGTGAAATGTGATTTTTCAAAATTTTTCCAAAAAAATGGCGTTTTAACCACTTAAGCCCCGGAGGATTTGGCTGCTAAACGACCAGGGGGTATTTTGCGATTCGGCACTGCGTGACTTTAACGGACAATTGCGCGGTCGTGCGACGCTGTACCTAAACGAATTTGACGTCATTTTTTTCCCACAAACAGAGCTTTCTTTTGGCGGTATTTGATCACCTGTGTGGTTTTTACTTTTTGCGCTATAAACAAAAAAAGAGCGTAAATTTTGCAAAAATAACAATATTTTTCACATTTTTTTATATGAAATTCCCCCCAAAAAAATGTAAAAATCAAAATTTTTTAACATTTTTGGCCAATTTGTTTTATCCTACCTTTGTTTGGTAAAAAAAATCGCAAAAAGCGTATTTTTATTGGTTTGCGCAAAAGTTATCGCGTTTACTAACAAAGGGAAAGATTTTTGTCATTTTTGTTGTTTTTTTTTTTTTTTTTAACGCGTAATGGCGGCGATCTGCGATTTTTTTTTTTTTTTTTTTTTTTTTTTTTGCGGTACTGCGACATTGTGGCGGACAGATCGGACCCTTGACTGACATTTTTGACACTTTTGGGGTTACCAGTGACATTTCTACAGTAATCAGTGCTATACATATGCACTGTTACTGTAAAAATACACTGGTAGTGAAGGGGTTAACTTTATTTGGGAGGGAGGGGCTGTGTGTGTCCCTAGGGGCGTGCTTTCTACTGTGATTGGCTGTGGCTTGAGCTGTAAGGACACTGATCAACGGTTCTACATAGTAGATCCGTCTGATCAGTGTTTTTACACCGAGGAGAATGACAGGCAGCTTGTTTACACAAGCCGAGTGACCGGCGGACATCGGGTTCGCCAGTCACACGCGCGGGGGGGGGGGGGAGGTCCGTGACCGAGCGGGAGCGCGCTCGCTCCCCAGACCCTCCCAGGCTAGTGACGTTAATTAACGTCACTCTGCCTGGCCGGGGCTGACCGCCGCAGTAAATCTACTTGCGGCGGTCGGCAAGCGGTTAAAGACCACTGCGCAAATACCGCGTGACAAAAAATATTGCAATGACCGACATTTTATTCTCCAGAGTCTTTGCTAAAAAAATATATATAATGTTTGGGGGTTCTAACTTGTAAACAAAAAGTGTCTGAAATAGGGCTGGGGCTTAAGTGGTTAAGGCCATTGGGCAGAAGTGACATTTGACGTCACTCCGGTCCTCCAAAGGCATAGAGTCAAGTGGGGGCCATCTTGCCCTCACTCGACTTTCTGCCCTGCAAAACAGGGGATTGAATTGTTTTCCCTGCTACCGACGGCTCCGCTAAGCAGGGAAAACGACTGGGAAGCGGCAGGAGGGGGGTGGGCACCTTTCCCACTGCCCATAAAAGTGATCCCGTGGCTAATCTGCTGCTGGGACCATTTTTATGTTAAAGAGAATGTCCGGCCGTGTAAGAAAATACCGGTGTTATGGCAGCTTTCTGGTATTAACACCAAAGTAGCAACAGAAATACACGGTGGATGGTCCAGGGGTAGTTAATTGACCAAAACCGCACATGCTTGAAAAACAAAGGAATACTGTACGTTACATCATCGCGGAAAGTTGTATTCTGTCTTATGAGAATTTCCGTAACTTTAGTAACCTATTTGTTTTCGATGTGAGACTAACAAGGGAAAAAAAAAGGAAGATCATCCATCTGATTTTTCTCACCGTATGTACTAGGCTTTAGCTGGAGTTAGGCTGGCCATACACTATACAATTTTCTTGTTCAACTTTCCTTTAGATTTACCAAAACCATGTAATATGAGGTCAAACCTAAACACTTTCAATTTGTATGCAGTCAGGCAGGCCCTTGCACTACATAGTTTAAGGTAAATCTAAAGGAAATTGAATAAGAAAATTGTATAGTGTATGGCCAGCCTTAGGCTTGAATTTTTTTGTAAAGCCAATCTAAATTTTCTAGTGCATCTTCCCTCTCCCAGGCTGGTAATGCTGCTTCCAAGGGTGTGTCTGTTGCTGCTCCAGTGTGGGGTGGAGACACCCTAGGACAGGTAGTGTTACTGGCTGGGTTACCAGGTGAAAATAAAGGGGGAAAAGTCTAAAATAAAGAGAAGGCTAAATTACTAATTTGTTAGGCTTCAGTATATTTTTGTTTTATGGTTTTATAATGTCTCGTGGGATGACACAGGTGCTGGATGTTGAAAAGCATGTGGTATGTTGTGATGGTGTTTTGGCTGCAGAATTCGCTGGCAGCAGTGACCGAGAATTATAGTATGCAATGCATATGACATGTTCCAAATCTCTGACAGCTCACTCTATCAGGCCTGTCGCTTACAGGATGTTTGGAAGAGGTCAGAATCACCTGCCGAAGATGCAGGCTCCAGAGCTGTCATGTTAAATCTTCACCGAGAACACATGCACACAACTCCTAGTCCTAGACTATGCATGGAACCTTGACTTCTGCGCAAGTCAAGATTAAGTCTTGCCCCATCATTTAATTGTCAAATGGCAGAACTTCAAGTGATTGTAAAGGGACTTTTTTTTTAAATGACAAACATGTCATACGTATCTGCCCTGTGCAATGGTTTTGCAAAGAGCAGCCCCAATTCTTCCTTTCTGGGGTCACATGCGGGAACTCCTTGCTCCTTCCTCCTTCTAAATGCTCCCATGGCAAGCTGCTTGCTTTGGGGGCACTCATTCAGGCTCTCACCCAAGTTGGGCTCTGTTTGACACAGTGCTGGTCGGCCTCCTCCCTCTCCTCACAGGCTGTGATTGACCACTGCTGTCTCTATGTCCAGTGAGGAGGGAAAGAGAAGAGAGAGCCCCTGCTTTCAGGCACAGCGCTGAATTGAGATTGGGTTAGGTAAGTATTTAGGGAGAGCTGGGATGGGGTACAGAAAATATAAATATATATATATATATATATATATATATATATATAATAAATTTTTTTTTTTTTAACCTTAGGCCTGGTTCACACCTATGCAGGTTGCTCTTGATGCATATTCTAGGTGCATTTTGCATTTTTCAATACACATTTTTTGATCCATTGAAGTCTATGGAACCAAAAACACAACCTGCTGGTCCCTGGCCCTTTCCATAAAATGCACAGATGTGAATGCGACCCATAGGAAACCATGTTAAATGGTCTGTAGTGTTCTACAAAATTTAAAATGCACAAAAAACTTTACTCATAACAACTTGATAAAAAAGAATCTTCTTAAACAAGGAACATACATTCCACATTAATATTTATGCCACCAAAACTAGTGTGTGCTGTAAATTGCCTCCAGCACTATTCCTGTTTCTTTTTGTTGGAGTCTGCCATTTTGCTGAAGCCCAGAGTCCATGAGCAGCAGTAAATCTTTAGGCTGTCAGCCAATCGGCCTCTACTTTTTCTGCAGTGTTGAAAAATAGAGGACAGCTAAGCATGTGCTGAGCGGGGTGAGACAGTGGATTACTGGATTTTAAACAGTATAGGCACCTTATTTTTTAATGTTTTTACATTTAGCTATACCTGCAAAAGGGGCCAGACTAAAGTGACCTAGCAGGACTTCATTTTCAGACTAAACTCCACTTTAAGGTTCAAATATCTTCTTCTTTTACAACAGTTTTCAGTGAGACATTTGGCAGTTAAATGACAGGGTAAGCCTATACATTTATGAAAATTCAAGACTGAATAATCTGATTATTGCATAAGCCCCACCCTGACTATTTTTTTGTTAGGATAATCAGGATTTATCACTAGATGGATAACTTCTCTTCTAACATTCATAAAGCCAATGTGCAGATCGACTGATCAAATGTAATCCTTATGTTGTCTTTTAGGAGTACGGTGCAAGAAGAGGAGGTACAGTTAATGGAAGAAAGGAAAAATCGAAAGAACGATAAAAAAAAGAAGGAAGCTGCCTCTAAAAAGGTAATCTATTCTCATGAAAAAGGAGCTGGATAAGGGAGGATTGCAGCTTTAGTCCTTTTCCCCTTGCAGCCAAAGACAAATGTTAACCTTTTGTTGGTAACGTTCACTTTACAGTTATTTAAAGGATAATTTCACTTTTGGAACATGTTCAAGCTCATGCCTCTATCCCCCCCTCCCCACATGACACCGGTATCTTCTCCCTGCACCTGCTGTCAGAATTTAAAAACCACACAGCTAAGTGGGGCTCCACCCACACATCCATATCATTCATTCATAGAGTTCTGTGAATGAACTACAAGTACCATCCACCACCGCAGAGGATAGCTTCTTGTTCTTAATTGACTATGAAGGTGCTGGTAAGTGCTCTCGTAGTCCATTAATTCTTCCTACTATTCAGTAACTGCCTGCACAATGCACTGGCAGACAGCTGTACAATGTCTGCTGGATCCTGGCATTGCACCCGCAATCTGCTGATCGCGAATGCTTTGCCTTATAGACTCATATTAAAAAAAAAAATTAAAATGTACATTTCTCTCTCGTTCATTGACGAACACAGCTCCTGATCTTCATAACCATTGGGTTATACTGACCCCTACAGGAGTAGGACACTAGGCAAAAAAAGAATCTAGCTACGCCTATGGGCAGTCCCAGGGGGTATACTCCCTCTCTCTGCTATAGGTACTCGGTTTTTTTCTGCCTAGTCAGGAGTAAGGACCTAGTTCCTTGCTGGGATCTCTGGTCCTGGCAAATTATTTCCTTTTTAGATGGAACATTTTTCTCCTGTTTTTTTCCTGTGAGATGTGCAATCAACTGCCAGTCTCGGCGATGGACTAGATAATCTATATCCAGTGGTCACCCCAGTCTGGCCATCGATTGCGTGCAGACCTCTGCTCCATGCTAGGTCGGTCGCAACTAGCCCCACTGGATGGGGGCTGGCTTGCGAGTTAAACGCCTTGCGAGGAGACCCGGGTTGCAGCATTCCTCCTGGCCGACAGCCCCATTTCGATGGCAAGGGGTGCCATCTGGAGTGGTGCCAGTCTGGTTCCTGGTATGTAAGTAGCTGTCCCCCCCCCCTCTCTCCCTGGGGGGTTTTTGGGTGGACGTTGGCCCCTCCTTCGGGCGATCGGATCCCTGGGTTCCCCTCCTTCCCGTTAGGCACCCCCCTTTCTTCTGTCCCCTATCCTACCCCCCCCCCCTTATGCTGGGGCTGTGTGGGTGGACTGGTCCACCTCCTAGGGTGGGGGCAAGGCAATGGGGAGCCGGGGGGGTGGAGCACCGCCGGCGACTAGACGATTGGCTGTACGGGGGGGGGTGTTACCTGATGGTGGCTCCTGCCAGAGCCCCCTGTCCTTGAGGCCTAGGGAGCCCTCCTGGTGCCGCCATTTTGCTGTAGCCTGTGTGTTTCTATGCATGGCTGCCATGTTTGTGTAGTCTGGTGGCCATTTTGCGGTGGTTTGCAATTAAAAATAGCGGTTGCCATGACAGTGGAGCCCTATGGGTTGCGGTTTTGGCAGTGGGAGCCCCTCCTTATCCCCTGGTGCTGACTCCTGGATCTTTTCACTTTCTGATTGTGACTCATTGAGTGCAGATTATCCTGGTGGCTGCAGGTGCCTGTTTGTGCTGGGTGGTGAGTATGGTGGGGTTCTCGCCCTCTTTGCGGAGGATCGCTTGGTGCTTTGTGCCTGATAACCAGGTGCTGCTGTCACCACGGTGGGGGTTGTCCCTTTGCAGTGTTTTATACTTTTTGTGGGGTCCCCCTGGTGACTCATGGAGTCTTTGGTGTACATCCCCCCCCACCTGACCCCCTCTGAGGCTGCGGGGCCCCCTGCCTGGTTTCCAACAAGCCATAGATGCACTGACGACGGTGCTTTGTGTCCCAGGTGGAGTTGGCTTTCGGGCAACGGGCTAGCAAAAAGCGCCTCCCACCTTCCCCTGTCTCACCTGTCTCATCAGATTCTGAATCTGATTCGGCATCTGCAGATGAGGGTCACCCTGCCTAGTCTGCGACCACACGCCCGGAATCCTCAGCTAGTGAGGATGATTTCTCCACATCTGCAACTGCGCATGAAAAGGCGCTGGTGGAAGCACTGATTGTATCTTTGTGAGAGACCTTTAAGATGGAGGCTGCAGCAGCGACGGAGGCGCAGGTTCCTGTTGGCAGTCGCAAGCCATCCAGAGCGGCAAAGGTGTTTCCTTTCCTTGCCTATTTTGACAGAATTGTCGCTAAAGAGTGGGGACAACCAAAGCATCCCCTTGGGGTCCCTAAGCGATTTACTAGGCATTACCCTATGTGGAGTCCCTTATTAAGAAGTGGACTGTTCCACCCGTGGTGGACCCTCTGATTCTCTGATTTACATATTAAACAAGGCAACCATGGTTCCGGTGGAAGTGTCCCTGGCCTTTATGGATCCGGCTGACAGGAAGCAGAGGTTGTGGCCCGCAATATGTACACTCTGGCTGATTCGCCACTGAGGCCGGTATTCGTCGTTGCCCTGGTGTCACAAACTCTGACCGAGTGGGCTAAGCTTTTACACCGTGACCTGGAGAGAGAACAGCTCACCCCTGCCTTTGCTGAGCTAGCGGACCAGCTGGTCCAGGGGCTGCAGTTTATGATGCCTCTTTGGATGCGGCTCCCCTAGTGGCTTGGCTCTCTGCTTCGGGAGTGGTCCTTTGGTGTGTCTTTTGTCTCGAGTGCTGGTTTGTGGACTTCTAAAAAGGACTGGACTGATCTTCCCTTTCAAGGGGATTGCCTGTTTGGGGCTACCCTGGATGAGGACATTAAAGGTCTCGCAGGGGGAAAGAGCACTTTTTCTTCTGCAGGCTATTAAGGGCAATGAACCTCATTGTAGACATTTGCCCTCCTCCTTGACTCATAAGAAGTTTTTTCGTCCATAAGGGTCGACTGACAAGACCTCAGAGCCTGTCAGGGCCTCCTCTGGAGGTTTCCTGCAAACCAAGAGGGGGCTTCTCCAGACCCACGGACAAGGTTCCTTCAGCATGAAGGTGCGCCTTCACCCACATTGGGGTGAGGGGGATGTCTTTGTTGGTTTTAACACCACGGACCTGTGGACTTCCCTGGTACAAGACAAGTGGGTTCATGAAGTAATTCGATCCAACTACAAGATCGAGTTTTACTCTTGTCCCCCAGCAAGGTTATTTCCTTCGAACGTGCGCCTCCCCGTACTGTTTACAGGGTCTGTTTTGGGAAGTACAAGACCTGTTGCTTCAAGAGGTGATTGTCCCAAGTCCGACTTTGGAACATTTTCAGGGTTTTTACTCAAACCGTTTACAGTTCCCAGGAAGGAAGGCGAGATGCGTCTAACCCTAGTCCTCAAGGCACTGAACTGCTTTGTGCGGGTGCAGAAGTTCAGGCTGGAGTCCATTTGCACAGTGGTGGCATCCCTGCATCAGGGGGATTTTCTTGCCTCTATCGACATCAAGGATGCTTACCTTCACATTCCAATATGTGTCAGTCACCAGCGGTTCCTCCGCTTTGCCGTGGGAGAGGAGCATTATCAGTTTGTGGCGCTACCATTTGGTCTCGCCTCTGCTCCTCGGGTCTTCACAAAAGTGTTAGCCTCGGTGCCAGCTATGTTACATCAATGGGGGATCGTGGTACTGGGCTACTTGGACAACCTCCTGTGAGTGGAGTCCCCCACTGCTCCGGTGAAAACCTGGAAAATACCATACGAACTCTAAGGCATTCGGCTGGATTCTGAAAGTCTGCTCTGGTTCAGTCTACAAAGCTGGACTATCTGGGTCTGAGCCAGAGTGCTTTTTCCTCTGGACAAACTCCAGAAATTGCAGGCTGCAATTCTTCTCCTGCTGTCCAGCAGATGGTCATCCCTCCAGTCTTGCATGCGGGTGCTGGGCCTGATGATGTCTACCTTTTTGAGGCGGTTACGTTTGCACAGTTCATACTAGGTCCCTGCAGAAGGGAGATTCTGGCCAAATGGGACAAGACTCCGCAGTCTCTGCTCAGGGGATCTGGACACTGGAAGATCCCAGACTACCTATCAATGTCTTGGAACTCTGAGCGATCAGACTGTGTCTGGACCATTGGATGGATCATCTTCAGGGATGTTCAGTGCGCATTCAATCGAACAATGCCACGGTAGTGGCTTATGTCAATCACCAAGGGGGCACAAAAAGTGTCCTGGCGGCTCTGGAGGTAGCCGACATTCTAAGGTGGGCAGAACAGTTCCAGCCCTCTCCGCTGTACACATTCCCGGGTGGAAATCTGGCAAACAGATTACCTCAGTAGGCAGGCGTTGGACCAAGGGGAGTGGTCCCTTGATCCGGATTGGTTTCATCCGTGGTCTCTCGGATGGGGCATCCCCGAGGTGGATCTTTGGGCATCTCGGCTCAACAGAAAGGTGCAGAATTTTGTGGCTCGGTCACGGGATCCTCTGGTGGATGCCACCGATGCGCTGATGTCCCAGTGGGGTCAGTATCATTTGAATTAATCCTTCCCTCCTCTCAAGCTTCTGCCAAGACTTCCACTCAGGATCGAGGCAGAGGGGATTCCGGTCATCTTGGTGGCTCTGGACTGGTCTCTCCAGGCTTTGTACGCCCATCTGGTGCGGCTGGTCGCCGACATTTCTTGGAAGCTTTCTCTCCGGGCGGATCTGCTGTCCCAAGGACCAATCTGTCATTCATCTTTAAAGTCGCTGGCTTTGACGGCTTGGCTGTTGAACACCAGGTGCTGATGGATAGAGGTTTATCTGAGTCGGTGAATTCAACGCTGTTAAAAGCTAGGAAATCTACTTCCAGGAAGATCTATCATCATACATGGAAGATGTACATTGTGTGGTGTAAGTGTCTTGAGGCTCATCCTCGCTCTTACTCGGTGGCACGGATCTTGACCTTCAACGGGGGGTTAAACAGAAATTGGCCTAGAGTACCATCAAGGGCCAGGTGTTGGCTTTGGTGGTCTTCTTCCAATGGCCCTTGGCCACACAGGCACGTGCGTACCTTTCGTCAGGGTGTCCGATATTTGGTTCTTCCAGTGCGGTCTCCGTTGCCACCTTGGGACCTCAATTTGCTGCTTTTGGTCCTCCAGAAACCTCCCTTTAAGAATCTGCTGGGCATTCCCTTGCTTACGCTCTCTCAGAAGGTGGCTTTTTTGGTGTCTTAATACCTCTGTGCGCAGGGTGTTGGAACTGGTGGCGTTATCCTGTCGTTCACCTTACTTCGCCACTGTCTGTCGTTCCTTCCAAAGGTTATCTCTGATTTTCATTTGAATGAAAACATTGTGTTGCCTTTCCTGTGTCCCAGGCTGAAACATCCCATGGAAATTGCCTTGAATTTAGTCCGGGGAGTTATGATGTACCTGGTAGTAGGGATGCACCGAATGTTCGGCAACCGAAATTATTCGGCCGAAAATAGCCAAAAAAAGCACTTTCGGTGTAAATAGGTCGAATAAATTTTGCCGAACAATGACGTTTTTAATGACGCGGATGGTGGGTCGGTAAGCCCAGATTGCGGGTCCCCGACCGGCGACCCCCCCATCCCCGAGCATCACTGTAAACCTAGCCGGAGGCACTACAGGAAGCAAAGGCGTAGCCAGATCCATTTTCTGTCTAGTGTCCTATTCCTGTAGGTGACAGTATAACCCAATGGTTATGAAGATTTGGAGCTGTCTCTGTCAATGAACATCAGAGAAATGGATTTTATGGTAAGTCAAAAATCCCCCCCCCCTTTTTTTTTTTTTTTTTTACTGGCCTAGGCGCGACTGTCACTTTTGCGCATTTCCTGTAAGTCTCGTATGCGGCACACAGCTCTGAAGGAACTACACCAGGATTCCGTTTCTTCAGAGCGCATGCGCTGGTAAGCTGACATGCTGATGCTTGCTAGAATATCTCCTAAACGGTGCATGTTTTCAAAGATATTAATTTTACCTACAGGTAAACTTTGTTATAAGCTTACCTGTAGGTAAAAATAAAAATGAAGCTCCCTCCCCTCCGCGCCCCCCTTAACCCCTCGACCCCCCCCCCCCCCCCTCTTGACCCCTCCCCCCCTCTAATCCCTCTCCACTCCATCGAAAACTAAAAAAGGTTATTTTCTTTTAGTTTTTAGTAGATTTACAATTTTAAATTGCCACCTAGACATGAATCAAGGGGAAATAGAGGCCATGTGTTCCCGTGATAACTGTCTCCGAGGGGGATCTCCCTCACTGGAAAGAGATCCACTCCCTTTACAAATAGAAGGGAAACATCCCTAATGAGACACGTGGCAAAAAAGAAGACAGTGGTTCTAACCCTCCTCCACATTATCCAGAATAACCAATGGTTTAAAGTGGTAACAGTTAATACAGTTTCCTTTAGAAATGGTGCTAAAGGAAGAATCTTGCTATCCATGGTAACCCACCCTGCAGGACAGGTTCGCGTTAATGTTATGTTTTTTTTTCTTTTCTTTCCACTGTATCTTGCCTATTCTGAATACATTCCTATGATCTAAAAATGTTGTACTTGCATTTATTATGAGGTGTTTGATCTTTAATAGATGGCAAACTTTTTTTTTATTTTCTTTTGCAGGCCTCTGATCAAAAAAACAAAGGTAGGCCCTTTTAACTAAGTTCTTTGTAATCTTTGTTAGACGTGTTATTGTTTAGCAGGGATTGTTTATGCATCCTTTTTACCTCTACATGATCTTTGGATTGTGCTCGTCTTGTGTAAATGCTGGTTTCATTCACGAGAGTAGCTGTCCTCCGGTACAAATATTATCTGCACTTCCTTTTTTGTGTCTTCTGAAGTAAAGTTGATTTTGTCAGAAAGAAGCAAAAACCCGAAACTTGTACTTTCAGTGAAAGTGCAACTAATAATATCCAACTTGAAAGATGCCTTTGTGGAAAGTTAGGTGTACGAGATTTAAAGAGGACCAGTCAAGTGCACATCAATAATTGTCATATTTTACACACACAAAGATTTAATAGCAGATTGGTCTAACTTTTTCCAGGGATTACTTGCTTGGTTGCTTCCCTTGTTAGAACGTGTATCTGCATAAGCGAAGCATACACGGACCTGTCATTCAGCCGCTACGCTCAGCAGGCCATCAGCAAACAGATCACCTGCTGGGAACAACTGCATTCGACCCTTGTAAAAGTGATCTGGGAGGTTCTAGATCAGTGATGGCGAACCATTTAGTAAGAGGGGCCAGGCTCAACTTTTTTCCCTTCTATTCTTTAGGGTGGATCCATTTCTTTTCAGTGTTCCCTGGAGCCACCCCTACGATCACACTCCTGTCTGGCATTGCAGCCTGGTGTATCAATGCTCCATGTACCCACATGTTCAAGTAGCTCAGAACCCCATCAATTTCTCAGTCACAAGCCCCCCCTACAGGGATTGATTGGCAGCTGTGGGTGGAAAGATGATGGGACTTGTAGTTCCACTGCAGGCATACATGTGAGGTTTACAGTGCATGCCTGCTGTGACCTAAAGTTTGGGGAAGCTACACTGGGGGATCACGAGCAAGCATTTTTTTTTGCTATTAAATAGTATTGACACATTTTTGAAGACACATTCTGGTATATGTTTGCTAAATAGACATAGTGCTAAACAAAAAAGAGGGTTTAATACTATAAAGCAAATCCTTAAATGAAATAAATATTGGGGGCTGCCATTACTGACCTGTTTCTGAAAATTTTAGTGGAGTGGCTTTTAGTGTTTTTCCTCTGGATCAGCCATAACATTATGACCACCCACCACAACCTGTTGAGGCATGGACTTCACTAGATCTCTAAAGGTATGTGTGGTGTATCGCAGCAAGCACTCAGTTGCAGTCCTGTAAGTTGTGAGATGGGGCCTCCATTACTCTGATTTGTTTTTCGTTTGGATTGAGATCTGGAGGATTTGGAGGCCAAATCAACAACTCGCACTCATCGCTGTATTCCTCAAACTATTCTTGAATTCATCAGATCACGCCACCTTTTTACATTGATCCATGGTCCAGTTATGATGCTAAAGTACTGATTGTATGCACTTCTGGCTGTGGGCACGGGTCAACATGGACACCGTGACCCTTTCTGCAACTATGCAGCCCCATACACCACAAACTGCCATCCATGCACTGTGTGTTCTGACAGCTTTCTATCAGAAACAGCATTAACTTTTTCAGCAATTTTAGCTAGAGTAGCTCTTCTATTAGATTGGACTACAGGGGCCAGCCTTCACTCTCCATTTGCATCAGTGAGCCTTGCCCACCCATGACCCTGTTGCCAGTTTGCTGGTTTTCTTTCCTTGGACCACTTTTGGTTGGTCTTGACCACTGCAGACCAGGAACATCCCACAAGAGCTGCAGTTTTGGACATACTCTGACCAGTCATCTAGACATTATAATTTGGCCCTTGATAAAGTTGCTCATATACTTACACTTGCCCATTTTTCTCTTTCGTTCATTAACGGACACAGCTCCTGATTCTTTCTAACCATTGGGTTATACTGCCCCCTACAGGAGTAGGACAATAGGCAGTAAAAAGCTTGACTACGCCTATGGGCAGTTCCAGGGGGTATACACCCACTCTCAGCTGTAGGCATTCACTTTTTTTATGCCTAGGCAGGAGCAAGGTCCTAGTTCCTTGCTGGGATCTCTGGTCCTGGCGATTTTTTTTTTTTTTTTTTTCTTTTTAAACAGAATTTTCTCATTCGTTCATTAACAGACAAAGCTCCAGATCTTCTTGACCTTTGGGTTTATGCTGCCCCCTACAGGAGTAGAACACTAGAGAAGAAAAAAGTTTGACTACGCCTATAGGGCAGTCCCAAGGGGTATACTCCAACTTCCTGCTAATGGTCCTAATTATTTTTTTTCTGCCTAGTCAGGAGTGAGGACCTAGTTCCTTGCTGGGATTTCTGGTCCTAGCATTTTTTACTTTTTAAGCTTAATTTTTTTCTTCTTTTATTATTTTCTGTTCCTGTGAGAACTTCAATCAACTGCCAGACTAGACGACGGACTGTATATCCTAAATCCTTAGTCTTCCCAGTCTAGCCAGCGAGTGCAACCCGACCTTATCGCGACATAGCCCCACTGGACAGGGGGCTGGCCAGGGAGTTAAACTTCTTGCGAGGGCGCATACGACCTGGCCTGGGCCTGAGTCGCAGTGTTCCTCCTGGCCTGACAGCCACCCACAGTCCGATGGAGCGGTGATCTGTCCGGAGCAGTGCCCACTCTGTTCCTGGTATGGTAAGTAGCTCTCCCCTCCCCCCATTCCACGGTTGGACCCACGGGTTCCCCTCAGCCCCTCTAAACTTTCAGTGGTCACTGTGGGTCTTTCGCCCTCCCATGTGATGTTATGAGCTGACTTTTGCCACATGCTCAAAGGGGGGGCTTGTTGGAGTTGCTGCTGACCGGGTTTTTTCCTGGTGCGCAATGGGGGGTGGAGGAGGGTTCCCTGCCACCCTGGTGGTTGGCGACTAGAGCAGGGATGTCCTCTGGGCTCCCTGCGGCGGCTCTTGACCTGGGGAGCGGATGGTTTAGCATCTGCAGGTCCGTGCCTCACACAGCCGAATCCGACAAAATTTAGGTCGCGGCTTTGTGACCTACTGATCGCAAACTATGTGGGGCGGCCCCTGAGAGAGTGGCTGAAGCCACTGCCTTCTGTTTGGGCATCCGCCCTCCCCTTAGCTGCCCCTGGGTGGTCTGCTTAGCTGGGGCTGGCATCCAGGAAGTTGGGCGCCCACATGCAGAGTCAGGCGCCTCCCTTCGGGGGCATCCCCAGTGAGTTTGGCTGAAGCCCCCACTATTTGTTTGGGCATCTGCCAGTCTGGGATCTGTGCACATGCGGCTGGGCCTTCATGAAAACTTAGGCCATGTGGTCAGCTTGGTTCGTTTCTTGGAAGGGGTGGCGCTGTGGAGGCAGTTATTTTTTGAGGACAGCCTTGCTGCCATCATTGCGTTGGGCACTTGCCCCTTTTTAGCGCTGCGGGACCATCAGGGTACCCCGCCTGCGTTTCCACGTCATAGCGGGCAGCCCCTTTTTAAGGGGGCTATTTCCTATTATGCGGGCCCCTCTGGAGGGGTTCAGAGGCAACCCCCTTGTCCCCTATTTGCGGGGGGCCAGTAGGTGGTCCATTGGTGGGCCCTCGGTTGGCTTCCACTTTGTGGGATCGCAGTCGGCGACCCTCCCCTGAGTGTTACATCAGATCCTGAAGTTGTTTTGGCTGCCGTGGACGGGAGTTACCCTGCTGGGTCTGCGTCCACACTCCCTGAGTGCTCAGATAGCGAGGTTGATTTCTCTGCTCCTCTAGCCGCACATGAAAAAGCGCTGGTTGTTGCATTGTTTGTGTCAGTGTGTGAAATTTTTAAAAATGAAGGTTGTGGCTGATACTGTGTCGGAGGCGCCGCTCCATTTCAGCATCTACAGATCCTCCAAAGTGACGAGGATGTGCCCCTTTCCGCTTACTTTGACAACATTGTCACAAAACGGTGGGGTTGTCCAAAACGCAGTGTTTCCTAAGCGGGATTTTGCCTTGCGGTAACCTTATGAGGATTAACTGCTTAAAAAGTGGACGGTCTCATCTGTAGCGGACTCGTCGGTTTCCAGGTTAAATAAAGCTACCTTCATTCCGGGGGAGGAGCCTGTTTGGAGCTTCCTTGGATGACATTGTTAAGGGTCTCACGGGGGGAAGAGTACTCTTCTTCCGCCGGCTACCAAGGGCAAGGAGCCCTGTCTTAGACGTGGGCCTTTCTCCTCGGCTCATGAGGTTTTTTTTTTTTTTTGTCCCTCGGGGTCTCAAAACAGGGGATCAAAAGTCAGGGCCTCCACCGGAGGTTCCAAGAGGACCTGGTCTGGCAATCCATCAGCCGGTTCTTCCAGACAAGGCTGCCTCTCCATGAAGGTTCAAGGTCTCTAGAGTTGGCTTCGTTCTCCGGCTCTTCGACAGGAAAATCCTTCTCCCCCCTGTACTGAACGGTTGTCGTCAAGGATGCCAGCCTGTATGGGTGAGGAGGTGTCCTGAGCACATCGTCTGGACTCTCGCAGAGTCAAGACTGCAGAGTAATGTACTGGAACTCCGAGCAATTAGACTTGTCTGGCTCATTGGACAAATCGTCTTCAGGGGTGTCCGGTACAAATTCATTACGACCAGGCCACGGCCGTAGTCTGTCAATCACCAAGGGGCACAAGTGTCCTGGCGGCTCGGGTAAGTAGCCGGCATTCTAAGGTGGGCTGTTGATTCATTCCAGTCCTCTTGAACTCCTGCCATGACTCCTGTGCAGGATCAAGGCAGAAAGGATTCCGGTCATTCTAGTGGCTCCAGACTGGCCTCTCCGGTCTTGGTACAGCTAGTCGTCTATGCCCCTTGGGAACTTCCTCTTGCTGTCCCAAGGACCAATCTTCTTTCCTGCTTTACAGTCGCTGGCTTTGACAGCTTGGCTGTTGAAGGCCAGGTGCTGAAGGATAGAGGTTTGTCTGGGTCGGTGATTCCTATGCTGTTAAAAGTTAGGAAATCTACTTCTAGGAAGATCTACTCTTGTACGTGGAAGACATACATTGCATGGTGTAAGTCTCTTGGGGGTTCATCCTCGCTCCTTCTGGTGGATCGGATCTTAACCTTCCTTCAACGGGGGGTTGAACAGCAAATTGCCTTGAGTACCATCAAGGGCCAGGTATCGGCTTTGGCATTTTTTTTCCGACGACCTTTGGCTACACACTCTCTGGTGCATATCTTTTTTCACGGTGACCGACATTTGATTACTTCAGAGCGGGCTCCGTTGCGGTCCTGGGATCTTAATTTGGTGCTTTCAGCTCTACAGAAGTCTCCCTTTAAAAATTATGGAGCTTTTCCTGCTTTCGCTGTACCATAAGGTCACCGTTTTTGGTGGCTTTCACCTCTGCGTGTAGGGGGCGTCTAAACTAGCGGCGTTATCCTGTCATTTTCCCTTTGGCGATTCACAATAAGGTGGTGCTTCACCCCTGTTCTTCATTCCATCCTAAGATGGTCTGTGACTTTCATTTGACTGAAGACATTCTGTTGCCTTCCCTGTGTTCCAGGCCTAAACCTCTGAAGGAAATTGCCTTGGATGTGGCCTGGGCAATTTGGGTGTACCTGGCAGCTATGGAATCTTTTAGGAAGTCAGACTCTCTATTGTGCTCATGAACGAACCTCACAAAGGGTTGTCCGCTTCCTCTGCGACCATTTCCAGATGGATCAGACAAGACTGTGGTTCAGGCCTATTCCATCAAGGGTCAGGTTTCTCTTTCCCTGTCAAAGAGCACTCTGTTAGGGTGCCTGGTGCCTCCTGGGCTTTCCGTCGTCATGCATCAGTAAAGCAGGCTTGCAAGGCTGCCCACCTTGTTGTCCATGTACACTTTTACAAGGTTTTTATAAAGAGGATGTGTTTGCATCTACGGATGCTTCTTTTGGCCGTGACGTTTTGCAGGCTGCTGTTTAGAGGACCTGGTCCTCTTTGAGGGTGTATTGTTTTTCAAGTGAGCTCCAGTTTATGGTAGAACTCTGTTACCTGATTGGCTATGGCTAGCCTTGGGAATTTTTTTCTGATGTTTTTCCCTACCCTCATGTTTAACACTGCTTTGGGACGTTCCAATGGTTAAGAAGAATCAGGTGTCCGTCAATCAACGAAAGAGAAAATGGGATTTTTGACTTACCGTAAAATCCATTTCTCTGATGTTCATTGACGGACACAGCACCCACCCCTCTGTGGAGTTGTAATTCTTCTGACGCTGCTTGTGACAGGGGGCAGTATAACCCAATGGTTAAGAAGTATGAGGAGCTGTGTCCGTCAATGAACATCAGAAAAATTGATTTTACGGAAAGTCAAAAATCCCATTTTTTTTTTCCTGCTTTCAACACATCATCCGCTTTCAGACCCCATTGTAACAAGTGATTAATGTTAATCACTTTACGTGTCAGTGAGTGGTCCTAATGTTATGGCTGATCATTGTATACTATATAGGCAATTAACTGGAACGATTAAAGAGATTGGGAACATCAGAAAAAAGTCAGAATTCCTTCTTTGTAGGCTTGTTCCACTCCAGAGACTCAAGGGATTTAAAGGGGCTGTAAAGTCAGAAGGTTTTTTTTATCTTAATGCATTCTATGCATTAAGATAAATAGCCTTTTGTGTGCAGCAGCTCCCCCCCCCCCCCTTAACACTTACCTGAGGTCCCTCTCTGTCCAGCAATGTCCGTGAGTGTCTCAGCCGTCCGAGATTTTCCTTCTTGATTAGCTGAGACACAGCAGCTGCGCCATTGGCTGCTGCTACTGTCAATCAAAGTCAGCTAGCCAATTGGGAGAGAGGGGCCGGGTCGGGGGTCCGTGTCTGATTGGACACAGGGAGTTGTGACTCGGCTTGGGTGCCCCCATAGCAAGCTGCTTGCTGTGGGGGCACTGAACAGGAGGGAGGGGCCAGGATCACAGAAGAGGGACCTGAGAAGAGGAGGGTCTGAGGTGCTCTGTGCAAAACCAACTGCACAGAGGAGGTAAGTATAACATGTTTATTTTTATAGGAAAAAAAACAATAGCTTGCAATCACTTTAATCTAGAGCAGGGTTTACTCAACCAGGGTTCCTCTAGCGGTTGCTAGGGGTTCCTTGAGCAATGGAGCATTTCCTGACTCTCAGATAACCACTGACATCATTGGTCTTCAATCTATCTGTAAGGAGGGAATTCTTCCCAATGACCACAAGGGTAAGGAGCATTCTTTCGTATTGAATGCAAGACAACTAGCATTTTCCAAAGAAGGTCAATAACAGCGGCTTAACAGTGAGTGGCTGTGTAGATAAGTGGTTAGCATTTACGCTTTGTGATGGAATGTGGGTTCAGTTCTGTATGTGTAGAGTTTTTGTTCTCTCTGACTTTATTATTATTATTAGGCAGCGCTTTACAATATTAGAGGGATACAGTACATATACAATACAATAAAATACAAGAGGATTTAGAGGGCCCTGCTCAGAAGAGCTTACAATCTAATGGGGTGGGGCAGGTGTTACAAGAGGTAAGAGTAGGGAATGAGCTGATGGCAGATTAGTTGGAGGTGTGATAGGCTTCCCTGAAGAAATGTGTTTTCAGGGATCGCCTGAAAACAGCTAGAGTAGGAGATAGCCGTACAGGTTGATGTAGAGCATTCCAGAGGATGGGAGAGGCCCTGGAGAAATCCTGGAGACGAGCTTGAGAGGAGGAGACAAGGGAGCTTGAGAGTAGGAGGTCTTGAGAGGAGCAGAGAGGACGGTTGGGGTGATATTTTAAGACAAGATTGGTGATGTAGCTTGGGGCAGAGTTGTGAATGGCTTTGTATGTTGTGGTTAGTATTTTGAATTTAATTCGCTGGGCAATCGGGAGCCAGTGTAGGGATTGGCAGAGAGTGGAGGCAGACGCTGAGCGGTTGGTAAGGTGGATAAGCCTGGCAGCAGCGTTCATGATAGACTGAAGAGGGGATAGCCTATGAAGTGGTAGGCATATGAGAAGGGAGTTGCAATAGTCGAGGCGAGAAATAACTAGGGAGTGAATGAGTAGCTTGGTGGTTTCAGTTGTTAAAAGGGGGAATTTACATGTGTCTTTGTACTGTCCATAGACATAATGGTTGATTTGGCTGGGTTTTGATTTTATAGACTCTAGATGGATTGTATATAGTAGCAGTGATGTCAAATAGTAAGCTGCTTTAGAGATAGGGACTTATGAGAATAAGCACTGGGAGGGGGAGTGAGTCGCATGCAACTCCATACTTGGAAGTACCAGTTATTTTTTTTCCTCTTTCGTTCATTGACGGACACAGCTCCTGATCTTCATAACCCTTGGTTTATACTTTCTCGTACAGGAGTAGAACACTAAGCAGAAAAAGAATCTGGCTATGCCTATGGGCAGTCCCAGGGGGTATACTCCCTCTCCCTGCTATAGGTACAGGGAGAGGATGATGGTTGTCCCTTTGCAGTGTTTTACACTTTGTGGGGTTCCCCTGGTGACTCATGGAGTCTTTGGAGCACATCTCCCCACCTAATCCCCTCTCTGAGGCTGCGGGGCCCTCCGGGTCCCAATCATCCATCCATGTACTGACGGCGGTCCTGGAGTCCTTTTATGTCCCGAGTGGAGGTGGCATTCGGGCGAAGGGCTAGTAAAAAGTGCCCCCGCCTCATCGGTCTCATCAGATCCGGAATTTAATTCAGCCTGCCGCAGACGTGGGTCACCCTGCTGGGTCTACAACCACGTGCCTGGAATCCTCTGATAGGTTGATTCCTCCACATCTGCAACCACGCACGAAAAGGCACATTACCCCGCCTATTTTGACAAAACTGGTGCTAAAGAGTGGGGACTACCAAAGCGTCACCTTGGGGTCCCTAAGCAATTTTTTTTAGGCGTTTCCCCTATGTAGAGTCCCTTATTAAGAAGTGAACTGTTCCACCGGTGGTGGACCCTCCGATTTCCATATTGAACGAGGCATGATTCCAGTTAAAAAGACCCTGGCCTTAAAGGATCCGGCTGACAGGAAGGCTGTGGCCCGCAATATGTACACTCTGGTTGGTTCGGCACTGAGGCCGGTATTCACCATTGCCCTGGTGTCACAAATTCTGAGAGAGTGGGCTAAGCTTTTATGCCGTGACCTGCAGGGAGAACCGCTCCCCCCCTGCCTTTGCTGAGCTGACGGACCAGCTGGTTCAGGGGCTGCAGTTTATCTGTGATGCCTCTTTGGATGCGGCTCCTCTAGTGGCTCGGCTCTCTTTCGGCAGTGGTCCTTCAAAGTGCCTTTTGGTTTAAATGCTGGTCTGCGGACCAGACTTTGAAAAAGGCCTTGACTGATCTTCCCTTTCAAGGAGATGGCTTGTTTGGAGCTACCCTGGATGACGACATTAAAGGTCTCACGGGGGGGGGGGGTACCTTTCTTCCGCAGGCTTTAAAGGGCAAGGAACCTCGTCATAGATGCGGGCCCTCCTTCTTGGCTTATAAGAAGGTTTTTTTGTCCCTCATGGTCTTCTGACAAGGGCTCCTAACCTTTCAGGGTCTCCTTTTTGGAGGTTCCAAATTAACCTGGTCTGGCAAGCCGAGAGTGGACTTCTCCAGACCCGCAGACAAGTTTCCTTCAGCATGAATGTGCGCCCTCTCCCGTATGGGGGGTGTCTTTGCTGTTTCCCAGACTTGTGGACTTCTCTGGTACAAGACAAGTGGGTCCACAAAATCATTTGGTCCAGCTACAAGATCTAATTTCGCTCTTTTCCCCCCGGCAAGGTTCTTTCCTTCCAATTTGCGCCTTTCCCTGGACCGCTTACAGGGTCTGTTTTGGGGCGGTACAAGACCTGTTGCTTCAAGGGATGATTGTCCCAGTTCTGACTTTGGAACATTTTCAGGGTCTCTTTACTTTTTTGCTGGTGCAGAAGTTAAGAATGGAATCCATTTGTGTTGGTTGTGGCATGCCTGCATCAGGGAGATTTTCTTGGCTCTATCTTCATCAAGGATGCTTACCTTTACATTCCAATATGTGCCGGTCACCAGCAGTTCCTCTGCTTTGCCATAGGAGGGGAGCATTATCAGTTTGTGGCGTTACCCTTTGGCCTCGCTTGTGTTAATCGGGTCTTCACAAAAGTGTTAGCCCCCGTTGCTAGCGTTTACGCCAACGGGGGATCCAGGTACTGGGCTACTTGGACGACCTTCTGTGAGTGGAGTCTTTTACTGCTCTGGTGGACAACCTGGAAATCCCCATACGAACTCTGCAGGAGTTCGGCTAAATTCTGAATTTTCAGAAGTCTGCTCTGTCTGGTACTATCCACAAAGCTAGACTATCTGGGTCTGACTCTGGACTCGGCCTTAGCCAAGAGTGCTCCTTCCTCTGGACAAACTCCAGAAATTGCAGGCTACAATTCATCTCCTGCTGTCCAGCAGATGGTCATCCCTCCGGACTTGCATGCCGGTGCTGGGCCTGATGGTGTCTACCTTTTGAGGCGATTCCATTTTGCACAGTTCCATACAAGGTCTCTGCAAAGAGAGATTCTGGCCAAATGGGACAAGACTCTGCAGTCTCTTTGCTCAGGGGATCTGGACTTCCGATCAATGTCTTGGGACTCCGAGCAATCAGACTGTGTCTGGACCATTGGACGCATCGTTTTCAGGGATGACTAGGGTGCATTCAATCGGGCAATGCCACTGGCGGGGCTTATGTCAATCTCCAAGGGGGCAAAAGAAGTGTCTTTGAGGCTCTGGAGGTAGCCGACATTCTAAGGTAGGCAGAACATTTAGTTCCAGCCCTCTCCGCTGTATACTTCCCTGGGGGTGGTAAACTGGCAGGCAGATTGCTTCAGTCGGCAGGCCTTGGACTAAGAGGAGTGGTCCCTTCATCTGGAGGTGTTCCATCAGTTGTGTCTCTGGTGGGGCATCCCCGAGGTGGACCTGTTGGTGCCTCGGCTCAACAGAAAGGTGCAGAGGCTTGTGGCTCGATCATAGGATACTCTGGCAGACGTGCTGATGGCCCCCTGGGGTTAGTAACGTATGATTTATGACTTTCCTCCTCTTAAGCTTCTGCCAAGGCTTTTATGCAGCATTGAGGCAGAAAGGATTCCGGTCATCTTAGTGGCTCTCGGGGCTTGGTACACCTATCTGGTGCTGCTGGTGGCTGACATTCCTTGGAGACGTCCTTTCAGGGAGGATCTCCTGTCCCAAGGACCAATCTTCCATCCTGCTTTTCAGTCGCTGGCTTTGACGGCTTGGCTGTTGAACGCCAGATGCTGAAGGATGGACGTTTATCTGAATCTGTGGCTCCTATGCTGTCAAAAGCTCCTCCAGTGCGGTCTCCATTGCCGCCTTGGGACCTCAATTTGGTGCCTTCGGTCCTCCAGAAGCCTCCCTTTGAGAATCTTCGGGAGATTCTCTTGCTCACATTCTGATTTTCATTTGAATGAAGACATTGTGTTATCTTCCCTGTGTCCCAGGCCTAAACATCCAAAGGAAATTGCATTGCATACCTTGGATGTGGTCCAGGCAAATGGGGTGTCCTTGGCAGGTACAGAGTCTTTCAGGAAGACCAGACTCACTATTTCTGCTCACAGATAGACCTCGGAAAGGGTTGTCCGCTTCCTGTGCAACTATTTCCAGATGGATCAGACAGACGGTTATTCAGGCCTATTCCATCAGGAGTCAGGTTCCTCCTTTTCCTGTCAAGGTGCACTGTACTCGGGTGCTTAGTGCCTCCTGGGCCTTCCATCATCTGGCTTCATTGACGCAGGTTTGCAAGGTGGCCACCTGGTCGTCGGTGCACACTTTCACAAAGTGTTATAAAATGGATGTGTTGGCATCTGTGGATGCTTCTTTTGGCCGCAAGGTTTTGCAGGCTGCTGTTTAGAGGACCAGATCCGCTTTGAGGGTGTATTGATTTTTTTTTTCAGGTGGGCTCCAGTTGTTTTGGTTGAGCGCCTGTTGCCCATTTGACTACTGTTAAGCCTTTGGAATTTTTTTGCTGTTCCCACCCCTCATATTTAACACTGCTTTGGGATGTCCCAATCGTTAAGAAGATTCAGGAGCTATGTTTGGCAATGAAGGAAAGAGAAAATGAGATTTTTGACGTACCGTAAAATCCAATTCTCTGATGTCTTTTGACAGACACAGCACCCACCTCTCTGTGGAGTTGTAATTCTTCTGACGTTGCTTGTAGCAAAACTGACTACCTATTGCAGGGAGAGGGAGTATACCCCTGGGACTGCCCATAGACGTAGCCAGATTCTTTAACTGTCTAGTGTCCTACTCCTGTAGGGGGCAGTATAACCCAATGGTTATGAAGATCAGGAGCTGTGTCTGTCAGTGAACATCAGAGAAATGTATTTTACAGTAAGTCAAAAATCCAATTTTTTTTTTTTTTTTGCCTTGTATGTTTAGAGTAGTTGGAGAACTAAGAGAAGGTCGATGTGGCGCTCGGGAGAGCAGCAGCTAAATTAACCTGTTGCTTTGCTTAGCATACACAAACCAATTTACTACTAAGGATTTGATTGAGAGTTTCTGTGCATTCTTGTTAATGTATAAGGCGTTATCTTTTTTCTTTTTTTTTTGTAAATATATATATGGTAAAGAGCAGACTGGCATTTGTGAACACATAGCTGAATTTCCATTGTGCATTTCCTTGCGTGAAACCCACAAGTTGTAATTTTCATGGCTTCTTTCTCAAATTGGAGGCTAGTATACAAGTAATGTAGAGGTGCACCGAAATTTCGGTAGCCGAAACATATCGGGCAAAAATGGTTTTATCTGCATTTTGCCAATAAGAGAAAAAGGTGCCAATAATGGCACCGAAAATGCACTAAATTTTACTGTGCTTATGCTGTGCGTTTTTTTTAACTGACCAAAAATGCAGCAAGCAGGATTTTTAACATACAACATATATGTATACTGGCGCAAGTGAAATAAAAGGAAGCCAGCGGTTACTACCTTAAACAATAAAAGTGTCTGATACACATGAAAAAGTCCATATCGATGTCCATATGTATACAGAAGTCCTTGGCACTGAAGGCTGCTCTGCCTCAAGTAAGAAGAAAAAGTGACGCCGGATGTTACCCCCGCATCCCAGTCACCAGGAAGCGCCGACATCCATCGGCTGCAGTGGAGCACTAGAGGGAAGTGACGCCGGATGTTACCCCTGCGTCCCAGTCACCAGGAAGCGCCGACATCTATCGGCTGCAGTGGAGCACTAGAGGGCTATCGCGTCACGCCCGGGAAATGACGCCGGATGTTACCCCTGCATCCCAGTCACCAGGAAGCGCCGACATCTATCGGCTGCAGTGGAGCACTAGAGACTGCCGGAGACATCCTGACGAACTTTTCTCACGTACGGACATGATTGCACACAATATGTTGCCCTTTATACTTGCTCCATTGTGAGTATATAGGTGTATATTGTCATGCTTTATTAAACCTTCCTACTGCACTTAGAGTGGCGCCTGTCTTTTCTCCACTTATTTTCTAACATTACAACAGAAGCACAACAGACCAGTGTGAAGACATACATAGAATTTTAAAGGCATGCATTGATTACCAGTGCAAACCCTAAAGGGATGCCACTAGAGCCACCAGGGATTGCCCACCAGGGATGCCAATCAGGGCTCAGGGACCCTTTCAGTGCCCTCCTCATCAGTGCTGCCCATCATTGCTATCTATCAGTGCCGCCCACCAGTGCCCATTATTGCCCATCAGTGCAACCTATCAGTACCCATCTGTGCTGCATATTAGTGCCTCGTCATCAGTGCAGGAAAAAACATATCTATTTACAAAATGTTATAACCTAAACAAAAACTTTTTTTTTTTCCAAACTTTTCGGTCTTTTTTTATTTGTGCAGTACAATGTTCTATGACCGCGCAATTGTCATTCAAAATGCAACAGTGCTAAAAGCTGAAAACTGGTCTGGGCAGGAAGGGGTTGAAGTGGTTAAACCGTGCACATTTGGTTTTACAGCTAGTATTGATTGGAGTTCCTAGCTAAATGGCTTTGTAATTACTTCTCTGCAGTTTCTCACGTGCAAACCAAACCTAATCAGGTTGTGATTAAGCAGGGTGATCCCGCAGCCTAGGCCTGGTCTGCTATCTAGAAATACAAATTTTCCTTGGAATAAAAATAATCTTTAAAAAATTGGGAGCCCTAGTGTAGTTCCTTTTTTGCATTTATTTTGTAAAGAACACTGGTAGGGGAAGAATAGACAGGACACAAGTGTATAATTATGGCACAGAATAGTGAAAGTCTGTCCCCACTAGGAAGATCTCACTTCCTGTTTCTTCATCAGGAAAGAAAGTGAGGTATATTTTCCCCAACAAGAACACAGATGGTAGTGAAATACTGGCAGGGGTTACAATCCCATACCTACTATCCAATACCATAGGACTTCAAAAAAAAGGTGGCCATCTTATTCGTCTGAAAATGTTAGTCATCTTTTTAGTATGCATTTTTTTTGTCTGAAATGCTAGTCATATTTTTGGTATGCTGATACCTTTTTTAGTGTATGTAGTCAACACTTTTGCCTAGTACACACAATGAGAAAGTCGGATGAAAAATACCGCTTTTGGAGCGATCGTATGATAATCTGATCGTTTGTACATAGCTTTTGAAAACCGGTCAGGACACTGCATGCAAAAATATCCGAAGAGACATGCACAAACATTTTTCTCGTACGATACCATAATTAATGCTTTAGTTTAATTAGCATAGTATTCATAGTTAAAAAATTGAGTGACCAAGACCGCGCATGCTCAGAAACATTATCTCAGGAAGTTGTATTCTGTCTTACAAGAATTTTCGTAACTCTGGAAACCTATTTGTTTTCAATATGAGACTAGCATGCAAAAAAAAAAAAAAAAAAATTATGGATGATCATTCGTCTGATATTCTCATCCTGTGTACTAGGCATTTAGCTTTGCTTTGGATAGAGATGAGGGTTAAAACCTATCCTCTTTTTGCTGTCCCAGGGACACTGGAGGAAGTGAACTGATATGCCCTCTTAGACAGTTGTCACCATAACCCTCAACTCCTGTTTCTTTGATGGCTTAAAATTTTTTGAATTTCCCATAACTTTTTGTACCGGAGACAATGTTCACCAGGACAAATAGAATGTCAATCTCCCCAGCAGGGATATAGACAGCAATAAAAGGTGCCATTTCCTACACTGCCCAAAAATAGAAAAAAAGCTCTGATTTTTACATACACGTTAAGGGTTCGTTCACATTACTTGCATTGCATGGTGCAATTGCAAGCGTGCATGTTGCATTAAATGTGCGTTGTCGTGCTGTTACTTTTAAATAGCTCAAATGTACAAGAGTACATCTCTGTGACCTAAAGTGATTGTAATGTGTCTTTTTTTTTTTTTTTTTAAATAACAAACATGTTCTACTTACCTCTTCTGTGCAGTTGGTTTTGCACAGGGCAGCCTGGATCCACCAGTGGTGTATTTAGGTTTTGTGCTGCCCTAGGCCTGACTAATCGTGTGCACCCCCTAATTTAAATATGACCGACCCCTTCCTGTAATGGCCACACCCCTTCCTTGTTCTAACCGGTTCTGTTATCTGTAAACCACAGACCACAGCCATAGTGTATCAGTGTCCATTAGCGTAGCCTCATCAGTTCCCATAAGTTTAGCCGCATCAGTGCCTTATCAGTGCCGCCTTATTGCCCATCAGTGTAGTCTAATCAGTGCAGCATATTAGTGTAGCCTCATCAGTGGCCATCAGTACAGCCTATCAGTGCAGCCTAAGATATTTGGACTTGTGTTTGCTGCCACTGATTGTAATTATAGGAATATTTCACTTATTTGTATAATAAATAGGAAGTCCAGAGTCATTATACAAATAAGTGAAATAATCAGTGGCAGCAAACACAAGTCCAAATATCTTATAAGATTGGAGTAATCTTACTAACCCAGTGACATATTGCGATAATACATATGAGATAAACAAGTCCAAAATATTATTGCCATCATATACAATTAAAAGTCTTAATTGTATATGATGCCATTCAGTATGCTCGCTCAAGGACAAGGATGTTTAAAGAAATTAAATTATATTATTGACATAATGCCTGCCATACCTGGGGGCGGAAGAAGGTAGGCGGAGCATTAAGCTGCAGTGCCACACTTATTAGCATTGGCGGCCGTCTGGCCAGTTGTATGAAGTGTGGTTGATGGCCTGCGGTCTGTCTGAATGTCCTGTGGGAGCAGGGAGCAAGCTTTTTTTTTTTTTTTTTGCTGCCCCCCAGCAAAGTGCCACCCTAGGCCTGGGCCTTGTTGGCCTAAGCCAAGATACAGCACTGGGATCCACCTCATCTCAGGTCCCTCATTGCTGCTCCTGGCCCCTCCCCCTGGTTGAGTACCCCCACAGCAAGCAGCTTGTGGTTCGTCCCCGCCCCCTCTCTCTCCTGATTGACTAACTGACTTTGACAGCCGCGGAAGTCAATGGTGCTGTGGCTGTGTCCCAGCCAATCAGAAGGGGAGAGTCCCGGACAGCCAAGGGACTCTTGGGCAGAGATTGATCTCGGGTAAGTATTTGGGAGTGCTGAGGTTGCTACACATAGAAGGCTTTTTATCTTAAGGTAAAAAATGCATTAAGATAAAAAACTTCCTGGCTTTACAACTCCTTTAAACCTGGTTCACACAAGACCCCACTACCAGCAAACCAGCTGGCATTCAACCCTTGTGTACATCAGCCTGTCCAATAGAAGCTGACTGAACGGGCATGCTGTAAAACCAGCATTCAATCAGCTTCAGTTCAGTGCTGGCAGCCATTGGCTTTAGCTATATGATGTTAGATCTCTGTACTAACATCACATAGTTCAGTTAGTTACCTAGTTGTTGTTTTTTTTGTTTTGTTTTTTTTTTAATTCAACCTGCTGGGTTGCATGAAAAAGACCTTAAAGAATAAGTCCACCCTAACATTAAAATCCCTGCATCTATAGAACTCCACAATCGAACACCAACCTATCTAGCCCTGTAGAGAAGAAATCTGTATACCTACCTTTATTGAAGCTGATCGACCTGATCCCACGCTGAGCTGTCAGCGGTGGCTTCGCTGTGGAGGTGGGTGCAGAGGACATATCTGACAACGGAAGCCCCATAATAAGTCTATGGGTGACGTCACTCCCCATTAATTTCACAGCCGTTGTGGGCAGTGTCCTCTGCAGAGCTTCCGCCGCTGGTGACTGGGTCGGGTCGACTTCAAAAAATGGTATGTATTCTGATTTCTTCTTTACAGGGCTAGGTTGGTGTTAGATCTTGGAGATCTATTGATGCATGGATTTTAGTTTTAGGGTGGATATATCCTTTATATGCCAGGTGTTAGCCGCTCGTGTATGTGTCTTTGTGTTTATTTGTAATGTTTTTAATTTTTTTTATTTTTTTTGCACTTTTTTGTTTTTAAACTTTCATTACTTTCTCAAGGGGGTCTTAAAAAATGCAGAGGCAGACACAGGTTCCTTTTAATGGAAACCTCAGGATTCAATAGGTAATTTTGCAGAGAGGAGATTGATAAATGGGTATTTTCCTCCCACTTTCCATTCTGATTTCCCCTGCAGTAGCTCTGGACTCAGAGAAGAGACAGGTGAGCCCAGGCACCACTAGGAGAGATGGACTCTTTCAAGGTTTTTTTTTTTTTTTTTTTTTGCTGGGCACTCGCCGAGCAAAAAAAAAAAAAAAGAGATAGCGAGATCACTATTGTTCGAGGGCAGTACATGTATTTCTTAAGGTGCCTATAGATGATTCCACTGAAAAAAGGTTATTTGCTAATTTAAGGTGAATTGGTTCCTAGGATTTGTCCCTGAGGTTGGTGCTGCATTGAAATTTCGGCAGCCGAAAATAGGGATTTCAGCAATGTGTCGAAAAAAAAAAAAAAAAAAAAAAAAAGTGCCAGTAATGGCTGCCGAAAATGCCGGCAGTTTTGCAGAGCTTTTACCGTGCTTAAAGCGTGTTTTTTTTTTTTTTTTTTTTTTTTAGTAGGTCATTTGACTAAAAAAATGCATCGTAAACGTGACATGGGTGGATTTTTGATGTGTTCTTGCTGCATTTTAAATGCATTTTAATGGAGAGGGGTGTTTTTAGTGCGGTTTGCAAAATATGCACCAAAAATGCAGCAAGCAGGATTTCTAAGGCTGCATTCACATGTCAGCTTATAATCGCGGGCAGAACCGCCGCGGTTCCGCCCGCGATTCGGAGATTTATTGCAAATCGCGGGACGCCTAGCATTGCCCGTTGATTTGCAATAGCCCCCCAAACGCCGAGCGATGTTGCCGCGATTTACGCCCGCCGAATCGCGGCAACATCGCGCAAACAAAATCGCGGGACGCAATACGCTCCAAAAAAGTACAAGAGCTTCTTTGGAGCGTATTGCGTCCCGCGATTTTGTTTGCGCGATGTTGCCGCGATTCGGCGGGCGTAAATCGTGGCAACATCGCTCGGCGTTTGGGGGGCTATTGCAAATCAACGGGCAACGCTAGGCGTCCCGCGATTTGCACTAAATCTCCGAATCGCGGGCGGAACCGCGGCGGTTCTGCCCGCGATTATAAGCTGCCATGTGAATGCAGCCTTACGCCGCTTCAAACGGTGCCGATAATGGCCAACAATAAATTCATATTCATTTAAATTCATGATATTAAAAAGTCAAATACAATTATTTATAAAAATATATATATTTTTTTTAAAAACGTCCATTTCGGTTTTGGCTAAGTGCATTCTGAATTTCAGTTCGGCAACTAAATTTTCATTGAAGCCCCGTACACACGTACTGATCGTCGGCCGAACGATCGGCCGTCTTTTGTCCAGGGCTGTCGTGTCTGTTCAAAACTGCAAAAGACAGCACACAAATTTTGTCGGCCAACAACAGCCGACTGCAGAAGTGATGTCATGTGATGGTTAACTTTCCTTGTCTTTTTTTCTTTTCTGAGCATGCCCAGTCTTGCTAATCTGCTGTCTGTCAGCCGAAATCTGTACTGACTGGCGAACAATCGACCGTTCTGGTGTTGGCCAACAAAAATTTTAATGCTTGCACGACAGATTCTGTTCGGCTGAAAATGCGATGTCGGCTGTCGGAAGCATCATACTAACAAGCCTACAATCGGCCGATCGGTCGTCGGCCGAATATTTACGGCCGACAATCGGTACGTGTGTACGGGGCTTTAGGTGCATCACTGCCTGAGTTATGCAGATAGGACGTACTTGTGTTCCCAATTACGGCTTATTGAAATGGGCATCAAACACTTTGTTCAAATATGTATAGTTTTGTAAGCCACAGATATATATATATATATGAAAAAAATCTATGTTTTAAGGTCTATATTTGGACCATATGTTACGCAAGCAGCAAGATCAATAAGGCTGTGTAAATAAGCCCTTAATAATTAATCTATAAAATAAATATGTATAAATAATACAAAAAATAATTGTAACAATAGGATTGTTGAATGGATAGTTGGATCGGTTCTAGATATTTATTGCTGCTATTTATATCACATATGATTGTGCATCTTACATTTTCTGTGAATATTAACTATTTGGGATATACTTTTACAGCGCAGTTCTTATTGTGCAGAATTGTTTGATTTGCTCTTGTAGCCAGCTTTTGCTATTAAAAAAAGCTGCAAATATGGTTTTGCAGCAGTTTCATATGCAAATGGTTAATTTCTCAGTTTGCGTGGCAAAATCCCTGTAAATGTTTGTCATAAGGTGCATTCTGTATAATTATCTGGCCACTCTGGTGTGCAGAAATAGTTGCTTATAACTTCTTGCACAATTTCCATCCCCATGGTTGCATATAAAGTACAGTCAGGCATTTTATCCGTTAAATCAGAAGCGGATTTGCAATGTCCCCTTCCTCTGTTGTGACTGTCCTGGAGGATTGAACAGTCTCGCTTGTTACATCACCAGCCATGCACGGCTCTGAACCGCTCCTGCTGGTTTCTGTGGCTGCGGAAGGGTTAACGGCTCCTGTTGTCTGCGGGGAAGGGGGAGAGAGGGAGTCAGGCATTTGCCAAGCTTGACAATGGCTGCCTGTAGACGGGAGCCGCAGTTCTGGCTTCAGTGAGTTAATAGGTTGGCATACACTGAAGATATTTTCCAGAGCGGATAGCTGCACTCACAGCTACGGCCATTTTTTTTTTTTCTTTCTCTTTTTTTTTTCTCTTCATGGGGAAATTTCTAGTGTTGCGGATTACGTGTGCTTTTAAAGCCAGACTTCCTCTGTGTGCCCTTCAGCATTCCCAAACTGTCAACCCAGAGAGTGACCGCACAGTGCAAAGCTGCCATTTATTGCACTCCGTATATTTCTGACCAAACTGTTGTTTTTGTTTTGGTTTTTTTTTTTAAGCCTTAGCTTTTTGTTTTGTGTGGTTTTTTTTTTTTTTTTAAATTTTTTTTTTTTTTAAATTTTTTTTATATGTAGATCTTTTTTTTTTTTATTTTTTTGCCCCCTTTCCCTTGAGCCTGGCAGCCTTAATGTTAAGACAGCTGCCATTATTTATTAGAAGGGAGGGAGCACTTGTCCAAACGGGCCCCTCCGTCAGGAGGAGTTGGCAAACCGGACTTCCACGGCAGTAAAATGACACCATGCTTCTCCTCCATTTTCTCATGAAGTCTGCTGAGTGGGAGAGCAACAGGAGTTGGAAACGTCTTGCCTTGGATCCTTGCTGCGTAACTACCGCCTCAGAGGCTTCCTTTTTGGATTTCCATCAGGTTTGTGTCTGTAAAGCTGGCTCTGTGCATGTGCGTGTATGTCCTTGCCTCCCTCTTCCTATAGGTTTTACTGTGTCTGCGCTGCCCTCTGGATGGGAGCCGTACATGAATGCTACGCACGTAAGCCTGTTATGAAAAGCCCTGGCAAAAACAAAATACCAGTACAAGGGAGAGCAGATTGCTAACAGGGTGCACTCCTTTTAGTGGGCAGTTGCTGCAATTCCTGTATTATGTTGCCATGCCATATAGGATATGCAGCAGTTCAAGTATTTTACTATAGAATTTCTAGGTTATATTTAATTGGCAAAAGCAGTTTCTTGTGTGCCGCTCTGTAAATGTAAAATTGCTTGGTTTTTCTCTTATTGATGTAAAGTAAAGCACCACCGGTGTTCTGTAACATGAGAATCACCGCAGGGAATAGGGTATTTGTTGTGCTTCTGCTGTTGTGAAGGGATTTAACTATTAGACAGGCGGAACTGTCGGATTGACTTGTGCTGCGGATTTACATTTGCACAGTGAATAGTGAAGCTGTCCCTGTTTGCTTTGCATAGTAATAGGGTTTACATACAGATAAATGGATTCAGCAGTGCTGCACAAGTCTCTTGGATGAGCTTGCTGTGTACATGCTTGCCTAGTGACTCATTATTGCCTTAAAAATGGAAACTCTGTTATGTCTTAGATTAGAAGCTTGTCATTTAGTGAACACAAAGTTTGATGTTTTCTTGGAACCCTTGGGCATCAATTTCAGCAACCTCAAACCTTGTCTTTCTTACTGGTTTCCCTTCAAATAGTGTAGTTCTATACATCCAGTTTTAGGTGTCCTTAGATTCAAATTTATACATTTTGTGTGTGTGTAAACGTTTAGCTAAATATACACTTGTAGTTTTTCGAACTAATGTTTGTACAAAAAGTATTTGTACATTCCATAAGTGGACAAATGACATTTGAAAGTACTTAAATTATTGTTTGCGTTTTACCATTTAGTTTTGGAATAAATGTAATTTCATGAACAAAAACTATAAACACTGTTAGAAATGTGTTAATTTGAGAAACCTTTTCCCAATTAGCACCTTCAAATTTTCTAGTCACTGTGGTCGTAGACTAGAATACGAATGTCAGTCCGACCTGAATGATTAGAAAATTGAACACATTTTCCTAAAATAAAAAATGTAACCTACTATAGTCTATTATAAGCTTGTGTTCCTTTATTTTTCCCTGGTGATCCTGCCAGTAACACTCTTCCTGACCTAGGGTGACAACATACCCTACTGTATCGTAGCACAATCCTCTTTGGATTCCTTGTAGCTGCTGGCATCTCCTGGTCTTCCTTCCCACCAAATTCGAGTGCTGCAAGGGAGCCACAGGGGGAATTACCTCTACATCCCTCACACTGCTCTGTGAACCCCCCCAACTGATCCCTGGCCTGCTTCCTCACCCCGCTCAGACTACAGCTGCTGCTGGGTGCAGTGTCAGCATAGAGCGGGAGGAAGGGGGTTGTCATGTCATGTTTACCAGCCCCTTCCAGAATAAGCACAGTGAGCGATTGGTACCGAACGCTCCTGTTTTCATTCATAACTGAAGCATAGTAGTCTTGTGAATGAAAAGCAGCCTCCGTATAGAGACTATTCATATGCAGTGCAGCTGAGGCTGCAGAGAATAGGAATCAGGGACTGTATGTCCTCAGTCACTTTCTTAGTTTCTAAAAGTGACATTCGGGGTCTGTTTAGACCTCTATTTGACCTAGGCCCCCTGCCCTCAAAAAAAAAAAAAAAAAAACCTATTAAAAATAACATTGAACAAAAATATAAAATAAACAGAGCAGGGCCCTGGTCACACTGAACATACTACAGTGTACACCCATGCAAGGTTGTGTTTACTCTCACGGGGATGAACAAATTTTCCGCTGGTGTCAATTGGTTCACAGCGGCCATGGACACATCCTCTGCTCTTGATTTGAAATCCATGTGGTGCGGATGCATGTTTCAGAACTCGCGCTGTCTGCGTTTGGGGTCCATGCACCCACATAGATGTGAGATTGGGAGCAGCGATAGTCTCTCTGCAGCCGCTGTGTTCCAATTGATATGAATAAAACTGGCTGCACAGGGATGCTTAGAACACCTGTGCATTCCCATGCTCATAAACACGGCCCTCTCTTCTTCGTACACTTTAGTCCACTATATTTAAACAAGGCCTTACTAGGAATTTAACAGGAATTTTGTGCTAATAATGATTTTAGTATATTTTTAGTGAAAGCAGTGATTTGATAAGCATTTTTGCAATGCCTAAAAGTAAAAAGAACTACTACTATTAAAGGGATTGTTCTTGGGTTCAGTCTGTTTTCTAGTACAAAGCCCCCTAGGTCTGACTTACCTTGGGGGGGGGGGGGGGGGATTGTACTGGGTGACAGATTGACCTGGGTAATTTTGTACTGGGGACATATTGACCTGGGTAATTTTGTACTGGGGACATATTGACCTGGGTGATTTTGTACTGGGGACATATTGACCTGGGTAATTTTGTACTGGGAACAGACTGACCTGGGGATGGTTGTACTTGGGGACAGACTGACCTTGGGATGATTGTACTTGGGGGACAGACTGACCTTGGGATGATTGTACTTGGGGGACAGACTGACCTTGGGATGATTGTACTTGGGGGACAGACTGACCTTGGGATGATTGTACTTGGGGACAGACTGACCTTGGGATGATTGTACTTGGGGACAGACTGACCTTGGGATGATTGTACTTGGGGACAGACTGACCTGGGGGATTATACTGGGGAACAGACTGACCTGGGGGGGATTATACTGGGGGAAACAGACTGACCTGGGGGGGTAAGTTGTACTGTAGGGGCAGACTGACCTGGGGGAGCGGGAATTTTACTTTGTGAACAGATTGACCTAAGAGGGGGATTTTCCTGGGGGACATTCACCGGGGGGGGGGGGGGGGGGTTCATACTGAGGGACAAACCTGGGAGGGATGTACTGGGGGATAAATTTACGTGCGGGTGGTATAAGGGTTATCCCTGGGGGACAGATTGATCTGGGGGGGGGGGGGGGGGATAGAATTATACAGTCGCAGTGTTCCTCCTGGCCGACAGCCCCCCCATTTTGATTGAGAGGGGTTCTGTCTGGAGTGGTGCCCGCCTGGTTCCTGGTGGTATAGTGAGTACCTGTCCCCCCCTCTCCCCATGGAGGGTTTTGGGGTGGATGTCCCTCCTTGGGACAATCAGACCCCTGGGTTCCCCTCCTTTCCGCAGGCATCGGCATCCCCCCTTCCTTGCCAAGTCCCCTGCCCCCCCATGCTGGGGCTATTTGGGTTGTCTGGCCACTTTCCTGGAATGAGGGCAGGGAGCTAACTGGTGATGGGTGTCGGGGGGGGGGGGGGGGGTTGTGCCGCTGGCAACCGGACGGTTGATTGTTGGGGAGGGGGGTTGTACCTGGTGGGGGCTCCTGCCAGGGCCCCACGTCCTGACTGGATCTGTCCTTGAGGCCTGGTCTCCCTCCTGGGTCCCTGTAAGCCTTGTGGTGCTGCCATTTTGTGTGCCTGTGTGGTTTGCCATTGGAAATAGCAGCGGCAATGACTGTGGAGCCCTGTGGGTGCTGATTTCGGAGGTGGGAGCCCCTCCTCATCCCCTGGTGCTGACCCCTGGATCATTTTAATGCAGATTCTTTTGGTGGTTGCAGGTGCCTGTTTCTGTGGGTGGTGAGTCTGGTGGGGTCTTCTCCCACTCTGCTGAGGATCGCTTGGTGCTATGCCTTGCGACCGGGTGGTGCTGCTAGCGGAGTGGGGGTTGTCTTGCACTTTTTGTGGGGTCCCCCTGGTGACTCATGGAGTCTTTGGAGCACATTTCCCCACCTGATCCCCTCTGAGGCTGCGGGGCCCTCCGGGTCCCAACCATCCATCCATGCATGCAGTGACTGCGGTCCTAGAGTCTCTTGTATCCCAGGTGGAGATGGCTTGTGGGCGACGGGCTAGTGAAAAGCGCCCCCGCCTTTCCCTGCCTCATCTGTCTCCTCAGATCCTGAATCTGATTCGACCGACGTGGACATGGGTCACCCTGCTGCGTCTGCAACCATGAGCCTGGAATCCTCTGATAGTGAGGATTCATCCACGTCTGCAACCACGCCCGAAAAGGCGCTGGTGGATGCTCTGATTGTATCTGTGAATGAGACCTGAAGATGGAGAATGCAGCTGAAGTTGCGACAGAGGCGCAGGTGCCCTTTGGCACTCACACACTATCCAAAGCGGCAAAGGTGTTTCCTTTCCCCGCCTATTTTGACAGAATTGTTGCTAAAGAGTGGGGATGACCAAAGCGTCCCCGTGGGGCCCCTAAGGGCTTTACTAGGCGTTACCTCTATGAGGAGTCCCTTCTTAAGGAGTGGACTGTGTCACTGGTGGTGGACCCTCCGGTTTCCAGAATAAACAAGGCAACCATGATTCCGGTATGAGTCCCCAGTCTTTAAGGATCTGGCTGACTGGAAGGCGGAGGCTGTGGCCCGCAATGTGTACACTCTGGCTGGTTCGGCAATGAGGCCGGTATTCACCATTGCCCTAGTGTTGCAAACTCTGACCGAGTCGTCTAAGCTCCTACACCGTGACCTGAAGGGAAAACCGCTCCCCCCTGCCTTTTGCTAAACTGGTGGACCAGCTGGTCCAGGGCCTGCAGTTTATCTGTGATACCTCTTTGGATGCGGCTCGACTCTCAGTTTTGGCAGTGGTCCTTTGACGTGTTTTTTTGGCTCAAGTGCTGGTCTACGGATCAGACTTCAAAAAAGGCCTTGACCGATCTTCTTTTTCAAGTAGATCACCTGTTTGGAGCTACCCTGGATGACATCATTAAAGGTCTCACAGCGCGTAAAAGTATTTTTCTTCCGCAGGCTACTAAAGGCAAGGAACCTCGTCATAGACGTGGGCCTTCTTTTTCAGCTCATACGTTTTTTTGTCCCTCAGGCTCGACTGACAAGGGCTCGAAGCCTTTCAGGGCCTTTTCAGGAGGATCCAAAGGAACCTGGTCTGGCAAGCCAAGATCGTGCTTCTCCAGACCCAGGGACAAGGCTTCTTCAACATGAAGGTGCGCCCGTGGCCTTCCTGGGTGCAAGACAAGTGGTTTAATGAAGTAATTCAGTCCGGCTACAAGATCGAGCTTCGCTCTTGTCCCCCGGCAAGGTTTTTTCCTTCCAACGTGCGCCTGTCCCCAGACCGCTTACAGGGCCTATTTGGGGCAGTACAAGACCTGTTCCTTCAAGGGGTGAGTGTCTTGGTTCCGACCTCAGAACATTTTCAGGGTTTTTACTCAAACCTGTTCACAGTTCCCAGGAAGGAAGGCAAAGTGCGTCCAATCCTGGACCTCTAGGCGCTAAACTGCTTTGTGTGGGTGCAGAAGTTCAGAATGGAGTCCATTCGAACAGGGGTGGCATCCCTGCTTCAGGGAGATTTCCTTGTCTCTATCGATATCAAGGATGCCTACCTTCACATTCCAAAGTGTGCCAGTCATCAGCGTTTTCTCCGCTTTTCTGTGGGAGAGGAGCATTATCAGTTTGTGGCGTTACTCTTTGGTCTCCCCTCTGCTCCTCGAGTCTTCACAAAAGTGTTAGCCCCATTCTAGCTTTGCTACGCCAATAGGGGATTGTGGTATTGGGCTACTTGGACGATCTCCTTCTGCGAGCGGAGTCTCCCTCTGCTCTGGTGGAGAACCTGGAGATCACAATATGAGTTCTGCGGGAGTTGGGCTGGATTATTGGACGTCTTCAGGGTTGCACAGTGGGCATTACATCAGGCAGTGTTACAGCCGTGGCTTATATTAATCACCAAGGGGGCACAAGAAGTGTCCTGGTGGCTCTGGAGGTAGCCAGCATTCTAAGGTGGGCAGAACAGTTCGTTCCAGCCCTCTCTGAGGTAATTAGCAGGCGGATTACCTCAGTCGACAGGCGTTGGACCACGGGGAGTGGTCCCTTCATACGGAGGTGTTTTATTTGCTGTCTCCCCAGTGGGGCACCCCCGAGGTGGATCTGCTGGCATCTCGGCTCAACAGAAAGGTGCAGAGGTTTGTGGCTCGGTCAAGGGATCCTCTGGTGGATACCACAGACGCGCTGGTGGCCCTGTGGGGTCAGTATTATCTGATTTACGCCTTCCCTCCTCTCAAGCTTCTGCCAAAATTTCTACGCAGGATCGAGGCAGAGGGGATTCCGGTCATCTTAGTGGTTCCGGACTGGCCTTGCCAGGCTTGGTACGCTGATCTGGTGCGGCTAGTCGCCGATGTTCCTTAGGGAGAATCTGCTGTCCCAAGGACTGATCTTCCATCCTGCTTTACAGTCGATGGCTTTGACGACTAGGCTGTTGAACGCCAGGTGCTGAAGGATAGAGGTTTATCTGAGTTGGTGATTCCTACACTGTTTAAAGCTAGGAAATCTACTTCTAGGAAGATCTCCCATCGTACGTAAAAGACGTACATTGCATGGTGTGATTCTCTTTAGGTTCTTCCTCACTCCTTGGTGGCTCGGATCTTGACCTTCCTTCAACGGGGGGTTGAACAGAAATTGCCCTTGAGTACCATCAAGGGCCAGTTGTCGGCCTTGGTGGTCATCTTGCAATGACCTTTGGCCACACACTCCCTGGTGCGTACCTTTCTTCAGGGTGTCCAACATTTGGTTCCTCCAGTGCGGTCTCCGTTGCCGCCTTGGTATCTTAATTTGGTGCTTTCAGCTCTACAGAAGCCTTACTTTCAAATTTTTCGGGAGATTCCACTGCTTACGCTGTCTCAGAGGGTGGCCTTTTTAGTGGCTATCACCTCTGCGCGCAGGGTGTCGGAACTGGCAGCGTTATCCTGTCGTTCACCTTACCTGGTGATTCACAGGGATGAGGTGGTTCTTTGCCCCTGTCCGTCGTCCCTTCCAAAGGTTGTCTCTGATTTTCATTTTAATGAAGACATTGTGTTGCCTTGGATGTGGTCCGGGGAATTAGGGTGTACCTGGCAGCTACAGAGTCTTTCAGGAAGTCACTCCTCTCTCTTTGTGCTCACGGATGGACCTCGAAAAGGGTTGTCTGCTTCTTCTGCAACCATTTCCAGTGTTCAGACTGATGGTGGTTCAGGCCTATTCCATCAGGGGTCCTCAGGTTCCTCCTTTCCCTTTCAAGGCGCACTCTACTAGGGCGCTTCGTGCCTCCTGGGCTTTCCATCAGGCGTCAGTGACGCAGGTTTGCAAGGCGGCCATCTGGTTGCCGGTGCACACTTTTACATCGTTTTATAAAGTGGATGTGTTGGCATCTGCGGATGCTTCTTTTGGCTGCAAGGTTTTTCAGGCTACTGTTTAAGAGGACCTGATCCTCTTTGAGTGTGTGTTGTTTTTTTTAGGTGGGCTCCAGTTGTTTGGTTCAGCTCTTGTTGCCCGGTTGGCTAATGTTTAGCATTGGGAACTTTTTTTTATTGTTCCCACCCCTCATGTTTAACACTGCTTTGGGGCGTCCTAATGGTTATGAATATAAGGAGCTGTGTCCGTCAATGAACGAAAGAGAAAATGGGATTTTTGACTTACCGAAAAATCAATTTCTCTGATCATTGACAGACACAGCACCCACCCCTCTGTGGAGTTATAATTCTCCTGACACTGCTTGTAACAAAACTGAGTGGCTATAGCAGAGAGGGGGAGTATACCTCCTGGTGTCCTACTCCTGTAGGGGGCAGTATAACCCAATGGTTATGAATATCAGGAGCTGTGTCCATCAATGAACATCAGAGAAATAGATTTTTTTAAAGAAAATTTTGGGAATGTTTTATAGCAGAAAGTAAATATTATTTTTTTTTTTTTTTTTAAATTGTCGGTCTTTTTTTGTGTATAGTACAAAAAATAAAAACCACAGAGGTGAACAAATTGCACCAAAAGAAAGCTCAATTTACGTGAAATAAAATACAATTTTATGTGGGTACAGTGTCGCACAACCGCACAATTGCCAGTTAAAGCAATGCAGTGCCGTATCGCAAAAAATGGCCTGGTTATTAAGGGGGTAAAACCTTCCTGAGCTAAAGTGGTTAAAGTACTCGCAAATTCTAAACAAGCAGTAAAACCGCTTTAAAACATGGCCCATTGGTTCTGTAGCTGCATGTAATGTAAAAATATTAATTCTCAGAGATCATAACAAAAACACAAATCCGGTTTTAGTTGGTATCAACTAGGGATTGACCAATATCGTTTTTTTCAGGGCCAATACCAATTTTCTGGCCTCCCTTCAGGCCGATATTAGGTGCCGATATTCTGCACATTTAACCTTTTTATTTTTACACTGTCCTTTTTAGAAGTGTTATTTTTTTAATCCCTTTTATTGCTCTCACAAGAAAAGTAAACATCCCTTGTGACAGTAATAGGCAGTGACAGGTACTCTTTATGGAGGTTTTTTTTAATCTGGCGTCTTTAGGGCTCCAGCACCTGGAAGTGATGTCATGACATCGGAGACCCGATCAGAGCCGAATGCGGCTTTGTTCAGCTCTTTGGCCAGCCCGCAGAGGTCCTGGCTGCTCGCTCGGGACTCCCGGTGGGACGAGGGACCTGGGCGAGCCGCAGAAGGCGGCGGGAGGGTGTGGGGGGTTGTGGCAGTCATCCTGGACCACAAGGCTCCTTGTAATGACAATCGAGCTGCTGCTCAGCTGCATCGGTTGTCATTACAAGAGAGCAGACTGTCTGCTCTGAACAACAGTACCTGGTTGATGTCTCTAGCTGCAGGCATCACTCCAGTACAACCACTTGAAGAAACATCGGCCATATCTGCAAGTTTGTGACCGATACTTCAAAAAAAGTGAGTATAATCGGTCGGTTCGCTTATCAATCATCCTATATAGCACGTGGTGTTTGAGAGCTGGCAATCATTGCTACTGGTGAAAAAAGGGGTAAGGACCAGTGATTTCAGTGCCTGTGCAGTAAAATTGGAAGATGCATTCTGTACAATACTTGTAGCTACAGAAGTCAGTGAGGTCTTGCGCTTTAGTGAATAGAATTACAAATACTTGAATTTCAAAAGTAATTTTTAGTCTTTTCAAAACTAGAGCTTTCATTAATGAAGTAACTGGTGAGCCTGCCATGAAGGCCTGTTATTCAGGCTCTGTGGCCATGCCAATGCTTATTGCTTAAGCATGTTCTGCCCAACTACCATGAGGCCAACCCTTAGCAATTACATGCAGCCACTGCTGAAGTGCGTGTGTACAGGAGGTGGCCGTAAAAGGTTTCAAGAGATCCGCAGCACTTAGATGTAACAATAGATTAAAGAAGATGAAAACCATGTTTTATTATATATATTGTCTGAATTAAAGTTCTTTAGTACAACTAGATGTCATCCTGTTAGGGTTTACATCTGTTTTTATGAGTCATTCATGCACCTGCTCAGCCCTGTACAGAATAAAGGGGCATTAGTTTGTTTTTCTGTACTAGCACTGGGTACCTGTGAAACCCCACTTTGTGGGTGAGCCCATACATCTGATGCATATCCATTCACTTGTATAGGCTAACATTAAAAATGTTACTGTTCCCATAGAATAGCAGTTTACTCACCTCTGTGTATATGCACAGTTAATGACTACAAAAACGTGGCAGCCAGCCAAACCTATAACTAACCTTTGCAATAAGATGCACATCAAAGGGCAATAATGCACATCAGAAAGATTTCTCAGCACACTTCCCAGCTAGGCTGCAAAACAACCAAATTGACATTGTCTAACAGTTCCTGTTAAAAACAGAGGGTTTGGTGACACATTTACTAATATTTGTGAAAGCAACTGTGCCTTCGTCAAGGCTCCTCTGTGTACCACGGTCCAATCTCTAAAATTCTCAGTCTCCCAAGTTGGAGCACATATAGCAATGAATAGATTTAGGCCTCTTTCACACATGCGGTCTGTTCATTTCATCGGTTCAGTCACCTCAAAATTGATGAAGTATTCATCAGTTTTTTATCAGTAGTCAACTTTTGTTTTTGTTTTTTTTTTTTTACATCCACTACGAATGACAAATTGACCATTTGTCAGTATACATCCGTTTTTCGTCCGATCCGTTTAACGGAAGAAAAATAGAGCTTTGATCAGTTTAAAAAAATGGATGCTGATAGATACAGATGAAAACTGATGTAAATGGATGACCATCCATTTACATCCGTTTTTCCATAGAGATGCATTGATGCCCGTTTTTCATACGTCAACGGATGGATGAAAAGCGGACAGCATGTTTGAAAGGGCCCTAAGGGCCAGGTTTGTTTGCTCCAATTTGTCAAACACTGGAAGTTTTAGGCTGCATTCACATGTCAGCGTATGGATCGCGGGCAGAATCGCCACGATTCCTCCCGCAATCCGGAAATCATTGCAAATCGCGGGACGCCTGCGTTTGGGGTGCTATTGCAAATCACGGGCAATGCACAGGCGTCCCACGATTTGCAATGATTTCCGGATCGCGGGCGGAATCGCGGCGATTCTGCCCGCGATCCATACGCTGACATGTGAATGCAGCCTTAGAGTTAAGACCACATAATACAGAGAAGCCTTGACAATAGGCACTGTGGCTTCCACATATATTTGCAAATGTGTGCCACGAAACCCTCTGTTTTTACAGTAAATGACTGCAGCTAAATCTATTTTCTGCACATGCTTTGTAAATAAAATGTATCCAAATTGGATGTCATTATTTATCTGCCAATTGATAATACGATTGAGTAAAGCCTGGCCATACACAGTTCGAATCTCAGCCGGTTCAACAGGAAGCGGCCGAGATTCAAACCATTAATGGGCAGAGGCTGAATGTGACAAGTTAATCAATCAACTTGGGTACAACCATCCTGCCGGATTCCCTTGCGATTATCGCTAGCGGCTGCTATAGCTGCTAGCAACAATCACTGTCCCCACCCGGCGGGGATGGCTTCCTCTCCCCGCCTGGAGAAGACAATGGCTTGGCAGGAGGATTCCCCTGTCAGCACTGTCTGTGTTGATGGGGGAATCATGGAAATTTCTTTCTTGCAACCCGGCTATGGCAGGCTTTAGTAAATTAAGGCTGGGTTCACCCGAATGCGATGCCAGATATCTCATGTGATTCTCACCACATTGCTTTGCACATCACCTGCAATGTCTGTGCAATGTCTGTGCAATGTCAATTCAGCCATACAGTTTGTGTGGCTGAAATTTAATCGCATTCAGCCCAAAATGATGCAGAGCCCTTTATTTGGTCCGCGCTAGAATTCCCATCCAATTTTACAGTTTGCATTGCATTCTGCGAACTGATTTGGTGGTGGCGAACTGAATTGCCTGCAGGTCTGATGTGATGCAGGAACCTGCACAGGAATCGCTGTGGTTCCTGCATCGTATCAGTGTGTACCTAGCCTTACTGTCTTAAATAGGCTTCCTAATCAAGGCATCTAGATTTCCCAAGCGAAGGTGTTCCCTTGAATAAAGCCCCACTTCAATCGTGTGGTGGTGTCTGCAGCAGTATTTCATGGATGTGATGAACCTATCCATGCGTGATCTGTCTTCACCTTTTGGCATCTCGTTTTGGAAATTAGCAGTCCTCTGTGAAATTGATATGGTGTGGCCAAATATGCCATAGGTTTTGTTTGGCAGGTAGTATTACTGCCAGATGGGGCTGCACTGCAACTTTGTGAAAATGCATGGATCCTGTGCCAGGCTTTCAATGGTTAAAGGGGATGATGCATTACCTCCAATCTGCCTGTCAAATGCTTTTGGAAAGTGATCCACTTTGGAACGCTTTTGAGAGGGGCAGCAATGACAAGCAAGCATCTAAACGAGTCCTTAGCATTTTCAGAGCTACATCTGGGATTGCGGCTTTTTTTTTTCTTTTTTAAACTTGCGCTTCTATTCATGCTGAATAGTACAGTTCTTGCTTTGCTTCCCTGCAGATAGGATGCATCTCTCTCTCAAACATGAACTGCTTGGCCATTCACAGAATGCTTTGTATTCTTGAACCATTCATAGAGAATACAAGGCGTTCTGTGAATGACCAAGGGGAGGGGGGCAACATGCCACCATCATAGCACTTTTTTTCTTTTCTACACTATAGAAATGACTGGCTGTTTGTTTTAAAATTAAGCTCTTAAAGTGTATCTACACCAAAGAATAAAGTTATAATATTTTACAGCTTCTAAGTCCTTAGGCTTCGTGCACACAGGCGTCAATATACGCACATTTGGAGCCAACTTCCAAACACACTTGGAAGCATGTAAAGCTCTTATTTGGCTGAATTCTCACACGCGAGAAATTTTATATTCAGCGTGTTTTTTTTTTTTATGTAAGTTTGGTTCACTTAAGCCAACTGGACTATTTTTGCTTTATGGAAGGGCCCTAAATTTATTATTTTTCTGTGTTCTCCCTATTCACTTCTGGCAAGATAAAATCACAAGTTAAAAGCCTAATGCATTTTCTTTTAAAGTGGAACTCTAGGAATTGCAACACCTTTAAACATCTACTTGCTTAAGGTTCCTTTCACACGAGCGATCCGATCAGATACGCCTGTCAGTATTTTAGGCGGATCTGATCGGATCCTCCATGCATCTCTATGGGGCAGCGGATGTCAGCAGAGACATCTCCACTGACACCCGCTGCCATCCGCATCCGATCCTGTCCGTGAAATCCGTACGGATGGAAACCCTGTTTTCCATCCGTCCAGGGGATGGGATCGGATGAGAGCGGACAAGCGGTCTGCTCTCATCCGATTCCCCATAGAAATGCATGGGGCTCTGACACCTCCCTCTACGCACAGAGCGGAGAGGGAGCTGTCACCTGCCTGCTCATCGGTGATCTGTGTATCGATTCCCCGCGGAGCAGCACAGATCTGCCTATGGAGGCGGACCGCGTGAAAGAAGCCTAAAAGTCCAACAAAATTTGTACCACCTTATATCTGCAGTTCTGGAGTTTTGCTTTAAAGCAAACTTTTTGTAGCACTGATTGAGGCTCAGTTCACACATGATGCAGCCACGGTTCACAGCAAGGGGCCGGTGCGTCCCTGTTCACCGATTCAGGTGTGAATGAGGTTCGAATTTGAATTTGCACCTGAATCTGAATCAGATGAACAGGACCCTTTTTAAATGTGGACTGCGGCTGCCCCAGAGCTGGGTTAACTGGCTCCATTTAGAGCCGGTCACACTCCTGTCATGCAAATTGGATGCAGGGAAACCTGCATCCAATTCGCATTTATGTGAACCCAGCCTAAATATCTAACTATAAATACACATGAAGTCCCTTATGCAAATCAAGCAACTTAAGCACCATGAAAACATACTTGTTGATGAACCCTGATAATGAAAACCAAAAGTTAGTGTCCATTCACACTACCGCGAATTGTTAGGCGACTGGTCAGCCTGACAAGTCGCGGTCCATTGTGTGCTACAGGACCCGTTCTAATAGGAGCGACACAAGTTGCTCCGACTTAGAAAAAGGTTCCTGTACTACTTCGGGGCGACCTGGAGCGACTTGCATAGACATTCATTATATGAAGTCCGTGCAAGTCGCGCTGAAGTCGCGGTGCACACGACTTCACAGGTCGTGCCGCGTTAGTGTGAACCGGCACATACGTGATTTAGTGTACAACTGAATGCTCGCTAAATAAACACTGAAGCTTGATATGCGGGAGAAGCATTAAAGCTGTACTTCTATTCTATTCTTCCTGCATGCAAGTGGGCAGATGCCCTAAGCAGAGGTTTCCAGAAGTTATAAAGTAATTCATCAGGATGCTGTCACTCATAAAATCAGTCTTGTTGGGCATAGCTTTAAAGTGGTCCTTGCAACCCATAGCTGGCAGCATAATCTGTCAACACCCTAAAGCTTGGTCATGCATGCATAGATCTCTGTAGAACTATAACAGATTCCTCCTTCTATGCTAAACAACAGAGATGGACAAATCTCTCCTGCTATTTGAGCTGTGTATGGCAGCCTTTAGTTGGATGATTTGTAAAAGCTCTTCCTCTGTTCCTATGCAATTAACATTACAGTTCAATTTACATAACTATAGCCCATGTGGCTGTAATTATAGGTTGTGGGAAGCTGGCAGGGGGCACATGCAACTGCTGTTCACTACCACCAGTAAGTGGCAAAATAGTGCTGGAAATTTCTTGTGGCACTGACATCCTAAAAAAAGGTGTCACTCGAAGTGATGTTAAAGGTTACATTTTTTTGGTCTTAAATGATGATATGCTTACCTATTATGCAATGATATTGCAAAGTGTGGTACCAGGCTGGAGCTGTCCTCCGGGTTCCCCCTTAGCAAGCCGTGTGCTATGGAGGACCTGTGTACACGATCCCGATCCAGGCTCTATGCGTCCATAGATATTCAAGTGTCGATAAGTCACACAGATTTGAGTTCTGAACCACTTTAGAGCACTGTTCGTATTTTCCAAGAATGTTTCTTGTGTGATTTTGCGTATCGCATAGGGCCAGCCCACTTGTTTGAATGGGCTGCCCTATGTCTGTCTGTTGCCTGAAAAGAAGCTCCCGCTACTTTTTGGGCATCAAGTTTCATGCGATTTTTTTAAAGGCGCATTGCACGTCCTGCAGCAATTTGGTTTTGTGGGCTGAATCGCAAGATGTGAGCGAGGTCTAAGGCCCCTTTCACACTTGTACGACCTAAAAGTCGTGTGAATTTGCGCAATGCCTGTGTTATCTTGAGGTCTGTGGACCTCAAGTCTCATCAAAGTTGGACCAAAGTAGTGCAGGGACTACTTTGAAGTTGCACAGATTTGAATAATACTCATTGGAAATCATGCGGTACGACTTGTCATGTGACTTTGCAGTCCCAAGTCGCAGGACAGGTCGCACAAGGTGTGAAAGGGGCCGATTTGCTTACCTGTGTAAATAGCATAAATTTGTCCTTTTCCTATCTGTCTTTACACTTTTTTTTCCCTTTCTTACACTACAGATCTGAATTTGGTTTGTTTGTTCTCAGCATTTTTCATTACAAGTACATTGATTAAAAAAGTCCAAGGTACCCTGGCTTGATGTGTAATTTGCATGTTGTATTAGAATTTTTGTTTGGCTAAGGTATTTTCACATAGGATGGTCATCCCTTTTAGATTATTTTCTTATTGTTTGGCATCTTTAAAGTACAAAATTGAGTGACCGGAAGCTAATCATTACGATGTGTTTTCTGCAAGGAAATATTAAGGGTGCTAAATTCACTGATTTAAGAGCTGTTGTTTTCAGCATGTGACCTTGTTTGTTAACTCCCACTCCATTCTGTTTACCACACAGTGCCAGATGAACTACTAAGCCAGCCTCAGCCTGTCAACGGAAACATTGGCATTTCCACCGTAACCAGCATTCAGAATAATAATGCCAAGCGGCCCACAGCACTCAGCCCACAGCAGCAGCAACCGGTGTCTCGATACCCTCCCCGTGAAGTACCACCGCGATTCCGACACCAAGACCAGAAGTCTATTGTGAAGCGTGGGCAGCAGATTCCTGGCATCGCAGCCCGCCTGGGTTCAGCCACTAAAGTATTAAACCAAGATTCCGAAAGCAGCACTGTCGTGTGTCAGGAGCACACTGTGACCGAAACACCGCCAGGTAAACATTGCATGCACTGTTTTTTCTCCAAACACTAGTTTGCTTAGCAAGTCCATGTGAATTACCTGTTGGAAAAGTCTTAAAGCTTAACTGGATTTTGAATGTATTGAAACATGCATTATGTAAACAAGTACAAGGAAAATTATATTTTAGTGTCTGAAGTTTATATGCTTTCACTTCCATGTTGAAGGACAGCACAAGTAACTTAAACACATAGCTACACGCACACACACACACCTGTTTTGCCTGCCAAAAGATCTGTATAGTAGTACACTATTCTTTTGCTTTTCCCACCCCTAACATGCTTTGTCAGTATAAAATAAAGTAGACACTGACCATATTCACAGCCTGACATTCTGTGACGCTGCCCCGCCTCTGCTTGCTTTTTTGACTACTACAAAAAGTCACTGGCCTTTTTAAACAGACCACGTCATAGAGACCCAACCGTTTGCTCAGCAAGAGCAGGCACTTCTACTTCAAGCCTGCTTTCAACTGGATATAGACTAGATTGTTTCAACAGCGGAACTTTATAACAAATATTTTCCAGCCGGCCATAGGCTGTTTAAATTTTGGCCTGTTTAGCAGGAACTGGCCGAGATTCAAACTATAAATGGGCAGGCTGATGGTACCAAAGTCGATCCATCCATCGACTTGGGTTCAACCATGTCGGATTTTTGCATGCGATTGCCAGCGGCTATACCCACTAGCTATAATCACTGTGTTCTCCCAGGCAGGAAGGGCTCGCCGCTCTTAACCCCTGCGGGAGGTGTTGCCTCATCAACACAGTCAGTGTTGATGGGGGAGTCGAGCAATTTTCTTGTATCATCTATGGCCTCCTTTAGGGAATACATAAGTGAACTAAAAGCACACATATTGAATGCCTTCCTTTTTTTTTTAGTTCTACAACTTCTACAACTTAGTGTCACCATACACATTACAATCTGACCATGTAATCAGTTTACATTTACCTTTACATATATCAGTACTACATAATATAAGAGCCTACATAATCTATCCAATCTATTTGTATCCATTAAAGTAGGCCCTTATACTACATAGTTTTTGGTAGATCTAAAGAAGTCTGTACAATCTGATGTCCTTTCAACCAAAGTTCTTAATATTCCCACCTGCTGTATCCATTGTTGCCAGTCTGTCTCCCAGTTGTCTGGTTATTGTACAACATGGAAAATATCACAGGAGCAATGAGGCTCCATTACTTAACAGAACCATTAATTTGGGCCAGTTAGTCTTCCATCTGTAGTTTCAAAACACTTCTAGTGGGTGATTATTATACCCCAACAATATCCACTAGAGTTTCAAAAGGAAACAGATTTTGTACTTAACCACACAGATACTCATTTTATAACTGGCCTAGAGTTGCCATCTGGTTGCTGTGGGCAACATACTTTCTGTTTAGCCACTTTGGATAAATGAGGCCTAATGTCTTCAGCTTTTTTTTTTTTTTTTTTAAAGAATAATAGAGCGTGAACAGCAAGAGTTGTCACTGGAATACCGAGCAGGGATCTGTCCTTTTATAGAGTTGTTTACTTCTTTAGAGCCGTGCTCCCAGCAGCTTTTATTTCTATAGCTTTGTATATGTTTCTATAATCCACTTCTTGTTCTTACCGCATCTACACTGCTGTCAAAGTGGTGGTGAAAAATATGGACTAGTCACACACAGTGGAGTTCATTTCTTCAAATTAAGTGAATGAGCTGATCAAGATGCTGCCTTGAGACACTGATTACATCTACAACCTTAAGCTCTGGTTCACACTGATGTGATGCGGGAAATGCACAAGATTCACTATGTTTCCCCGCATCGCATTGCTTGCCAATCGCACAGGGTCAATGCAATCTGCTGCGGGTATCAATGTCAGAATAATGACACCCTGAAACAGATTGCAAAACGCAGTGCCATTACCAGAATCTCATTGCATGGGTATGAGCACCCTTGCAATACCATCGGATTCAGGTCCTGCACCATTTTTGTGTAAATGTGATGCAATTTGTGCCATACAAAATGTATTGTTCAAATCACACCGCACAGACATCCTATGTGATGTGCACAGGAATGCGGTGCACCAGTGTGAACCTAGGCTAAACTATAAATTAATACAAAGTGCTTTCTAAATGCCAGTATCTGTACACACACTGCACCACCACCACCACATTTGATTCGTATGTTTAATTTTTTTCTTGAAGCAGGTACCTATTTCTGACAGGTACCAACTCCACTTCCGCTCAAGTTGCCTTGGCGAGCCAAGTGCAAATTTGGCCCAAGCTCCCTGCCTGCAACCTCTTGGGGCATGTCACAGGTCCCAGGAAGCTGCAAATCCATTGAAAAAGTGCAGTGCTACTCGCACATGCGCAGTGGGAGGCCAGCTGTGAAGCACCTAGAAGTCACAGCCAGCTTTCCAAATCCAAGATGGTGTCACCTGGGACCCATAGACCTGTGAAGAACCAGCCTGGGTGATCACAGTTCTGGTCCCCCTGCACTGGCAAGTGCTGGCTTATTGAAAGTCAACAGCTACAGTGTTTGTAGCTGCTGACTTTTTTGTTTTTATCTTTTTCCAGAGAAAAGGTCCCTTTTAACAGTGTATATTGCCCTTTACTCATTCGCTCTACTTGGTAACATTTCAGTGCAGTGTGATAGAAATGGTCATATTATTGTCCCTAGGTTGCTTTATTCTTTAAATAGTGCATTATTACCTGAGGGGGAATTAGGGCATTTAAAGCGGCTAGGTATACTCGCTTAAGTCCACTGCCCAGATACTTCTCTGGTGGCCCTTGCCCTTGGGGGGGCACTAATCCAGCACTGGACAGCCAATTGGAAGGGTCTACATCACGCAGGCAGTGTCATGAACACTCAAAGGTCTCTGCCTCCTGACTGGAGTGTTACATGATCGCATTTAGAAGGTTTTTTTTCTCCTAATGCCAGCAAACCGTTAAAGGGAAGGGGGGAAAGTGGCAGGGATGTTAATAATTTGCAGGGATGTTAATAACTTGCTGGAGGTGGGTTTTACGTCTTTGTTCTAAAAAGTAATTTATTTTTTTTTATGATTTATTCAGCAGTGCGATTGATTGGACTCCAGTGGACTTTTCATGACTTGGCACTAATAACATTTAAAAGCTGCAGTTTTTAACCTTTGTAATTCCCGCCCCTAGGTTATAATGTTGCCATTAGTTTCTGTTCGATTGCCCTTAAAAACTGACATATTTGTAAGATAGAAATACTCTGAAATGAACTGCCCTTGGCATGGGATTTCAATAACTGGTCAACTTGTTTTTTTCTTTTTTGTGGACACACACAGTAAGTATCTTCTAGGTTGCTGTTAACCTGATCACATTGGCCCTTAAGAGTAGAGTCTTGTGACCCAGATTTCCACTGCAGAAGGCAGTTCTGAATCCCTTGGCTGCCACAGAGGAGCACTTTATTTATGTCTGTGCTCCTTTGTGACAGCCAAGAGCTGGAGCTGCCCTGCTGCAATCCCAGAATGTCTTGGTAATCTGGCAGTATTTTAAAAATGAATTGATCATGCAGCACCTCAAAACTACACACCCCTTTTCCTGCATGCCCTAATATGAGGTCAGACAAAAAATGTACCATTTACCACCAGTGGGTGAGGTGCTAAGGCTGCTGGCAGCATGTTTGTTGCAGTGATTTACTACTATACTGTGATTATCCAGAAAAGCCTAATGTAATTTGATCTCCTGCAGTTCATATCTGTTCAAAACCAGTGCATTGCTCAATAAGTCAGAACAGGTTTATCCCCCACTCGGCTAGGCTCATAGGAACCATATGGATTTATAGCACTTGGTAAGACGGTGGTCTGCTTTGTGAGAGAGCCCAGTATGCCACTCCACCTAAATATTTTGGAAGCACCCTGTGTCCAAAGGTAAACGTTTCATACACATAATGGAAAATAAACAATATAAACTGTCAGATTTTGACCTGCGGCTGGGTCTGTGCAGCCGCTGTCTTCATCCACCTCTATGGGCTGCCTGCACGTAGCCTGGGGCAGGTGTAATAACATAGCCTGCACACAGAGCAGGTATCAATGCTGATCTGAATGAAGCCTAAGGCTGCCCATAGATGGGACAATTTTCTTTCCTGCAACTACAGGTTGCAGGAAAGAAAATGGCTTGATTACGCCATCAACACAGCTTGTGTTGATGGGGAATCCCTCCTACAGAGCCATTATGTTCTCCTGGCGGGAGAAGCCGTCCTTGCGAGGAGGACACATCCGCTAGCAATAAGCGCATGTAAAATCTGACTGGCTGGTTGTACCCAATTCAATTTCGGTGCATTCTGCCTGCCCATACATAGCTCCAATCTCAGCAGGTTCTTGCTAAACCTGCCAAGATTCAAACTGTCTATGGGCAGCTTTAAACTGACCGCAACTAATAGTTTCCCTTTAAGGGACAGTAGGATAATCACGCTTTTTGCGTGTTCAGTGTAGCATTGGCCAGTTCATATGGCAAGAAGCTAGAATTTTTTGTTTATTATCCCTCGGCACCATAGATCCTGGCGTTTTGTTAGCCGATTATCAGCAGAGAGGGAGAGGACCCAACCAGACTCACCACCCACAGAAACAGGCACCTGCAGCCACCAGGAAAATCTGCACCATTCATGTGGTGATCAGGAAATAAAATGGATCAAGGAGTCAGCACCAGGAGATGAGGAGGGCTTCCCACCGCCGAAATCGCCGCCCACAGGGCTCCACTGTTATGGCTGCCACTATTTCCAATAGGAAACCACAAGAAAATGGCCACCGAACTACACAAACATGGCCGCTGTGTATAGAAACACAGGCTACAACAAAATGGTAGCACTACGAGGCTTACAGCGACCCAGGGGGGAGACCAGGCCTCAAGGACAGATCCAGGTATGGCAGTGGGGCCCTGGCAGTAGCTCCCCACCGGGTACAACCCTAACCCCTCTCCGCACGCTTGTTCGATCGCCGACGGAGCCCCCCCCCATCGTCAGTTAGCACCCTGCCCCTATCCCAGGAAAGTGGCCACACCACCTAAATAGCCCCAGCATGGGGGGGGGGGGGAGCCAGCGGGAAGGAGGGGGTAGATCTAACAGGAAAAAATCCAGCAGAAAAAAAAATTCTATCTAAAAAATTTTTGCCAGGACCAAAAGATCCCAGCAAGGAAATAGGTCTTTACTCCTGACTAGGCAGAAGTAAGTATAGCTAGTGGCTATAGCAGAGAGAGGGAGTATACCCCCCTTGTGACTGCCCATGCGTGTAGCCAGAATTCTTTTCTGCCTAGTATCCTACTCCTGTGGGGGCAGTATAACCCAATGGTTATTAATATCAGGAGCTGTGTCCATCAATGAACATCAGAGAAATGGATTTTAGGGTAAGTCAAAAAACTTTTTTTTTTTTTTTTTTAAATCTGCAAAGTTTATTAGAAAACTTAGACTTGTTCGAACAAGAAAATTACAATGGCAAAGAAGGTACCGTCCACAAACACAGTATACAATACAAAACAATGTTCAATACAAGGAAATAGGCAACAGTATAGTCCAGTGTATAGATAGAATACCACAGTGCAAACAACCTTGTAAACATCCATAGACAGAACCGGGAGACCGTCTGGTGCTCAGTGGACTTGTCCCTGAGATCACCAGAGTATAGGAATTTAGAGAATATACCTGGAAAGCTTAACCTTCAGGCTACCAAATCTAGTTGGGACAGCTCAGGGGGGTATCGAGCCACGCTGGCCAGATTTAATTTTTCTCTAACATTGCTGGTCATCCGCTATGTTAAAAAATAATATGCTTACCCTTGTGTGTTAATTTTTTATGCTGAACTCTAGCTAAGCACCTAAATACATTTCTAATGAAAACTAAATACATAAATATAATACTTATACTGATGGTTTTACCTGAGAAGATTTGTATTTCTCTCCATTCAGTTGTGAGATTTAGGTCCTGTGTTGACTGACTTTTGTTAGCTTCAATCAGTTTTTGCATTCCTTTACAATGGGAGTGCAAAATCTGCTTGAAGCAGGCCAGGAAGAGGTCAAAATTGACACCTATCTCAGGATTGTTGCAAACCGACGCCATCAACACAAACCAAAACCTGTTGATAAAAGCTCTTACACAGCAAAGGCAACTGGATGACAACACTTTGTTAGATATAGGCTCTAGAAGGGATACACTGGTGCCCTTTTCATCTCTCAGCCTGCTGATTGGACAGTAAAAGAGAAGCGGGAGAATGCTTAGATCAGCTTTCTGTTTTTTCTATTTTTTTTTTCTTCTATCAGCATGTTCCTTGTTCCATGCAACCTGATTGACTCCCAGTCTGAGTACTGCCATACAGAGGATTGCAAGAGGCTAATTTAAAGCGGATTCCACCCTAATTTTACACTTTACATCATTCTTACCTATATATCTTTCTAAAATCAAATTGGCTATTTTTTTTTTTTTTTTTTCACTTACCTTATTTTTAATGAAAAATATCTTCCCTTCCTTCCACTTCCTCCTTATGCGGCCGCCGACGTCATTTCCTGCTTTGCATTGACTCCTGGGAGATGAGTGTCATCAATCCCAGGAGTCAATGCGCCTGCACCAGTGTCACTCGTCACTTCCGTTGCAGGCACGAGAGCAGCTTCTGGGCATGCGCAATGACTTTTAAACCAGCTGTGGGATGACGCGCCTGCATCAGAAGTGACGAGATATAGCATTCTGGGACTCGCGACTTCAGGAAGCGGGACACTGCGGCTTCAGCTGCCCACACCGCAGATGGCTGCGCTGGACAAGAACTTCACAAGGTAAGTAATAAATCCTTTTAGGCTCCATGTACACGGGACGTTAGAAAAAACGTGCTGCAAAGCTAGTTCTGACGCCGGGTAAAAGCAGCTGTTAAACGTGCTTTCAGTAGCTTTTTCCATTGGCATTATTGCACGTTTGGCTACGTTGCTTTTAGCAGCGTTTTTTCTGTCTCCATTCAAAATCAAAGGTTCCCTATGGAAGCCTATTGATTTGAATGGAAGTCGCACCGCAAGTCGGATCAGGATGATCCGACTTGCGACGCGGCTTGCGCTGTGAGAATCTTGAGGGGGAACTCCACGCCAAAAATGGGAAAAAAACTGCGTGGGGGTCCCCCCCAGGTTCCAAACCAGGCCCTTCGGGTCTGGTATGGAATTTGAGGGTAGCCCCACGCCGAAAAAACGGTGTGGGGCCCCCCCCAAAATCCATACCAGACCCTTATCCGAGCACGCAGCCCGATAGGGCAGGAAGGGGGAGGGGACGAGCGAGCCACATACCAGGCCACATGCCCTCAACATGGGGGGGGTGTTGGTGCTTTGCGGCAGGGGAAGCTCCCGCTGCCTAGAGGCACAAGCTGCTGCAGGGAAAGCTCACCTTTGCACTCTACAAAATAAAGATTGTGCTTCCCCCCCCCCCCCCTTCAAATTACTCAAGTATTGGTTTGATTATGCTTTAGGAAATTTCTCTTTAGGTTACTTTTCATCTAGTGTTAATCTTTATATATCTTTTATATATTTAAAAGGGTGCTTAGCTAGAAAAATAAAAGGGTGGGTATGGGTGCTATGGTTTTCATTTGGTTAGTACAGAAGGACAGGACAAACAAGTACCAGAACAAGATAACACAAGTGATGTGCCGGCTTGGAGCATTGCAAATCCTTTACTCATCCTTCTTGGTGATTGATTTGATAGTCTTTAGCCACCCTAAAAACTGCACTGTAGTAAGATTAAACAATCAGAATGGTATCTAAAGCACTTTCAAGTCTGTTGTGTGAAATGTCAGCCAGTATAAGTTACGTTAAGTTTCCTTTTACAGTGTATACGGTATCTCACAAAAGTGAGTACACCCCTAAATATTTTATTATCTTTTCATGTGACAACACTGAAGAAATTACACTTTGCTAGAGTGTAAAGAAGTGTACAGCTTGTATAACAGTGTAAATTTGCTGTCCCCTCAAAATAACTCAACACACAGCCATTAATGTCTAAACCGCTGGCAACAAAAGTGAGTACACCCCTAAGGGAAAATGTCCAAATTGGGCCAAAAGTGTCAATATTTTGTGTGGCCACCATTATTTTCCAGCACTGCCTTAACCCTCTTGGGCATGGAGTTTGCCAGAGCTTCACAGGTTGCAACTGGAGTCCTCTTCCACTCCTCCATGACATCACAAGAGCTGGTGGATCTTAGAGACCTTGCGCTCCTCCACCTTCCGTTTGAGGATGCTCCACAGATGCTCAATAGGGTTTAGGTCTGGAGAATTGCTTGGCCAGTCCATCACGTTTACCCTCCCCTTCTTTAGCAAGGCAGTGGTCGTCTTGGAGGTGTGTTTGGGGTCATTATCATGTTGGACTACTGCCCTGCAGCCCAGTCTCCGAAGGGAGGAGATCATGCTCTGCTTCAATATGTCACAGTACATGTTGGCATTCATGGTTCCATCAATGAACTGTAGCTCCCCAGTGCCAGCAGCACACATGCAGCCCCAGACCATGACACTCACACCACCATGCTTGACTGTAGTCAAGACACACTTGTCTTTGTACTCCTCACCTAGTTGCCTCCACACACGCTTGACACCATCTGAACCAAATAAGTTTATCTTGGTCTCATCAGACCACAGGACATGGTTCCAGTAATCCATGTCCTTAGTCTGCTTTTCTTCAGCAAACCGTTTGCGGGCTTTGTTGTGAATCATCTTTAGAAGAAGCTTCTTTCTGGGACGACAGCCATGCAGACCAATTTGATGCAGTGTGCAGGGTATGGTCTGAGCACTGACAGGCTGATCCCCCCCCCCCCACCCCTTCAACCTCTGCAGCAATGCTGGCAGCACTCATATGTTGATTACCCAAAGACAACCTCTGGATATGACGATGAGCACGTGCACTCAACTACTTTGGTCGACCATGGCAAGGCCTGTTCTGAGTGGAACCTGTCCTGTTAAACTGCTGTATGGCCTTGACCACTGTGCTGCAGCTCAGTTTCAGGGTCTTGGCAATCATCTTATAGCCTAAGCCATCTTTATGTTCAGCAACAATTCTTTTTTTTCTGATCCTCAGAGAGTTCTTTGCCATGAGGTGCCATGTTGAACTTCCAGTGATCAGTATGCGAAAGTGAGAGCGATAACACCAACTTTAACACACCTGTTTTCCATTCACACCTGAGAGCCTGTAACCCTGAGTCACATGACACCAGGAAGGGAAAATGGCTAATTGGGCCCAATATGGACATTTTCAGTTAGGGGTGTGCTTTTGAGGGGGACAGCAAATTTACACTGTTATACAAGCTGTACACTCACTACTTTACATTGTAGCAAAGTGTAATTTCTTCAGTGTTGTCACATGAAAAAATATAATAAAATATTTACAAAAATATGAGGGGTTTACTCACTTTTGTGAGATACTGTATGTGGGCAAAACAAACATTCATTATATCTCTGCATTGCATGCACATTGGTACAGGAAAAATACCTGTTGGTGTGCCAGAAATCCACTGCGCTTCTAGCTTACTGTTTGAGCTGAGAAAAAAGTGCTGCTGCTACGCTGAAATCCCAAGCAGTGTTGTCAGCTCCGCCCCGGATGTGTTGTCAGCTCCGCCCCGGATGTGTTGTCAGCTCCGCCCCGGGTGTGTTGTCAGCTCCGCCCCGGGTGTGTTGTCAGCTCCCCCCCGGGTGTGTTGTCAGCTCCGCCCCGGGTGTGTTGTCAGCTCCGTCCCGGGTGTGTTGTCAGCTCCGTCCCGGGTGTGTTGTCAGCTCCGTCCCGGGTGTGTTGTCAGCTCCGTCCCGGGTGTGTTGTCAGCTCCGTCCCGGGTGTGTTGTCAGCTCCGTCCCGGGTGTGTTGTCAGCTCCGTCCCGGGTGTGTTGTCAGCTCCGTCCCGGGTGTGTTGTCAGCTCCGCCCCGGGTGTGTTGTCAGCTCCGCCCCGGGTGTGTTGTCAGCTCCGCCCCGGGTGTGTTGTCAGCTCCGCCCCGGGTGTGTTGTCAGCTCCGCCCCGGGTGTGTTGTCAGCTCAAACAGGAAGTTAGAAGCTCTATGGATATCTTGAAGATCATCAGGTATTTTGTGCTCACTGTATAGACAAAAAATTGGGCAGATGTGCATTTATTGCAGAAATGTACAGAATGTTTTTTTTTGTTTTCCCCTTCCTTCCTTCACACTTGCAAATGTACCTGCTCAGCAATTAGGTAGGTAGCCCTATTGAAAAGCAGTGGGAGGCTACTGGCTCTTGCAGTTGATTGTGCCCACTCGCAGTCTGCGTCCAGGGCCGATCGCTGCATGGGAGATTACATGTGAGTATGTGCGATTAGCTGCGAGAGCTGGAAGCCTCCTTTTGCTTTCAGTGGCGCTGCCTATTCGCAGGTAATAGCGGGAACCCCTGCTGGGATTCTCGCAGCTGATTGCCAAGAGGGTGATTTTGCACGGCTAATTGCACCCTTTAATGGTACTGAATGCAAAATATGGCTTTCTGGATGAAGTTTTATATGTTGTGTAGATTTTCATAATACCTTTCAAACGTATTGCATTTAGCAACCTTTCCTTTACACTGCCGTTATTTTGTTTAATTGGTTATATAGACACCTGCTGTGATCACATGTGTAGCCATAGAACCTGTAACTTTATTTGCTTGAATAGTAAGAGAGCCATGTGGAAGAGCAGGATAAAATGGATCTATAAGCAATAATGTTTCTCTATCGCTCATTGACAGACGTAGTCTTCTTGATTCTCAAGAGCTGGGTTATGTTGTCTCCGCAGGAGTAGGACTAGGCAGAATGACAAAAACGTTCTGGCTCCACCCTAGGGGGCAGTCCCTGAGGGTATATCCTCCCTCTCTCTGCTACAGGGAATCAGTTTTTTTCTGTCTAGTCAGGAGTAAGGACCTAAGTTCCTTGCTGGGATCTTTTGGTCCTGGCAAGACTTTTTTTCTTTAAGAAAAAGACATTTTTTAGGTAGTTTTCTCCAGTGTTTTTTTCCTGTGAGATCTTCAAGCAAAAATGCCGGACTGGGCGACACTTGTGGTCACCCCAGCCGGCCTACGAGCGCGTGCAGACCAGGCATTGCGCTTGGTCGGCCGCGACATATTCAAGTAAGTATGCGGGGCCGGGCGACGGGCTGGATGTGAATCCAGTGGTCACCCCGGTCTCTGCCTAAAAGCGCGTGCAGACCAGTGCGCTGAGTCGGCCGCGACGGAGTCCCAGTAAAGGGACTGACTTTGCGAGTTAAAAGCTCGCTTGGACGCCAGGACCAGAGAGTCGAGGCGTCCACAAACCCCCACCTCGGTGGAGAGGGTATTATGAAGAGAGGGTGCCTGTCGGTTCGGTATGGTGAGTAAAACGTTCCCTTTTTTTCCTCATTTATGAGGCAGTATATATTATGGGCCCCTCCATATATGGTCAGTATATATCTGACACTTACAAGTCCCCCTTGTAATACAGCATGTGTTGTGGGAAGTGGACTTGGTTCAAGAGCTAACACTCTACCCAGCAGACTGTAACATTACAGCAAACATAGGAGGTATAATCCTACCTTATGTGCAGTGTATCTCTGTAGATCCATATGTCACCTCTCAGCAGAGTGCAGGTGGATGTGCTGGGAAGACGATATCGGCGGTCCGCCGCCATTTTGCCGTAGACCGAATGCATGTATGTCCTCAGGTCACGCCGGCCGCCATGTTTTTGGAGTCTTATGTCTCTTCTATGGGGGCGGCCATGTTTTGTGAGCCCAGCTTCCTCGTGGAGGGCTGGGAACGCCGGAAGGCGTACACAGGGGGCGGAGCCACGCCTTCTGCCCGGGAAAAAGCAAACAGCTCCTTCCAGTCTGTGTAAGACAGACGCTGGCTGCAGTTTGTTGGAAACTGCACTGCATCGGTTGGTGAGCCTTGGGGGTCTCTCTCTCTCTCTCTGGGATCGAGAAGCAGGTACTCTGAGGGGCGCTATTGCGCTAGGGGGAGACACACAAAAAAAAAAAAAAAAAAAAAGAGTTTTTTTGTTTATTGCTGGCAAAAGTGTCCTGTATTAACATGGACCCTGCCACTCATGTATCTCCTCCGGATCCCCTCGAGGGGTCTGCGGGATCCTCCAGCACCCCATTGACAATTGAATCTTTGTCAGCCATTATGGAAACTTTTGTGTCCCGGGTGGAAGTGGCTTGTCAGGGACAGGGCGCAAGAAAGCGACCCCCGCCTAACCCCTTATTATCTGAAACCTCGGATTCAGACTCTGAGCCTATTTCTGCAGTTGCAGGTACTTCATCTGGTATTGGTGTCTCGGGTCCTGTCTCTTCAGACAGTGAGGAGGATGTTTCGGCATCCGCCATAGCCCGAGAGGAAGCGTTGGTAAACGCACTCATTATATCTGTTCAAGAGACTTTAAGGTTACAGGGTATTCCATCAGAAATAGCTGAAACTGAGATCCCTTTTGGGACTAAAAAGCGCATCAAAGTGGCAAAGGTTTTTCCATTGCCCAAATGTTTTGGCAATCCAATCGATGAAGAATGGCGTCTGCCAAAACGCACTTTTAATATTTCCAAACGCATTGACAGGCGTTATCCGTTTGAGGAAACCCTTATTAAGAAATGGACAGAACCACCTGTGGTGGATTCACCAATTACTAGATTGAATAAAGCCACGGTTATTCCTTTGGAAGACGCTCCGTCTTTTAAAGATCCAGTGGATCGCAAGATAGAAGCTATGTCTCGCACCATGTTTTCCTTGATTGGATCAGCTTTCAGGCCAATAATTGCTATTGGTCTGGTTTCGCAGGCTGTAACTGAATGGACCAAGTGGTTACGCCGGGACTTAGAAGAAGTCCCTCAGGCGGTATCAGATTTGTTGGAACAAATGATACAGGGGTTACAGTTTGTATGTGATGCGGCGTTAGACGCCACTCCATTAATGGCGCGAGCATCAGTCTCAGCAGTGGTTCTCAGGCGCACACTGTGGCTAAAAGGTTGGATAGCCGACCAAGGTTCCAAGAAAGCATTGGCTAATATCCCCTTTTCAGGAGAACGTCTATTTGGAGCCAACTTAGATGAGATCATTAAGGATCTCACCGGTGGAAAAAGCACCTTTTTACCGCAAAATGTTAAAGGTAGAGGAACTCGTCAAAGACGAGGGCCTTCTTTTTCTGCTCACAAGAGGTTTTTTCGTCCAGCGGGTGAAAAAACTAAGTCCTCCAAGCCTCCTGCAGGAGGCATCAGGGGTCGTTGGTCGGGCAAGCAAAAGCCCGCCCCCTCCAGACCTGAAGATAAACCATCCAAAGCCTGAAGGTGCGCCCCCACCCATAACTGGGGTGGGGGGACGTCTTCGCCGGTTCCCGGATCCATGGCTTTCCAGAATCCCGGACAAATGGGTTTGCGAAGTCATAAAGTCAGGGTACAAGATCGAGTTTCGATCTCTCCCACCGGCGCGATTCTTCCCTTCCAATATCCGACTATCTCCGGATCGTCTAGAAGATCTGCGGAGAGCAGTCACAGATCTACTACAACAAGGAGTGGTAGTCCACGTTCCTTGGACAGAACGGTTTCAAGGGTTTTATTCAAACCTGTTTACAATACCCAGGAAAGAGGGCAAAGTGCGTCCAATTCTGGACTTAAGAGCACTCAATTCTTTCGTCAACATAAGAAGATTCAGAATGGAGTCCATTCGCACGGTAGCAGCCTTCCTGCATCCAGGGGATGTCCTAGCGTCCATAGACATCAAGGACGCCTATCTTCACATTCCCATTTTCGCAGGACATCAGCGTTTTCTACGCTTTTCCGTAGAGGAGAACCACTATCAGTTTGTGGCGTTACCTTTCGGTCTCGCCACGGCTCCGCGGGTCTTCACAAAAGTGTTGGCCCCAATGTTGGCACTTCTGCGCCAAAGAGGTATATCGATTCTAGGTTACCTAGACGATCTTCTGCTTCATGCAGAGTCTCCTCAGACCTTGCTACAAAACATAGAAATTACTATGATTTCTTTACAGGAATTCGGGTGGCTGGTGAACCAGCAAAAGTCCTTTCTGGTTCCCACCCAGAGGCTCGAATATCTGGGTCTAATTCTAGACACAGTCAGGACAAGAGTGTTTCTTCCGGTAGGGAAACTTCGAAAGATTCAATCAGCAGTCCAGTTGTTACTGTCCAACAGCTGGTCTTCCCTTCGGACTTGCATGAGGGTTCTGGGGTTGATGGTGGCTTCATTCGAAGCAGTCCCATTTGCCCAGTCCCATACCCGAATTCTTCAGCAAGAGATTCTCCTCAGATGGAATCGGAATCCGGAATCCCTGGACAATCAGATACGATTGAGCAAACAGACCAGAGAGTCTCTGGTTTGGTGGCTTCGGTCTCCAATGCTCAGCCAGGGAAAGTCATTTCTGCCAATATATTGGACGATAGTGACCACGGATGCCAGTCTATCCGGATGGGGAGGAATTCTCGGTCAATTATCTGCCCAGGGACTTTGGTCCCCGGAAGAATCCAGATTACCGATAAATGTATTGGAACTGAGAGCGATCAGACTTTGTCTGATTCACTGGACCGAGCAGCTCCAGGGCAGCCCGGTTCGGATCCAGTCGGACAATGCCACGGCCGTGGCTTATGTCAATCACCAGGGGGGCACCAAGAGTGTCCGAGCGGCCAAAGAAGTGGCTTGCATTCTTCGCTGGGCGGAACGATTTGTTCCAGCAATCTCTGCGGTGTTCATTCCGGGGGTGGAGAATTGGCAGGCAGATTATCTCAGCCGTCAGACCCTGGATCAGGGGGAATGGTCCCTCCATCCAGACGTTTTCCACCAGTTGTGCCTACGGTGGGGCACCCCGGATGTGGATCTGTTGGCATCACGATTCAACAGGAAAGTTCAGAGATTCGTGGCTCGCTCCCGCGATCCTCTAGCAGAAACCGCAGACGCACTGATCGCCCCGTGGGGGCAATACCAGCTAATATATGCCTTCCCTCCTCTCGCGTTACTGCCAAGACTTCTTCGCAGGGTAGAGGAGGAAGGAATCCCAGTAATCCTGGTAGCTCCGGACTGGCCTCGTCGAGCTTGGTACGCCGACATGGTCAGACTGGTGGCGGACGTCCCGTGGAGACTTCCTCTCAGAGAGGATCTACTGTCTCAGGGACCGATCTTCCATCCTGCTTTACGATCGCTGGCTTTAACGGCCTGGCTATTGAGACCCAGGTGCTGAAAGACAAAGGTTTGTCAGCTTCAGTTATTCCTACTCTAGTTGAAGCAAGGAAAGCGACTTCCAGAAAGATTTATCATCGCACATGGAAGTCCTACATTGCATGGTGTGAACCTTTGGGGTTCCGTCCTCGGTCTTATTCGATTAGTCGAATATTGGCTTTTCTGCAACAAGGGGTTGAGCAGAAACTGGCCTTGAGTACTATCAAGGGTCAGGTCTCAGCATTAGCCATCTCCTTTCAGAAGCCTTTGGCTACTCATTCCTTGGTGCAGAATTTCATCCAGGGGGTGCGACATCTGGCTCCGCCAGTGCGCGCGCCGTTACCCCCCTGGGATCTTAATTTAGTGTTGTCGGTTCTTCAGAAACCTCCCTTTGAAGATATTAGGGAGATTCCTCTACCCACGTTGTCCCAGAAGGTGGCCTTCTTGGTGGCTATTACTTCTGCACGCAGGGTGTCAGAACTGGCCGCATTATCTTGTCGTTCACCATACCTGGTGGTTCATAGAGATAAGGTGGTTCTTCGTCCGAATCCATCCTTCCTACCAAAAGTAGTTTCAGAATTTCATCTGAATGAAGAAATTGTATTACCTTCCCTGTGTCCTAAGCCCAGTCATCCTCGGGAATTTGCTTTGCACTCCTTGGATGTGGTCCGGGCGATCAGGGTATACTTGAAAACGACAGACTCGTTTCGCAAGACGGATTCACCTTTTGTGATCCCAGATGGACCCAAAAAGGGGTTGCCTGCATCTGCCGCGACCATTTCCAGATGGATCAGACAGACGATAGTGCAGGCTTATTCTATTAAGGGTCGGGAGCCCCCGTTCCCTGTTAAGGCGCACTCCACTCGGGCACTTAGTGCGTCATGGGCCTTTCGCCATCAGGCGTCAGTGGTCCAGGTGTGCAAGGCGGCTACCTGGTCGTCGGTGCATACCTTCTCCAAACATTATAAAATTGATGTAATGGCATCGTCTGATGCCTCATTTGGCCGCAAGGTTTTGCAGGCCGCAATTTGAGGAGACCAGTGGTCTTCCTCGAGGGTTTTTTTCCGTTGGAAAATTTTTTCTTTAGTCTCATTCTTTGTTTATAATGAGCCTTTAAAACTTCTAGTTTGGCACCGGTTGGGCCTACTAGATTGGATTTGATTTTGTCAATCCCACCCCTCATTTGTGGCACTGCTTCTGGATGTCCCAGCTCTTGAGAATCAAGAAGACTACGTCTGTCAATGAGCGATAGAGAAAAATGGATTTTTGTAAGAACTTACCGTAAAATCCTTTTCTCTTAAGCTCATTGACAGACGTAGTACCCGCCCCTCTATCATTGAGTTGGGTTGGGTTAATTTCTCTGTACTGCTTTAAACAGAACTGATTCCCTGTAGCAGAGAGAGGGAGGATATACCCTCAGGGACTGCCCCCTAGGGTGGAGCCAGAACGTTTTTGTCATTCTGCCTAGTCCTACTCCTGCGGAGACAACATAACCCAGCTCTTGAGAATCAAGAAGACTACGTCTGTCAATGAGCTTAAGAGAAAAGGATTTTACGGTAAGTTCTTACAAAAATCCATTTTTTCATATATATACTTTTTTTTTTTTTTTTTTTGCTTTTTCATAGGCATGCCTCCCATTCGGGATTTGGTCAGCCACTCCCCTAATCAGCTAGGTGAATTTAATTTTATTTTTTACCCAAGCATTTGTAGCTTGCACATTTATGACATTTTTAATTCACTTATTTTGTGAGTGTCTTGCTGCTTGCAGTGGATGTGCTGGAGCTGTTAATTTTATTTGCGTATGCTTGTGCCGCAGCCACCTTCTTGCTATCTGTGGCTTGTAAACTGCTGCCAATTTGCATGGTATCCTGGATATGCTGTAAGCACTTGTTCACTGTCCTTCCCATCTGAGGCTCTGTTGTTTTTTTTATTATTTTTGTTTAAAGAGGTCTTCCACACAAGTTCACCTTTGTGTCTCGTGTCCAGTTTAGTCCTGTCCTATCTGTGGATTGGGTTATTCGGAGACAGGCTGGTTGCTAAAGACCTTGTGTAAAACATGTAGCTTCAATTCACACCTGGACCCCAGCCAGTTACATTATTGGAGGTGGGGAAAACCTGCTGAGTTGTCAGCATTAAACCAGGCTTGTAATTAGACTAAATTCACACTGCTGCATTTCAAAGCATCAGTTTAAAAAAAAAAAAATATTTGCTACTTAATTTTTTGGTACAGCATTTGGTAAAACCCTTATAAGGATGAATGCTAATGCTGTAAACCGCATCTGATATCACTGCATAACCTTAGAGACCCTGACCATTTTAGCAAAAATCCTCCCCTAAGTGCCGGTTCACACTCTTGCAGCTGCGGCGATCGCATGTAATATCGGAGCGCACTGCTCCTTCATTACATGCGATCGGCTGTGCGGTGCGAATTCAGCCATACACTTTGTATAGCTAAATTCGCACTGCACCCGCAGAAAAGTGCACATGACCCTTTTTTTCAGCCGCATCAGGATCGGATCACACAGTGGTTCACACTTGTGCGATCCGATCCTGTGCGAACAGTAAAGATCGCACTGCGATATGCGATCAAACTGGGGGTGTCGTTAACATTTCATTGACACCCCCAGCGTATCGCATATGGCAGTGTGAACTGCCAAGGGTGCGTTTGCGATGCGGGAACAGACTGCGAATTCGCAGCCTTCCCGCATCGCATAAGTGTGACCCAGCACTAAGTTTATATGAGCATTTATTGTATTTTATGCATTTTATTTACCTGTGAAAGCCTGTTATGTAGACATCGTAAAGCCCCATGACTGCTGCTGGGCGCCGCCATCTTGGATGTGATTTCAGCAACTCCAGCAGGAACAGAGCTTTTCACTCAAGTTATACTCTGTAATATTCCCCTTCCCTCTTTCCTGAGCAGGTTATGTAGCAAGGTGAAGGGAGGGGTGGAGGAGCTGGGCCAGCACAGCCAGTTATTTAAAGAGGAAAGAGCTATGATTTGCAAGGAGGTACATTTCAAGTAAATTAAAATCATGCATGGAATGAAAATTGCTGCAACTATGCATTTTAAATACTTGATTCTCTGTGCATTTGCCTGCGTGTTGCTGGCAGGGTCTCTTTTTTTTTTTTTTTTATTCAAACTTTACAAGAATTAACACATTCCCAAACAGCATTATTGTGAGCATTGAGAATCGCCCAAGGCAGCCTGATGGAATAATTGAGGAGGAGCATATAGGGAGTTTTAGTGTAGGAGGGGTTGACCGTCATCCGGTAAGAAAATATTTACAAAAAATGTGAGGGGTGTACACACTTTCGTGAGATATTGTACCTTATAAAGTGGTGTGATGTCATTGCGTCCATTCACAAAATGCAGCTTTGACTGGCTAGGAAAGGTGTCATGGCAGTTGATGCATCACATCTGCTCACACTGGCACTGCTGTGAGAAGCTACGATTCCCATCATGCAGCTGTTATTGTAGTGAATGAGCATTAATATGAGCAAGATTTGGGGTGATACCTTGTAAACGTAAACGGGCGTGGAGAGTTTTGCCGCGTACACACGTACCGATCGTCGGCCGACCGATCGGCCGTCTTTTGTCCCAGGGCTGTCGTGTCTGTTGAAAACTGCAAAAGACTGCACACGAATTTTGTCGGCCAACAGCCGACTGCAGAAGTGATGTCATGTGATGGTTAACTTTCCTTGTCTTTTTTCTTTTCTGAGCATGCCCAGTCTTGAAAATCTGCTGTCTGTCGGCCGAAATCTGTACTGACTGGCAAACAATCGGGCGTTCTGGTGTTGGCCAACACAAATTTTAATGCCTGCACGACAGATTCTGTTCGGCCGAAAATGCGCTGTCGGAAGCATCATACTAACAAGCCTACAATCGGTCGTCGGCTGAATATTTACGGCCGACAATCGGTACTGGGCTTAAGGACAGACCAGGAGAGTCCTGGCCTGTTGGTCAAAGTGTGAGGTTGTGGGAAGGGGGACAGGCCTGGGGTCTCCTGACCTGTTAGTCAAACAACGGAGTTACAAGTTGGTGGTTTATACTGGATGTCCCGGGTGAGAAAACACCTTTATAAACCTGTAATTTAAAACAAATTTAGCTTTACATTAAAAAAAAATTCCTTTGTGCCTCCATTGGCTGTACACAGACAGATTAACCCCTACAGCGCTCAGCTGTTCTAAACAGCGCTTGAATCGCATCACATGCAGCAAACCAGACTTGCCCTGTTATCCCTGTAGGCATCTTAATACTTTGTATTATGCTGCATTTTAACAGCACTGGTGGATTGACATTGGAAGGGTCTGTCATGGTTTATTGAAGATGACTGCGCTGATTCATTCTTCCAGCCCTCTAGCAGTATGGTACAACACTGCAGCAATCTAGCCTGGAGGAAAAAATGGTACGGATGAAGGATTCGTCAAAAAGCCGACAGTCCCCGCCATTAGCCTGGCAGTGGATGATGAAGTGGCAGAAACTGAAACTGATCGTCTAAACTGATTTGCAAAGCCTTAGGGCTCATGCTCACGGGTGTATTTTTTTACTCCAGAATCTAGCTAGCAATAAGCTCCTATATAAAAAGTTGTCTATACGCTGTATGCATTCGCCGTTTGTGCGAACGTTTATATGAATTAAGCATTCGGTTGCTGATGTCTGCCACAGTTAGGGGCGACCTGTAAATAACTATATGTAGCCAGCACGCTCTCTGCTGCTGCTTAATTACACACGGTTGATGTTTACATCTCCCCTAGAATGAGTTAAAGTAGCGCTAAGGCTTTCACACTTATGCGACCTAGAAGTCGCGTGTTTTTGCCGCGATTCTGTTGCAGCGATTTTGACTGGACTTGAAGCAATGCCTATGCCTGTAGACCTCAAAATGCAATAAAATCTTCCCAAAGCAGTGCAGGGACTACTTTGAAGTCATTGCGACTTGAAGTCTTGCAGATATGAATGGTATTCATTGGAAATCATGGAGTAGGACTTGTCATGCAAATTTGCAGTCATAGGACAAGTCGCACAAGTGTTAAAGGGGCCTAAAGATTTTTTTCTTTTTTTACTAAAATAAACATGCTAGACTTACCTGCTCTGTGTAATGGTTTTGCAAAGAACAGCCACGATCCTTCTCTTCTAGCATCCCCCGCTGGCGCTCCAGGCTCCTCCCCTTCAGCGAGTCCCCAACACAGAAAGACGCTTTCTATGGGGGTACTCGTGCGGGCTCACTCCTGAGCCACCCTGTCTATGTCTGTTGACACAGACTGGGCGGCTCGGCCCCGCTTCCTCTAAACAGCATTCAATTGACAGCAGAAGGAGCCAATGGTTCCTGCTGCTATTAATCTGACCAGTGGGAGGGAGACAGCAGCGGGGGTGCTGCTCTCGTGCACATTGCTAGATCGAGCTTGGGTAAGTGGGGGGCTGGGGGGAACCTGCAACACAGAAGGTTTATTACTTTAATCCATTAGAGTAAAAAAAAAACCTTAGGGCTTTAGAACCACTTTAATTTGGCGTGGCTCATGAGCAGATGAATCTCTGGTGAATTTGAAGGTCATTCTGTGCATCCGCTGCAGCCGTCTGAATTATTTTGACTGAATTTGTATATTTAAGTTTTTTTTTTTTTGAGTCAGGAGCATAGACTATTCCAATCTCGGCCTGTTCAGAAGGACTCTGAGATTTGAACCATGTATGGGCTTGCTGAATGTAGTTAATCTTGTTGGTCAGAGCAGAATTTTACATGCGATTATCGCTAGCAGCTGGTAGCTCCTGCCGTGAGAATACAATGGCTTGACGGGAGGAATTCCCCTGTCAACACGGTCTGTGCTCGTGGTTGCAGAAAAAATATTTGCTCAGTCTATGGGCTTTTTTAGACCTGTAGTCATTCATTATTTTATTCCTCTTTATTGTGCAGTAATTCATCTCCTGATTGGATAATGGGCTACTTTACTAGTTCACTAGTGTGTCTGCAGAGGATGCTGATGTTTTGTCTGCTCCTCCCAGTACACAACTATTACAGATAAAACCAACATTGTTTGTATTACAGGGAGCTTGGCTGTATACTTTTTGTATTTCAAGCTATGCATAATGTAACAAATGTCCATGGGAAAACATTCATAGGAACCTGTTCTTCTGTTAGGTACATGTGAAAGTTTTCAAAGAAAAAAAAATAAAGTGACCCTGTATGTTGACCTACTAATAAAAAAAAATTCTCCTCTATAACAAAGGAAAAAATGATGGGTAGTTGAAATATGGGACCCACCAATACTGCACTGTTGATAATTACAAGCATGTTTTCTGCTATGTTCACGTTTGAAATGTTAATTTGTATTGCTTGCATCTTGTTCGTATTGTCTTACCTTCTCTGCCTTAATAAAACTTTATATTTGAAAAAAAAGAAAAGTTCTAATGTTGCCCTTGATGAGTTTTTGGGTGTGTTTTGGGTTATTTTGGTAGTGATATCATTAAAGGAATAGTCCACCTTTCTGACCATGTTTTATTATGCACCCATATTTAGGGTGTAACATGAAACAGTCACTTACCATGGATCGTGGGGTGCTTATCCTTGCACACATCTGTTTAGTTTTGAGTTCGGCATGGCTGTGTGTAGTTCTGCCCACAGAGCCATGTCATCCATTTACAGATCTGTGAATGGAAAGACTACAAGCCCTATCTTCCAACCCAGCAGAGGAACTTTTAGATCTCAATGAAGCACAAGTGCTTTGAGATCATCCCATTAATAGTCTGTTGCTTCTTCCTCTGTTCTCTTTAAGAAAAGGTTAGCAGTGCTCTTCTGGCTTCAATGCAAAAATTGAATAAGTGTCGTGTGTTCGTTATGTTTTTGCAAATGGTAGACCATGCCTTTAGAATGACTTGAAAGGGTAAACTCGGGTTCAAAAACTACTTTCTCTTACGTCCTCCTCTAAGTCATCACTATTGGGTATTGACTTCTGCTCCGCAGGAGTAGCTAGGCAGAAGACTTAGTCAAAAAGAACAAAGGCATTTGCATATACACACCCATGGGGGCTGTCCCACTAGGTCAATACCCCCCTGCAGTGACCACTCCCAACTCAGTTTGGTATCATAGCAGTAGGTAATAAGACAACCCCAAAAGAGGGGCGGGGGCGGCGACTGTCGGAGGACTCGGAGAAAGGAATTTTACAGGTAAGATTTTACAAAAATTCAGTTTTTCAGGGTGCCTCAGGGGAATGTGTTGTGAACATTTCCTATTTCCAGGCTTTTGCCTGCTCTGGCAAATGCAATGAAATGTTTGATAGCACACCCACCTTGAACAAGCCCTAGTGCTGCCCAATTTCACAATGTTTTCTATCAGTTTTTATTCTCCTCTTCAAGCAGCCAAATTATCTAAATGGCAATGGAAAATTATTAAAACAAACATAATGCAAGTTGAAATGTTCTGCTCTTAAAGAGGTTGTACACCGAGAAATTTTTTTTTTCTCTTCTTTAAATCCTGAAAGAGAAACCCATAATGAGCTAGTATGCATCGCATACTAGCTCATTATGAAATACTTACCTTAGAACGAGCCCCCGCCGTGCCGTCCGCTTACCTGTATGACGGGCGACATGTATAGTCGCCCGTCTTCTGGGATCGCGGCATCCGGCCATCTGATTGGCCGGAGCCGCGGTGACGTCACTCCCGCGCACGCGCGCGGGAGCCGACGGTCACGGCACGGGGCTCTGAAGGAACGGCACGATCTGCCGTTCCTTCAGAGCGCATGCGCCAGTGACGTCACTGGCTGCATTAAAGGTAAATATCTCCTAAACGGTGCATGTTTAGGAGATATTTACAGTACCTATAGGTAAGCCTTAATATAGGCTTACCTATAGGTACAACTTCCTGAGGAGGGTTTACTTCCTCTTTAAAGTTGAACTAAAGACAAAACTTTTTTTTTTAAATTTTGGATATAGTAAGGGAGGGTTATAATCCCTGTCAGTTTTTTTTTTTTTTGCCATCTGTTTCCCATTGGGGAGATTTACCCTCCCTTCCTGTCCTATAACTCCAAAATGGGAGGTGAGAGGAAATCCCCCAGGTCACTGAGACTAATGTCCGCATCGCAAGATTTCCATTCTATTTTTCTGGGGACAGCCCAAATTGTGGGATTTTCTTTTACAATGATAATGGTAAACAGGACCAATAGGGATTATCTCCTTAACAGGGGCACAGACTGACATGGGTTCTAATCCTTCTCCACTCCAAAACTCTGGCTCTGTTGGTTGTATAGCAAACTTGGAAACATTGTTTACATGACTTTAGATTGTACTTTGACAGCCCATTCTTACTGCCGTGACAGGATTTTGGGGGGCGACCTGTGAAGTTGCGGTGCACAGCGTGCACCGCGACCTCGGCGCGACTTGCACGTACTTCATATAATTGAAGTCAATGCAAGTCACCTCCAGGTCGCCCCAAAGTAGTACAGGACCCTTTTTTATAAGTCGGAGCGACTTGTGTCGCTCCTATTAGAACGGGTCCTGTACTATTCAATGGCGAGCGACCTACCGCGACTTGTCAGGCGACCAAGTCGCCTGACAAGTCACGCTAGTGTGAATGGACACTTAGATTTTTACCCATGGATGAATAAATATTGTGGTTTTCAAGCATATTGTTGTTTTGTATACTATTGTGATAGGCATGCGAAAAATCCCCCATATTCCTGTGTCTCCCCTAGCTGGAGATTTGGAGATACCTTGTTTTTACTAAATATTGACTTCTGGGGGATTGTGCTGACATTTTCCTCTTGCACAAGCTTTCCCACCCAATTTCCTAAAGTTTTGCCTTTACTTTCTAAAACGTGGGTGGCCAATTGGCTCGGAGACTTTTTTTTTTTTTTGTTTTTATAGAATTAGAAACGGCTACAAGATTGCCATGGGTATGGTTAGCATCACATTTTATGATAATGCTGGTACTGAAACTTGTGAAAATTGTTATTAGGTGTGAGGAGCTGGGAAATGCAGAAAATGTCTATGGGTGAGAGAAACCTGTCAATGGAACATTATTTTTGGACTTTTCCTTTATGACTGAATATTTTAAAGACTCAAACTTCTGGAAGTAGATTTTTTGGGGAATGATTTAATACTAGCATGAGTGACACCAGAATACTCAGTGACTTTGCTATTCTGACACTGTTATGGTGTACCTGCTTCACGCTAATGCTAATGCTAATGCAGAGGGACCTCATTCTTCCTGTTGGATGTTTTACAGATAACACCGCCTTCATCCAGGAAAAAAAGCACCCAAAATGTCATTAGCAGCTGTTTAAGGTGGAGATTCTGCCTTGAATTACTCTATGAACATTAAGCAACTATATAATCCATATACCTTGATAAATGCATAGCACCATGTTTGCATTCTGGTTGTTCAGAATTGAAAACTGACAGCCATTTATTAGGATCACCATCCACCTCATGGTGACCCTCGGCCCCTTTTGCTATCTTTTTTTCCAGGATAATATTGAACAATTGTAAGTTTGAGATAGTAGTTTAGAACAATATGGGGAGACCATGTAGTTTAGAACAATATGGGGAGACCATTTTTCTTAGAGCTTTCAGTGGACATATTCCTTAGTTATAGTATAACTAAAGAAAACAATAAAAAAAAAATGACAAACATGTTACACTTACCCACTCTGTGTAAAGGTTTTGTACAGAGCAGCCCTGATCCTCCGATTCTGTGGTCCCCGCTAGCTCCTCTGCTGAGTGCCCCCATAGCAAGCCGCTTGCTATGGAGGCACTCGTGCTCGCTCCAGAGCCCTGTTCTGTTTGTCCCTTGACACACAGAATGGGGCTTAGCCCCATCCCCGCTCTCTCCTTACTGGCTGTGATTTGACTGCAGCAGAAGCAAATGGCATTTGCTGCTGTATCTGAGCCCATGAGGAGTAAAAGAGCTTGGAGAGCAGCTGCTCTTATGCGGAGAATGCATAAAGGTAACAAAAAACCTTCATCCTTTAGAACCACTTTACAACCGGAGGATTTTGCTGCCTTACGTCTGGGCCACTTTTTGCGATTCGGCACTGTGCGACTTTAACTGACAATTGCACGGTCATGCAACGCCGCACCCAAACTAAATTTATGTACTTTTTTTCCCCAGAGCTTTCTTTCGGTGGTATTTGATCACCTGTGCGATTTTTACTTTTTGCGCTATAAACAAAAAAAAGAGCGACAATTTTGAAAAAACAACAATATTTTTCACATTTTTTTATATGAAATCCCCCCCCCCCCCCCCCCAAATGTAAAAATCAAAAATTTTTATAATTTTAGGCCAATTTGTTTTCTGTTACATATTTTTGGTAAAAAAAAATCGCAATAAGTGTATTTTGATTGGTTTGCGCAAACCAGTTATTGTGTTACTAAGGGAAAGATTTCTGTAGTTTTTGGTGTTTTTTATTTTTTAACGAGCAATGGCGGCGATCTGCGATTTTTTTTTTTTTTTTTTTTTTTGCGGGACTGCGACATTGCGGCGCACAGATCGGACCCTTGACTGACATTTTTGACACTTTTGGGGGGTTGCCAGTGACATTACTGCAGTAATCAGTGGTATAAATATGCACTGTTACTGTAAAAATGACACTGGCAGGGAAGGGGTTAATTTTATTGGAGAGGGAGGGGTTAATGTATGCCTGGTGCTTACTGACGTGTGTGGGGGGAGGTGACTGAGTGACACAGGGACAGATCGCATGTTCAGCTATGCGGAATCCTGCAATCTGACCCTGCCTGTCACTTAGGAGATCCGCCCGCTTTGTTTACACAAGCGGGCGGATCTCCACGCTCGATTCCCCGACGATCGGGGAAGAGCGGCGTTGATCACTGCCGCTCCTCCCCTGGCCCGACTCCCGCTGTGACTGAATACAGCGGGAGCGAGCCTCCGGCGGCGCACGCGCCGCTGAGAAGGGGGAGTGTTTGGCGACGTAGGTCTACGTCGTCAGACCTACAAGAGCCACTTTGCCGCAGTAGAGCTCTAGTGAGCAGCGGTAAAGTGGTTGTAAAGGCAGAAGGTTATTTTTTGTCTTAATGCATTCTATGCATTAAGATAAAAAAAACTTCTGTTTGCAGCATCCCAGCATACTTCCCTGAGCCCATCTCAATCCAACAATGTTGCAGGAGAGACTCGGTCGTCTGGGACTCTCTCCTGATTGGCTGAGACAGCAACGGCGCCATTGGCTCCCGCTGCTGTCAATCAAAGTCAGCCAGTAAGGGGAGGGCGGGAGTAGAGGAAGCTTTCTGGCAGCTTCATATCCCCACCAACAAATGTGGCAAGTGCATCGGTCAACCCCCCCCAATGCTATCTAGGTTGCGAGGCCTGATTGGGAAATGCTGTTTCTGTGCCATGAAGCACAATCGTAGACGTGGTTAACATGAGAGGGGATGAGCGATACTTTGGGTTGAATGGTGTTGCTTGTAAGTTGCAGGATAGCCAGAGTGCAGACAGAAATCATATAGGGTGCTGTGTATTTATCACGGTACATGTGTGTTTTATGGCTGTTTGATTTTCACTGAACTTCCACTTTAAGTCCCCCTATCACAGTAAGATGAGTAAACTCCAAGTTAACCACATAAGGGGAAAGTGTACTCTTGTAGCCCCCGAGACCTCACTAGAAGATGGTGGAAGACTCCAATAACCAGCATCCACCATGGACACATCTGCGTTAGGTGGTCTGACTCATTAGACCCGCCTTTTTACTGCAGGGTCTTTCAAGTGGTCTGTGACTTTTTCTTAAGCCTTTTGCCTAGCAGAAGAAAAGCTGCACTTGATAGCTGGTTATAATTGCCATCTTTGTTTGCATTAAGTCGCCGAATGGGAAAGCATGAGTTCTGGATTATGGCTTCCTACTTAAGTTCCCCATCTACTTTCTCCTCAGCTGCGGTCTACTTAGACCTGCGTCACTGCTGTTTACAATATGGGTTTATTTTTACTCAATGATTTAGTGCTGCAGGAATCTGTTTTGTTACATGAATAGCTGGTGTCTGAAGTTTAAGATCTGTTGCTAGGAGCTGTTGGCTGTTTTTTCTTTTTTTTTTTAAGGTTTTAGACTTCCAAGATTGTTCTAGGGAAGTGAAGTCCTAACTCCGCTCCCTCACCCTCCCTCCTTCCCCCATCGTCCTCCCTTCTGTGGATTTAGAGAACACAAATAGGAAGTTAACCCCACCATCCCTTCATTCGCAGCCATGGCTTGGATTTCTGGCTCCCTGTTTGCTGTTGGCTGCTAACTCGACACAGTATTAGAATTTCTTTGGAAAATAAGTGACAGTTCTCAATTTTAGCCCAGTGTTCTTGTTGCATAGTGTCATGCCTGTGTTACCACATTACTCGATATCTTATTTAAAATTTAATTTTAAACTCCGCTTTCATCTTAACATTTTTTATTTATTTTATTTTTTTTATGGCAACATTGGCTGATGAAATCTTGAACAGGGTTTTGCAATCTTGCTTTGCCTGCGTGTCTTCTATATGCTTAATGCTATGTATTTGTGTGCATCCTATGAGATTGTTACAAGCCTGGTGCATATATTGTACTGTAAAAGTCAGCATCACCTGAAGCTGGTATATTTGTTTTTTCATGGGTGCTGGTAAGTTGGATTACATGCTGGTTTCTTTGTCTCTGCTAGAGTGCATTGGCAGACTTTCCCTAACAGTTTTTCCAGCTCTACTTGTAGGCCATTATACTGAAATGCAGATGTGGCATTCCTCATGTAATGGATTCTCATAATACGAAATAATTGAGGAATCCAGCTGTAAGAGCCCCGGACACATTACAAAAGAGACAGTGACAAACACTGGGCAAATCTTGTCTGTTATAACCTTTTGAGATCGGTAAGAAGCCAGTGACTGGCTCAGCCCACTGGTGCCTAGACAGTTTTACTTTTAGATTTAAAACCCAAAACTACCAAGGGAGCGTCAGACCGAAATAAGAGTCCAAATTGCTTTAGTGGTTCACGCCTAATTAAGAGATTGCACTTCAGGATCGGTAAAGGTGGGCCATATATGGAACTAAATTTGGCCACCTCAGCAGGGACCTGACAAATTTCAATAGATTTATGGGTAGACTGGTTGTACAGAAGTTGATCTATTGGTTGACTTCTGTACGACCAACCTGTTGGGCTATTCCCGAACGATCTGTGCCTTTAGCTGGCAACACTAGTCAGTGTGTTCTGACAGCAGGGAAGGCTCTCTGTTGTCAGAAATACAATAGCACAGTGGGAGGATTTCCCACATCCACTTCGAACGTGTGGATGGGGAAATCCTGGTCGTTTTTTTTTTTTTGTTTTTTTTTCTACCCATTGGTTGGGGGGGAAAAAAAAGATTGTATGGCCAGCTTTAGTGTTTAACTACAGCATAACAAAAGCAGGTCTTCCTCCCTAACAGGTCTGTTCTTAGCTTACTGTTGTGGCCAATTCATTAACCAACCTGAGCAACTGTTCTGAGGAAGCAGAACCTGCATATAAACAAGTATGGCTGCCCCCATGTTCAGTACATTGCATACAAAAAAGGTTTATACAACATTAGCTCATATTGCTAAGATAACTTCTACTAAAAAGGCAATAGATTACTGTTAAACGGTATTGTGCAGTGTCAATAGTTGATGCTTGGTTTATGCTTAAAACATGGTCTGTTTTACTTTTCACTTTGGATATGACAGAATAAAAGGTCAATTCCAACCAAAAACTTCAGTTTCAGGTAGAAATCAGACAGCTGAGTCATCCATTGGCCTTTTGTATCTTGCCAGCACTCTGTCAAATATATTTCTGCATCTGATTCCTTGTGTTTGCTCACCTTATGCAACCATGGGAACGTGATCTTAATTTCAGTAGAAACTAATTTGGAGATACTTCTGCAGAATATGCCAAGAGATACAGATGCAAGTGGGTAATTCACAAAATTGTTTTGGGTGAAAAGGTGTTTTTTTTTTGTTCTAAACTTTATCTGAAATGACTTTATTTTTTGTGCTTTTCCCAGATCTCAATCATGGCAGTCTAGGATCTCACTATGAAAGTTCACACTGGGGATCCGTCTCTTCCAATGGTGAATCAGGCACAAACTGGGAAAAAGTCATTGTAGACGGCACAGACAAAGAGGCGTGGCCATCAATCACAGGAAACGGCTCGGAATTGGCATCAGAATGTATGGATATTGACTCTACCCCAAACTCTGGGCTGGAAAAGGGCCAAGTTGTGCCATTTGGAGACAACGTAGGGGAAATGGATACCATAAGGAATGGCATTGGGCATGGTTCCCAAAGCAAACTTTTGGTCAACAGCAATAATGCAGGCAGTGGAAGTATTAATGGCCCATGGGGTGTCACTCATGGATCCATGATAAGCACATGTCAGGATGGCCCCGATAGCAATTCAGACAGTAGGCACAACCGGATTAATGCTTGGGGCACCGTCGTTACTTCAAATGGAGTACTAAATCCAAGCACTTTGAACATGAACGGCAACCACGGTGCCTGGCCTGTTTTGGACAGCAATGGACATACCCTTAAAGGGTCTAATAATTCTGGCACAAATGTTCCAAGTAGTACTATAGGTCAGGTGTCTAACAATCGGAGTATTAACCCTAAAATGGGCAATTCTGCCCCAGGCTCCTGGGGAAGCATTCAGGAGAATGGAGATTCTGAACTCAGTGGTACAAGGAAGGCTTCTTATAGTGGACAACCTCAAAACCTTAACACTGAAATGACTGGACCAAATAACACTACTAACTTTATGACCTCTAGTTTACCAAACTCTGCTGGTTTAATGCAGACAAATGAACTGCCTAACTCTACAGGGCATGGGGCCTGGAGTGCGAGTAACATGAATCAGTCTCCACTTCACACCCCCTCAGTTACAAATGGCACTTCCATTCCTCACCTTAGCAATGGCGAGGAAAAAAATGGCGGATCATACGGTACTACGTGGGGTACCTCTGGCTCAAATTACTCCGGAGATAAAAGTTCAGTCCCTAAAGGGCAAGCTAATGGCGACACTGTGAATGCGACTATAATGCAGCCGGGTATGAACGGGCCCAACGGCCCAAACTTTAAAATCAATGGGAATAAAGGAGGATTATGGGAGTCGGGGACTGTAAACTCCCAAAATATGCATTGGGGAAGTGGAAGTGGAGGGACAGGCGGAAATCACAGAGGATGGGGAAACCCAGCACAAAACACTGGCACTAATATTTCAAATGTAGTTTGGAACAAACCTTCTAATAATCAGCATTCCAATGACGGCGAGAATGCAGAAAATGGCAGAAAGGCATCAAACACCTGGAAATCTGCTGAGGAAGAGAACACGGGGCAAAATTCAACAGGGTTAAGGGTCAACGAGACAAGCAATGTATGGGCCAAAAGTACAGGTACAGGGGAAAGCGAAGGTAGCATAGACAGCACTGGAAGCCAGAGTGAGCAAGTCAGTGGACAGCCGCCTGTAGACAGGAGGAAGATGGACCAACACGCGTTACTCCAAAGTATTGTAAATAAAGGTGATCTTGATCCTCGGGTCTTGTGCAACTCTGGCTGGGGACAGACTCCAATTAAACAGAACACTGCCTGGGACATCCAAGCTGCTGCGCCACGGAGCGACAGAAAGACTGACAATGGAACAGAAGCTTGGGGGGCCTCTGTGTCAAAGACTTCTAACTCAGGGGGATGGGTGGAGAAACCCAACCCTAATAGCAATGATACCTCATCAGTATCTGGGTGGGGAGATCCAAAGCCTGCTACAGGGTGGGGTGATGCCAAAGGCTCAGTAAGCCAAGGGGAATGGGGGGATCAATTTGCTGCTACTACTGGAACAGTCAAGAGCAATCAATCATGGGGTAATGGTAAAGAGGACAGATCTACTTGGAACGATGCACAAAAGGTCAAACAAGGGTGGGAGGGACACCGTAGTGATGGTTGGGGGGACAATTCCAAAAGTAATCATTGGGGGGGTGTAGCCAAGTCAGGTCCTGGCAGTGATGGTGACAAATCTGGGTCTGGATGGGGAGATACAAGATCCAACTCCTGGGGTAGTGGGAATGCAAACAACTCATCAGGCTGGAATGAACCGTCTAAAGCCAATGCTAAGCAAGGATGGACAGAGCCAGCCAAGTCCACCCATGGAGGAGGAGACTCTTCCAAATGTGGTCCAGGTGAAATGGAGAGTGAAAACCTTCAATCAAATAATTCATCAGAATGGGGCAAAAAGCAAGAGACTGGGTCATGGGTAGCACAGCCTTCTACCAACAAACCATCTGGATGGTTAGGTGGACCAATGTCAACTCCAACAAGGGAAGAAGAGCCAACAGGTTGGGAGGAGCCCTCTCCAGAGTCTATCCGACGCAAAATGGAAATAGATGATGGAACTGCAGCCTGGGGTGATCCCAACCAATACAAATACAAGAATGTGAACATGTGGGATAAAAACACCTCTAATACCACCACAAGCGGGGCAGAACACCAAACCCAAGTGCATAATCTGCCCCCAACACCAAGTGCCGTGCCAAACAAAGAGAGCAGCAGTAACGGCTCTGGTAAGTGTTTGGGATCTTTTGTATTTAAGCCTTTCACACACGTCAATCTTATGTCATGCCTAAAAATGTCTGTAATGTAATCCCTGTCTAGCCAAGCTATTTTTTCCACTATGTTTTTAGCTTTAAACTGAAGTGCAGCAATATTTGAAGTATCAGTGACTTTTAGCCTGTTCATCTGTTAAATACTTTAACGGGTTATGCTACCCATACCTTTTCCAGTAGTAGTTGCCATTTTAACACGGTAAGGGTGACATCTTTTGGCATTCCCAAAGCGAAGTCTTCAAGTCAATTCCTGTGTAGTGTATTGGATCCTTAGCTGTACACAGGGCCGTGACTTGTCTCAAAATCAGTCCCTGTCCCTCATGGCACTGAATGTCTCCCTTCATCCTTCAACTATTAATTGTGCCATACACTGGCTCCATAGCCCCGTGTAAGTTTCAACTCCAAGGACTCTTGGCTTTCTTTCACTCCCAGCGGTAGGGGATGAAAAGGAAGGTTAGTAGTATGTATTATATGCTGCATTGAAGTGAACTTCTTTTCATGCCTTATATGGACAAAGCACATATTCACTGTAAAGTAAAAATTTATATATATAAAAAAAGTAAGGAACTTTTGAGTTTTGGCTTGATCTAAAATCGTATTTTACTTATGCAAGTTTGATTTTAGATGTAATAGTCTATCCAAAATGACTATTCTGTTTTTTTATTAAAAAAAAAAAAAAACGCTTTTAGAGGAATATTGTGCTTGTTCGTTCATACATTCAGTAGTTTTATTTTCTTTGTTGTAGGATGGGGTGAGTCTTGGCCAGAGACTCCAGCGCCAGCAGTAGATAATGGTACATCTGCATGGGGTAAACCTATGGAAACTGGTGGTGGCTGGGGGGACCAAAATACAGAGGTGGCATCCGGTTGGAGCCAAACTCCTATTGGCCAGCAGGCTCCAGGCAAACCCGGTATGTATTGTAGTGATATTTTCATAAAGGGCTCATTCACACATGCCTTTAGTGGCAGATTTTGATTTCCTGCGGCAGACTCAGAGGGTTTTCTGTGGACAGCTGGGGGTGTGAAGCCCCATACAAAGCAATGAGAGACTGACGATGCGCACAGCTATTCACGATCCCTGACGTGTAATCTGACATGCAGTGAATACTTGTGGATGATCAGTCCTGGACGCAAACAGTTTACCTGCACTACGAATCATCCACAGGTAATCGCTGCATGTCAGATTACATGCAAATTGTTGCAGGAGTTGTAAGCCCCTCATTGCTTTATGTGGGGATTCCTACCCCCAGCTGTTTGCGGTAACCCTGCTAAATCTCCCACAGGAAATTGAACACACATGTGAATGGGGCCCAATGGTGAGTGAGTATTCTCACCTTTGCTTCAAAAACCAAACCTATATATCACAAATCCAATTCCATATTTACAGGTCCCAAATCTATGCAAGACGGTGGCTGGTGTGGAGATGAAATGACCGGGCCTGGAGGCCGCACCTCTGGTTGGGATGATGATGATGTAGAGATAGGAATGTGGAACAGCAATTCATCACAAGACAACAATCAGTCTCTGAACTGGCCGCCATACATGAAGAAAATGCCTTCAAAGGTTAGCTCCACTTTATACTCTTCTAAAATTCTCAAGGACAAAATTGTTCAAAATTCAATATTAAAAATTAAATTTAGCTCTTGGATTTTTTTTATGCTTTTTTTTTTTTTTAAAGTACATTTTCAGCATATGTATTTTCCTGCGTTCCCCTATGCATCATATTTTGCATTGCTCCCTCTCTATCCTTGCCCTGCAGATGGACATTCATATGCTGAACTTTTCTGTACTAATGTATGCACTGCACTGTGTTCTGTGGAGCCCAAGACCTCATATTCTGATGCCATAGAGTTACAGCTAGTAGACTGGGTTTTTCTAAATGGATACGATCATCTGTACTATATTCTTTTTAATTCAACATATTTAATCTTATTATATATACAGAAATTCTACTGGAGACCTAATTTTTCTCTACTACACCTTACAGGTCTTGACACTCCTCCAGCCTGTGGCTGGACAGTAAAGGGAGAAGCAGCAGGCAAGCTCATTCCTCTAGTATCTAATATCTAGTGCTGCTGCTTCCTCTCCCAATTTAAGATTAGATAATGGATTGCAAGTAAATGATATCAAGTCAAATTCACGGTCTTAATGTGCTTAAATTTTAACCGCTTCAGGACCTCCCACCCGTATTGTACCTTGGTCGTGCGGCTCATACAGGCACAGACTTACCTCCCGCCCGTATTGTACTGTGGACAGTGGCTCCTACAGGCACAGAGACCTACCTGTACGTCGCTGCCGCCTTCCAGGTTTAGGGCGCACGTGCCTAGCTGCCCACCCCCAAAGCAAACCCTACATGTGTATTGTATTTAATTTGCTCTTGACCATCCATCATTTTTTGTGGGCAATGCGACTTTTGCAACGGCACTTTAGCCTATGATTAGTTGTACACCCAGGATTGAACTGCTGAAATGGTTAGGTTTAGTAAGGATCAGCCAACTTTCGATCAGTGTACGGCCTTCTTGCCGAACAGAAGTGGACAGTTTGATTGACCTCTATGAAATGGACATGTTAGGGAAAAAAATTCTGATCCGCAGTTGCAGCTAGTGATCCGGTAATTCTGATACTTGTGCTCAAGTAGTCGCTGATACCGTGCAGTAGTATCAGTTTAAGGTATCGGAGCATTTGTACAAGTACTTGTGCAAATGCTTAGTTTTGGCACCGATACCAGTATCGGGGCAACCCTAGACTTCATATATATGAATAAAGCAATCTTTTTATTTTCTTTTGTTCTGCTCGCTTGCCTAAAAAAAGAAGTGTGTATGGCTAGCTTTAGTTTTACTGTTATCTCTTCCTTTAGTTTGTGTTTTATGAGAGATTTCTTTTTTTTTACTCACAGGGAATGATGAAAAATGGAAACAAACAGGATGAGAACTGGGTGAATCCATTTGTAAAACAGTTCAACAACCTAGGTTTTTCAGTAAGTTTGGATGGAGAGGTTTTGTTATCCTTGTGGGGGTTTTTTTTTGTGAAATTGCTTTTCTTCTAACTTTTTTTTGTTTCTCTTCCCTACAGAGAGAGTCACCTGACGACCCCTCACAAAGCAATAAGATGGATCTTTCTGGAGGTGAATATGAAATGGCAGTTTTCTTTTAATGGAACTAGCCTTACTGTAAACTTGGAACTCAGAACAATAGTCTGTATAACAAAAGATGTGTGGTCAGTGTCTGGTCTGTGTAAACAGAAAAATATATGCAAAAAAAATCTGGAAACAGATAGGATCTACTTATTGTCTAGTAATTGTCACGTGAGGCGGGAATCCATGCGGGCTGCAACTATTTGTACTTACAACTTCTATTGCAAAACTTTCATAGATGTTGACATATGAGGTTAGGAAGTGCTTGGTTGACAGTATGGTTTTTCTTGTTGAAAAGCTAATTGCACAGCATGGCTTGTAGTTGTGGTTAAATCACTGTTGAAATTTAAGTAATTTAAAGCCCAGTTGTAGTGGTTTCATTGAAACGGTCTTGTTAAACTTGGTGTGCAATCAAATGCTAAGTGATAGACTAAATACAGAAGTCTGTGGCACAGACTGCACACAAGCCCTCTCCTGAGTCAGACCTACAGCTTGTCAATCAGTAAAGCTCATCCTCCCGCTGATTGTAGTGTATAAAAAGTCTTTATTAAAGTTAATGTAAACCCTCACATATACCCAGTGAAATGAACAGCCTCAGATGATACACAGAGATGAAACAAATCTCCATACATAAATTTTATTTGTATAACTGCTGTCTTCAGCTTTCTACACTGTTTAGAAAGTGAACCTCGTGTTAGATTTTTTTTTCATGTTCTAGCACTGGGTGTGGAGTCTTGACATACACTGTGTGACGGCTGATTGGAGGAAAGGCACACACACCCCCCTCTACATAGGCAGAGGAAGGAAGAAACATGCAAAGCTGTGCTGCGAATAGACAAGCTCTCTGCTAATCTGTCTATGCACCCACCCCCTCACAAATTTCCAGCTGCTTTTATCTCCTGTGTCGGAGAACTTGTCAGACGTTATCATGCTGATAACCAAGGAAAGGAGCAGCAGCAGAAAGACACAGGACTTAGGGCTTTGGAGAGAGACAAGTAAACACTACAGATATATGTGCCCAGGTCAAATTTCATGAATTAGGTTTACATCCACTTTGTCTTTATTTCGTTAACATTCCCTTTATAAGGCATTAAAGTGTAAAGTGTATGTCATGACAAAAAACAAAAACAATTTGTACATTTATGCAATATATGAACACTTGAATTTTTCTCTTTTTAAAAATGCAAGTACAGAAAAATACCTGTTAATCTACCAGAATTCCAGTGAGATTCTAACATCTTGTTTGAGCTGTCCACTTGGTACCGCCACTTCACTGAAATCTCAAATCAGCCCTGCCTAATTTTCCCCATGGATTACAAGATATCTGCTTTTCTATGGAGAGGAGGAGAAAGGAAGGCGTTTTATAACCTAGTAGCAGAGGACTGGGCTTGATAGGTTTTATGTTAATCGCACAGTACAGGACACAGGCAACATATTCATATACCAAGGGTTTTAGGCATGTATCTTCAGGTAATTGGACACTGGCTTGCTTTTTAGGACATGCCCCCCTGGGGCACCTCCCCTATAATCCTTCCTTATTCCCTCAATCCTAAATTATGTGCTAGCATCTGAAGGTGATGGACCTTTTCTCCTTTGCTGAGAAATCAGCTTCATTAGTTTTGATGCCAGGCTCTGACCCCCAAATGCTATACAGGTCCAGGGACGTGGTCCATCGCAATGAAACCCAGTTCCAGAAGACCCCTTTGGGGGTATACCCAACGTGATGTGAAGACTGGACTTTATATACAGTCCAGCGTCCTCAACAAGTAAGATAGGGTCGCCCTCTGTCTCTTACCCTTACACTCTAAACATAGCCCTGTTTTTACAGTATTAAATTCACAGTGCAACCTTTTCAAACTTGGGGCTAAAATTTTAACTGCTCAGGTGGATGACCAGGCATTGCATCTTAGCACCCAGATACTCGAGTGCTTTATTCCGTCCTTTAGCCAAGAGAATTCATTACAGGATGGTCTACTCCTTGGTTACTGTGTGCTGCTGGACACTCTAACCCTTTCTCTTACGTTCTTTGAAGGACACAGTTTGTCAGTAATTTTGACCATAGGGGTTATAGTGCTAGGTGTAGGACACCAGGCAGAAAAGAGCACCACCTTTGGGCAGTCCTAACTAGTAATCAAACCCTGACACCCCCCCCCCCCCCCCCTATTTTGTGATAGGCATACTTTTTTTTTTCCTGGATCGCTTAGTTCCATGTTTTATTCTCCTTTTATTATTTGTTTTTCCTGGAATTCCTTTTACGCATAGACTTTCACGCAACAGCCAAACAGGGCGACAGATTGGATAATCTAGAGCCAGTAAGTCACCACAGCTTGGCCAGCGAGTGCATGCAGACCCCTAGCTACATGTGGGGGTTGGCTGCAACAGCCCCATCCTGACTGGGGTGGCCAGCAAGTTTTCCCTTGCCGTATGATGGGGCACCTGTGTTCGTGTCAAAGTATTTCTTTGGCCGACAGCTTCTCATTGAGTGCTGATGTCCTGGCAGTTCTACCCACTATCAACCGCTATACCGGTAAGTATTCCCCTAAAGCCTCCCCCCCTCCTCTGGCGCTGGTGGCAGGCTGCAGGTACTTCTTGGGTTGGTCACTACTGCAGGGTCTCCTCTCTTTCAGGCCTGGTCTAGTCCCCACCCCCATCCTCTTGTCCTTTGCCTTAGGACACACTGTGGGTGGTCCTGGAGTCATTTGTGTCCTGGGTGGAGGTTGCGCTTGAATGCAAGGCGAGTAAAAAAACCTTCTCTGCTTAGTCCTTTCTCTTCAGATAATTACAAGATGAAGACTCTGCCGCTGCAGGTCCCGCTTTTACTGCAGACTCAGAGGATGTGACCCCGATCTCTCTGATAGCAAAGACAGGCACAGAGGATGCAATGACAGGCTTCAGTACAGCTGTATGCCCATACCTCCCTAAAGGCACACAGCTACTAAAGTGCAGGAAGAATCAATACACTACAAGGACGCTCACCAGTGCCCTTACGGTTCATTGAGAACTACAAGCCATCTGCCGACAGAAATGTAGTTCATTCACAGAACTCTGTGAATGGATGATGCGGCTGTGCAGGCATATGCTCAAAATCTTGCCAGTGTCCAATCACTTGAAGGGTACGCAGCTATAACCCATGGTGTATAAATGTTTCCTGTGACCTGTACTGTACTGCAAGGTATGAAATTTACAGTTAAGTTAAAACTTATTTTATTCTGTTCTTGCCGTTTTGAGACCAAACATGGGGGGTGGTGCATGTATTGTAAAATTGTAGCCTGCATATGTCATATTGTACATATCTCAAACAGCCAATAATGCCTCTTCCATTCAACTTTATTGATGGCTTATAAGTGGTTTCTCTTTTTGCACATGGAGGCATAAACTATTATGTTTGTATATGCAGGGCTGTTGCCAGACAAGCGATTGGATATGGAAAAATCGGGCTTTGGTGTTTCAGATTACAGCAGGGTGGTTGGGAAAGGCCCTGGTCCTCGACACCTTTCCAAAGAGTCTTCCATGGATCACAATCCTTACTTCGATAAGGTGAGTATATTCCTTGAAAAGAAGGTTAAGTCCTCCACAACTTACCCTAGAGCTGTTTCTGTATGTGGGACATATTCTGTATTCTTCATCCTCTGTCCACGACAAGCATTTTGCAACGCCTCACATAAATCATAATCAGCCTTATTCAAACAGATTGTTTTTGTTCATATATGGCTTTTTTGTCCCCTAGTAGACTCTTAACTGTTCATCATTCATGACTGCTCGCTGTAGTCACCCCTCTGTTTAGTGTGACATCTTGCTTTTCCAATGGCACTAACCAGCGCTTTTTCTGCCTTTCTCCCTACTGTCACCATGCTGCCTTCCTCTGTGCTTTTGCTCCGGGATCCTGCTCACACCCTGTTTCCACATACTTCGGGCCCTTCACTCATTTTCTACTTCGCCCCTCTTCAGGATGGCATTGTAGCAGAAGAGACCCAAAATCTGCAATTTCTTGCCAATCAGAACATGAAGCTTCCCCCTCTAAATAGTGCACTACCTACTCAATCCCTTGGCTCTTTCACAGGGCTGGCAATGCCAAATGTCAGTTCTGTGAGACAGGTGAGTCTGCCAGGGGTGCTCTGCCTATTGGATATGTGTACAGGACATCAATCATCTTTTATTGAGAAACCTCTGTAGTGTGAAAGCCTCTCTGCATGTCTAATCTGTTTGTTTTTGGTCCGCCCCATGAATACAAAAAAAAGACCAATATTGCGGTTCGTTGCACAGATAAAAACAATAAAGTGACTGCAATAAATGTTAGACATTTTACCTCTTCTGGCTGGAATTCTTAATGTAGAAAATACCAATTGAAAGTGAACTTACAATAAGCACTTATCATGGCTTTATATGCATATCCAAGGGATGCAGATCCAATAGTATAAGAACCTAATAAATAAGCTGTATTTCATTTATTGCCAACTCACTTTTTTTTTTTTTCTTTACAGAATGGCAATCCCAATATGTTTGGTGTTGGCAATGCAGCACAAGCTCGGGGCCCGCAGCCTCAATCACAAGCACTCAACTCATCTCAGCCTAATCACCGTGCTCAAGTGCCTCCTAATATTATGCCCCCTCAGGTAGGTTCTTTTCTAGCTGTCAAGCTTTCATCAGTTGTGTGCATCTGTCACAACATTGAGTGCCCGGTCAACCAGAATGTGGACCTCATCGCTGAAACCCCAGCTGTGTAAAATTAATAAAATACAGTCCACAACTCCACCTTTGGATTCTTTGGGGAGTCCTGGATATAGGTAGCCAATACGATACAGCTCCTGTCACTATGTGATCGTTTATTACACAACTCCATCCATAGTATCTCTTAGGAGTGGGGATAGAAGTAATACTCTCATGGTGTAGTATTTCCAATAATTTATTAAAAATAAGCATAAAAAGACTCACATTCCAAATCTCTATGAACGGCAATGTTACGAGCGTTCAGCTCGTATTGGTATAATGTCACGTCCGCTTCCGGGCACGCTCCGTCTCTGCCCAAAGAGACTGAGCGTACCCGGAAGCGGAAGTGACGTCTATAACAATACGAGTTGGTATATGGGTGGAGTTGTGTAATAAACAATCACATAGTGACAGGAGCTGTGTCATACTGGCTACCTATATCCAGGACTCCCCAAAGAATCCAGTTTATCTAAGAAGCTTATTACAAGAAAAAGAGGTGAGAGGCTAGTGAGCACTGGGTTGGTGGCACTCTAACGAAGACGACCATCACATACCTCTGGTCATATATTGGTGAAGGGATTCACCGAATACACCCCAAGGGACATTCATTTATATCCCTATTTATTTAATTTTAGGCACTATTTATATATATTTTATATATTGCATTTTTTGGCACTGCTATATGTGGATTTATCACTTGGTTGGATATTCACATCATCATTTTGGCACTGTTGTATGTGGACTCAGCACTTGATTGGATATTCACATCATCATTTGTGAACATGTTGGATATATATAAATATTGTTTGAGCACATTGTTGTGTGTATTTCACATATCGGATTTTGTGTGTTTGACTGTTCCTATTTATTATATGTGATTTCTTTTCACTTTTATGGATGCACTTTTTTTGAATTGATGTGTATCACACAGTACACAGTCATTTATATTTACTTTTGTGACTATACATAGTTCTACATCTTTAAGAGGTAGCGCTTCACTACATTTAACATTGAACACATCTCTGGCTAAGGATAAGCTATAAAGTGATAGCAGCAACCTCACCCATACACTTATTCATATTAGATTTTGTGATAGCGCGGGAGGGATCTCTTTTTCATTTCATAAGAAAAACCATATAACACCAGCAGGTGCTTTACAATGATTAGCTTTTATTTATGTAAAACCTTTATCCCAAAAGGTAAAAAAAGGTTTACTGGAACTGATAAAGTGTTAGTTGGAGTTTTTAGCTTAATTTTCTTACTGTATTTAAATCTGCTTGTACTTCTAACTTCTGCTCGCCTCCTCCTGTGCTCATTCATCCAGAATGGTGTCTTTATAATACAGTGTGTTACTGGCCAGATCACTAGGGGAAAAAAGTGGTGAGCTGCAATATAGAACATTTTTGGTTTTGGGTTTAATAACACTTTCAGTGAGAGTTATCCAGCTGGTTCCTTACTTTGGGGAAATTGTTATATACACCGGAATAAATCCGGATTTTTTTCAAGTTATGGTTTCAAGAAATACAAACCTTGAAACCATGATTGTATGATATTCTGACCGTTAGTACACAGCTTTAGAGAGCCAATAATGACGGTTTACCAGAAATCATTCAAGGGAACAAACACAACATTTTTTGGACCGAACATACAATATATTACATAATTTCCAAAGTTGTATTCTGTTGTATGAGAATTTTCGTTAATTGAGTAACCTCTTATTTTTCAGTATGGCGTTTAGCATGCAAAAAAAAACAACTGATGATCATTTGTCCAATAATATAATCGGGTGTACCACCCTCTTTCACTAGTTTTTTTTTTTTTTTTTTAAAGTCACAACAGAAGGTCAAAAATGCTTGCCAGTTCAATAGGAGGCGAGTCTTATCTTTGCTTTTTTAAAGCTCTACGACGCCCGAAGATTCTTTTGCATTAAAAACACTTTGGGTGTGTTGGATACCTGATCCCTTCCTCCGTGCTCTAATTCCATCCACCAGAACCTACTACACAACTGTGTCTTGTAGTGGTGGAGAGGCCTGGCAGGTGGAACCACAGCGCTGGGTTGTTAGGTGCAGGTATTCAGCACACCTAGGAATTGGTGCTGAAAATGTTTAAGATGTCGTAGGTTTTAAAGTGAGTGAAGATTGGACTTGCCTCTTATCAGACTGGTAAATATTCTTGATCTTTGATGAAAAGGAACAAAAATAAGTGACAGAGGATTTATCATACATGCTGATATTGTTATTTCAAAATAAATTGATTTATATATTGCTTTTATTATGTTTTGTCTACAGGTCCCTCCTTTACTGAAGTATCCGCCTAACAACGGGGGAATGAATCATCCACTGTTTGGCCCCCAACAAGTAGCCATGTTAAACCAACTCTCACAACTAAGTCAACTTTCCCAGCTCACTCAGATTTCCCAGCTGCAAGTACGTTTTTTGCTTTAATTTCTATATAGGACTTGCCAGATTTTGTTAAATATATGAAGCCAGTACTATCTGCAGGCCGGGTCCTGTTGGCATTACCTGGTGGTTTCGTTGCCACATCATTCTGATCTATTGTTTACGATGTATTGCAACATGGACTAATACTGTCAAATGTATTGCTTGCTTAAAGGAAATTATGTTGCCTAAAGGAAACATGGAGGCTGCCTGTGCGGAGTTATTCTGCAAATGCTCAAAGCTGTACTCTTTAGGGCCCCTTCTGCATAGGCGGGCTCCTTTTGGAGTCTGCCTTCTCAGCGGAGAATCTATCTGGTGATCCCTGATGAACAGGCGGTCAGCTGGTCCATGTCCGCTCTCTGACCGAAATCTTGGGAGGAGCACCTGGCCGTGGCCGGTTTTTGGTAAAATAATGATCTTATGGCCCCAACAGTGCTTGCTGGAACATTCAGAATCTTGGAAATCCTTTTGTAACCGATGCTATCAGTATGTATTGCAACAATGGGTTTGCGAAGGTCTTGTGCAAGCTCTTTGCTTTTCCCTATCATGAGATGTTTCTTGTGAGACCTTGGTAATTAGACACCTTTTTATAAGCCAATCAGTTGAGACTGAACTAGCTGATATTAATTTACAATGACAAGAGGCAGGATTGCTTTCTAATTATTGATAGATTCCAGCTGGTGTCTTGGCTTTCCATGCCTTTTTGCACCTCCTTTTTTCTTCAGGTGTTCAATATGTTTTCCCTGTGTCATTTAATTTTATTACACATAACTTAATTTCTGAATTGTTTGTTTTGGTTTCTTTGTATGTATAGATTGCATGGGTTGTTACCGACATGTGGTGAACATTTCATGTCAATAGCACCTTTAGAAATATATTTTCCTAGACAAATAGTGACGTATTCAGTACTTATTTACCCGCATTACTGTGCAAAAGTTTTAGCCAGGTGTGAAGAAATGCTGTAAAGTAAAAATGCTTTCAAAAATATATATTTCGCTTTCATTCATTGACGGACACAGCTCCTGATCTTTCTAACCATTGGGTTATACTGCCCCCCTACAGGAGTAGGACACTAGGCAGAAAAAAAGTCTGGCTATGCCTATGGGCAGTCCCAAGGGGTATACTTCCTCTCTCTGCTATAGGTTTTTTTCTGCCTAGTCAGGAGTAGGGACCTAGTTCCTTGTTGGGATCTCTGGTCCTGGTATTTTTTTTTTATATTTAGATAGATTTTTTTCTCCTGGCTTTTTTCTGTGAGATCTACAATCAACTGCTGGACTGGACCACTGGATAATCTAGATCCACTGGTCACTCCAGTCTGGCCAGCAAGTGCACGTAGACCTCAGCTTCACGCAAGGTCGGCCGTGACATAGCCCCACCAGACGGGGGCTGACCTGCAAGTTTTTTTGTCCTTCAGGGTCTACTGACAAGGGCTCGAAGCCTTTCAGGGCCTCCTCTGGAGGATCTAAACTAACCTGGTTTTGGCAAGCCGAGAGCGACCTTCTACAGACCCGCTGACAAGGCTCCTTCAGCATGAAGGTGCGTCCTCACCCATATGGTGGGTGGGGGGACGTTTTCGCTGGTTTCCGGACCCATAGACTTCCCTGGGGCAGGACAAGTGGGTCAACAAAGTCATTCAGTCCGGCTGCAAGATAGAGTTTCGCTCTTGTCCCCCGGCAAGGTTCTTTCCTTCCAACTTGCTCCTGTCCCCGCACCACTTACAGGGCCTGTTTGGGGCGGTACAAGACCTGTTACTTCAAGGGGTGATTGTCCCGGTTCAGACTTCGCAACATTTTCAGGGATTTTACTCAAACCTGTTCACAGTTCCCAGGAAGGAAGGCAAAGTGTGTCTAATCCTGGACCTCAAGGTGCTAAACTGCTTTGTGCGGGTGCAGAAGTTCAGAATAGAGTCCATTCGCACAGTGGTGGCATCCCTTCGTCAGGGGGCAATTTCCTCGCCTCTATCGACATCAAGGATGTCTACCTACCTTCACATTCCAAATATATGCCAGTCACCAGCATTTTCTCCGATTTGCTTTAGGAGAGGAGCATTATCAGTTTTTGACGTTTACCCTTTGGTCTGTCCTCTGCTCCTCGGGTCTTCACAAAAGTGTTAGCCCCAAGGCTAGCCTTGTTACTCCAACGGGGGATCGCGGTATTGGGCTATGTGGACGATCTCCTTCTATGAGCAGTGTCTCCTGCTCTGGTGGAAAACCTGGCGATCACTATGCGAACTCTGCGGAAGTTCAGCTAGATTCTAAATTTTCAGAAATCTACTCTGGTTTCATCCACAAAGCTGGACTATATGGGCCTGACTCTGTACTCCACCTTAGCCAGAGTGCTCCTTCCTCTGGGCAAACTTTGGAAATAGCAGGCTGCAATTCGTGCGCACTGGTGGCCCCTTGAAGTCAGTATTGTCTGATTTACGCCTTCCCTCCTCTCAAGCTTCTGCCAAGACTTCTGTGCAGGATTGAGGCAGAAGAGATTCCGGTCATCTTAGTGACTCCGGAATAGATCTCCCATCGTATGTGGAAGACGTATATTGTGTGGTGTGAATCTCTTGGGATTCATCCTCGCTCCTTCTCGGTTGCTCAGATCTTGACCTTCCTTCAATGGGGGCTTGAACAGAAATTGGCCTTGAGTACCATCAAGGGCCAGGTGTCGGCTTTGGCGGTCTTCCAACGACCTTTGGCCACACACTTCTTGGTGCGTACCTTTTTTTAGGGTGTCCTACATTTGGTTCCTCCAGTGTGGTCTCCATTGCCGCCTTGGGACCTCAATTTGGTGCTTTCGGCCCTCCAGAAGCCTTCCTTTGAGCATCTTTGGGAGATTCCCCTTGCTTAGGCTGTCTCAGAAGGTGGCCTTTTTGGTGGCTATCACCTCTGCATGCAGGGTGTCGGAACTGGCGGCATTATCTTGTCGTTCACTTTACCTAGTGAGTCACAGAGATAAGGTGGTTCTTCGCCCCTGTCCCTCGTTCCCTCCAAACGTTGTCTCTGATTTTCATTTGAATGAATACATTGTGTTGCCTTTCCTGTGTCCCAGACCTAAACTTTCGAAGGTAATTGCCTTGCATACCTTGGATGTGGTCCAGGCAGTTAGGGTGTACCTGGCAGCTACAGAATCTTTCAGGAAGTCAGACTCACTATTTGTGCTCGCGGATGGGCCTTGTCCGCTTCCTATGCGACCATATCCTGATGGATCAGACAGACTGATTTAGACCTATTCCATCAAGGGTCAGGTCCCTCCTTTCTCTGTTAAGGCGCACTCTACTAGGGCACTTAGTGCCTCCTGGGCTTTTGGTCATCAGGCATCGGTGACGCAAGTTTGCACGGCTGCCACCTGGTCGTGGATGTGTTGGCATCTGGGGATGCTTCTTTTGGCCGCAAGGTTTTGCAGGCTGCTGTTGAGAGGACCTGATCCTCTTTCAGGGTGTATTGTTTTTTCAGGTGGGCTCCAGCTGTTTTGTTTGAGCTCCTGCTACCTGGTTGGCTACTGTTTTGCCTTGAGAATTTTTTTGCTGCTCCCACCCCTCATGTTTAACAATGCTTTGGGACGTCCCAATGGTTAAGAATTTCAGGAGCTGTGTCCGTCAATGAACGAAAGAGAAAATGGGATTTTTGTCTTACCGTAAAATCCATTTCTCTGATGTTCATTGAAGACACAGCACCCACCCCTCTGTGGAGTTATTATTCTCCTGACTTTGCTTGTAACAAAACTGAGTACCTATAGCAGGGAGAGGGAGTATACCCCCTGGGACTGCCCATAGGCATAGCCAGACTTTTTTTCTGCCTAGTGTCCTACTCCTGTAGGGGGCAGTGTAACCCAATGGTTAAGAATATCAGGAGCTGTGTCCATCAATGAACATCAGAGAAATTAATTTAGATAAATTTAGGTCAAAAATCACTTTTTTTTTTCTCAGACCCAATGTTGACTCCCCTACAAGTTATTCATTATACCCTTTTACATGCATTAGTAACCTTTTGTAGATGTTTGAGCATGTTCATGTTGTTTTTTTCTTTTTTTCAGCGGCTATTGGCTCAACAGCAGAAAGTGCAGAATCAAAGAGGAGGAATGCCCACAGGGGGGCGCCAGCAGCAGGAACAACAGGTAGGTGAATGTACATTTCTCATGACTTTATAATAGCTGTATGAATATGTGACGTTTTCTGTCATGAGGGCAAATATGAAAGTTAGCATTGTTGATCTTCTAAATAAAGCTGATTTGTATCTGGCTTTAAAGTGTATCTCTAGGCAAAAACTATTTTCTTTTTTATAGTTTTAGATAGTAGGGTTACACCCTCTGTCCAAATAGTGTTTTCTTTTTTTTCTCTTTGTTCATTGACGGACACAGCTCCCGATCTTCATAACCATTGGGTTATACTATCCCTACAGGAGTAGGACACTAGGCAGAAAAGAATTCTAGCTACACCCATGGGCAGTCCCGGTTGGTATACTCCCTCTCTCTGCTATAGCCTAGTCAGGAGTAAGGACCTAGATCCTTGCTTTGATCTTTAGTCCTGGCAAAATGTTTATATAGAAATTTTTTTCTCCTGGATTTTTCCTGTGAGATCTACAATCAACTGCTGGACTGGGGGACGGGCTAGATAATATAGATCCAGTGGTCACCCCAGTCTGGCCCGCGAGTGTGCACAGACCTCAGCTCCGCACTTTGCCAGCTGCGACATAGCCCCACCAGATGGAGGCTGGCCTGGGAGTTAAACGCCTCGAGAGGACACATATGACCGGGTCTCGGCCCAAGTAGCAGCATTCCTTTCTGGCCAACAGCCCCCCATGTCGATGGAGAAGGGTTCTGTCTGGAGCGGTGCCCGCCTGGTTCCTGGTATGGTGAGTAGCTGTCCCCCCTCTCCCCAAGGGGGTTTTGGGGTGGACGTGGGCCTGTCCTTGAGACGATCAGACCCCCGGGTTCCCCTCCTTCCTGCAGGCACCCCCCCCCCCCCTTGCCGAGTCCCTCCCCTCCACATATGCTGGGGCTGTTTGTGTGGTCTGGCCACTGTTCCTGGGGTGGGGACGGGGGCGACTGGACGATCGACTGTAGGGGGGGGTTGTACCTGGTGGGGGCTCCTGCCAGGGCCCCCCATGCTGCCTGGATCTGTCCCTGAGGCCTGGTCTCCCTCCTGGGTCCCAGTATGTCTCGTGGTGCTGCCATTTTGTTGTAGGCTGTGTATTGCTATACACAACTGCCATGTTTGTGTAGTCCGGCTGACATTTTGCTGTGGTTTGCCATTGAAAATAATCCCCATCTCCTGGTGCTGACTCCTGGATGATTTTACTTCCTGATCGCCCCATGTGTAGTGCATTATCCTGGTAGCTGCAGGCGCTTGTTTCGGGTGGTGAGCCTGATGGTGTCCTCTCCCTCTCTGCTGAGAATCGTTTGATGCTTGTGCCTAGTGACCGGACGGTGGGGGTTGTCCCTTTGCAGTGTTTTACACCTATTGTGGGGTCCCCCTAGTGACTCATGGAGTCTTTGGAGCACATTTCCTCACCTGATCCCCTCCCTCTGTGAGGCTGCGGGCGACAGGCTAGCACAAAAGTGCCTTCCCTTCCCCGCCTTCCCCTGCCTCATCAGATCCTGAATCTGATTCTGCCTTCGGACGTCGGTCACCCTGCTGGGTCTGCAACCACGTGCCTGGAAACCTCTGATAGGATGATTCCTCCACGTCTGAGACCGCGCAGGAAAAGGTGCTGGTGGATGCACTGATTGTATCTGTGCATGAGACCCTAAAGCTTGAGGATGCAGCTGAAGGTGCGACGGAGGCGCAGTGGCCCTTTGCCACTCACAAGCCATCCAGAGCAGCAAAGGTGTTTCCTTTCCCTGCCTATTTTGACAGGATTGTCGCTAAAGGGTGGTGACGACCAAAACGTCCCCAAGGGGTTCCTAAGCGCTTTACTAGGCATTACCCCTATGAGGCGTCCCCTCTTAAGAAGTAGACTGTGCCACTGGGTGGTGGACCCTCCGGTTTCCAGATTAAACAAGGCAACCATGATTCCAGTTGAAGAGTCCCTGGCCTTTAAGGATCTCACTGACCGGAAGGCAGAGGCTGTGGCCCGCAAACTCTGACCGAATGGGCTAAGCTCTTACGTCGTGACCTGGAGGGGAAACGTCTCCCCCCTGCCTTTGCCGAGCTAACAGACCAGCTGGTCCAGAGGCTGCAGTTTTTCTGTGATGCCTCTTTGGATGCGGCTCCCCTGATGGCTCGCATCTCTGTTTTGGCAGTGGTCCTTTGACGTGTCTTTTAGCTAAAGTGTGCTGGTCGTTGGATCAGTCGTCAAAAAGGCCTTGACTGATATTCCTTTCCAAGGTGATCGCCTGTTTGGAGATACCCTGGATGACATCATTAAAGGTCTCACAGGTAGGAAGAGTACTTTTCTTCTGTAGGCTACTAATGGCAAGGAACCTCGTCGTAGACGTGGGCCTACCTTCTCAGCTCAGGGTTGACTGACGAGGGCTTGAAGCCTTTCAGGGCCTCTTTGGGAGAATCCAAACTAACCTGATCTGGCAAGCCTAGATCGGGCTTCTCCAGACCTGTGGATAAGGCTCCTTCAGCATGAAGGTGCGCCCTCACCCGTTTCGGGTGTGGGGGGGTGTCTTTGATGGTTTCCAGATCCATGGACTTTCCTGGTGCAAGACAAGTGGGTCCACAAAGTCATTCGGTCCTGCAACAAAATCGAGTTTCGCTCTTGTCCCCCCCCCCCCCCCCCCCCCGGGCAACGTTTTTTCCTTCCAACTTGCGCCAGTCCCCAGACGGCCTGTTTGGGGCAGTACAAGACCTGTTCCTTCAAGGGCTGATTGTCCCGGTTCCGACTTTGAAACGTTTTCAGGGTTTTTACTCAAACCTGTTCACAGTCCCCAGGAAGGAAGGCAAAGTGGGTCTACTCCTTGATCTCAAGGCGCTAAACTACTTTGTGCTGGTACAGAAGTTCAGAATGTAATCCATTCGAACGGTGGTGGCATTCCTGCATCAGTGAGATTTCCTCGCCTCTATCGATATTAAAGACGCCTACCTTCACATTCCAGTATGTGCCAGTCACCAGCGTTTTCTCCGCTTTGCTGTGGGAGAGGAGCATTATCAGTTTGTGGCGTTAACCTTTGGTCTCGCCTCTGCTCCTCGGGTCTTCACAAAAGTGTTAGCCCCGGTGCTAGCTTTGCTATGCCGTTGGGGGATCGTGGTACTTGGCTACCTGGACGATCTTGCTGCGATCTGAGTCTCCCTCTGCTCTGGTGGAAAACCTGGAGATCACAATATGAACTCAGCGGGAGTTCGGCTGGATTCTGAATTTTTAGAAGTCTGCTCTGTCTCTGTCTATGAAGCTGGTCTATCGGGGCCTGACTCTTGACTCGGCCTTAGCCAGAGTGCTTCTTCCTCTGGACAAACTCCAAAAATTGCAGGCTGCAATTCGCCTCCTACTGTCCAACAGATGGTCGTCCCTCCGCACTTGCTTATGGGTGCTGGTCCTGATGGTGTCTACCTTCGAAGGCAGTTCCGTTTGCACAGTTCCATACGAGGTCCCTGCAAAGGGAGATTCTAACCAAATGGGACAAGACTCGGAAGTCTCTGGAAAATCCGATCCGGGCTGAGTCGGGGAACGAGGGAGTCCCTGCAATAGTGGCTTCATTCTCTGGCACTTCAGCTGGGAAAATCTTTTCTCCCCTTGTATTGGACAATGGTCATCACTGATGCCAGCCTGTTAGGCTGGGGAGGTGTCCTCGGCAAGCATTCTGCTCGGGATCTGGATGCTGGAATAGTCCAGACTACCGATCAATGTCTTGGTATTCCGAGCGATCAGACTGTGTCTGGATCATTGGACAGATCATTTTCAGGATTGTCTAGTGCACATTCAATGGGACAATGCCATGGCTTACGTCAAACACCAAGGGGGAACAAGAAGTGTCCTGGTGGCTCTGCAGGTAGCCGGCATTCTAAGGTGGACAGAACGGTTCGTTCCAGTCCTCTCCATCATACACATTCGCGGAGTAGAAAATTGGCAGGCGGATTACCTCAGTCGGCAGGTGTTGGACCAAGTGGAGTGGTCCCTTCATCCGGAGGTGTTTTAATCAGCTGTGTCTCTGGTGGGGCACCCCCAAGATGGATCTGTTTGGCGTCTCGGCTCAACAGATAGCTGCAGAGGTTTGTGGCTCTGTCAAGGGATCCTATGGCAGACGCTACAGACGCGCTGGTGGCCCCGTGGGGTCAGTATCGGCTGGTTTACTCCTTCCCTCCATTCAAGCTTCTGCCCAGACTTCTACGCAGGATCGAGGCAGAAGGGATTACAGTCATCTTAGTGGCTCCAGCCTGGCCTTGTCCGGCTTGGTAAGCCGATCTGGTGCAGCTGGTCACCCATGTTCCTTATAAGCTTCCACTCAGGGAGAATCTGCTGTCCCAAGGACCGATCTTCCATCTTAGGGGAAAAAGTCTAGAGTGGTATTCTCAAGGTGGACTTTACTGGCACAACCACATGACACAATGATGTAAAAAACTTTAAATTTTTATTCAAAAAATGTATCAAAAACGAACATTTTAAAGATACTTATACAAAAAAGCATTGTTGTATAAAAAATGTTATGCAACGAGAAGGACTCGAGTAGTTATAAGTGACCCCAACCATGCCACACCATACAAAATGCTAAACGCAACCAAAAATCATTTGCTCTATAACTAGAGCCATACAATAGCGGGTTTATGGTGATATCCTTTCCAACGGTGGCGGTGGATTCACTTGTACACAATAATGTTCTCTACATGTTTTGCGCTATCGCGCTTCTGGAGAATATTGTTAACTAATACTCAGTCGATAATCATATGTTGCACAATACATTGGACAATCCACAAACACAATCAGATAGATAGCTACAGCAGAGGATCACTGCATGCCATGGCCCAGACCAAGTGGAGGTGGGGGGATATTTAAGATGGAATGAATTTCCAAGTCCAGTATGGGAACAGGAATCTGGTAAATGTTGTATGAAGGTAGCACAAAGAGGTTTTGATAGAGCGAGGATAAATACAACTCTGTCTCTTCCATCTTGCTTTACAGTCGCTCGCTTTGGTGGCTTGGCTGTTGAGCGCCAGGTGCTAAAGGATAGGGGTTTATCTGAATCGGAGATTCCTACATTGTTGAAAGCTAGGAAATCTACTTCTAGGAAGATCTACCATCGTACGTGGAAGACGTACAATGCGTGGTGTGAGTCGTTTGGGGTTCATCCTCGCTTCTTCTCATGGCTTGGATCTTAACCTTCCTTCAACGGGAGTTGAACAGAAGGTGGCCTCGAGTACCATCAATAGCCAGGTGTCGGCTTTGGCTGTCTTCTTCCAACGACCTTTGGCCACACTCCCTGGTGCATACCTTTCTTTAGGGTGACCGACATTTGGCTCTCTCCAGTGCGGGCTCCGTTGCCACCTTGGGATCTCAATTTGGTGCTTTCAACTCTACAGAACCCTCCCTTTGAAAATATTTGGGAGAATCCCCTGCTTACGCTGTCCCAGAAGGTAGGCTTTTTTGGTGGCTATCACCTCTGCGCACAGGGCGTCAGAGCTGGTGGCGTTATCTTATTCACCCGGTCTAGTGATTCACAAAGATAAGGTGGTTCTTTGCCCCTGTCCGTCTTTCCTTCCAAAGGTTGTCTCTGATTTTAATTTGCATAAAGACATTTTGTTGCCTTCCCTGTGTCCCAGGCCTAAACATCCAAAGGAAATTGCCTTGCATGCCTTGGATGTGGTCCAGGCAATTAGGGTGTACCTGGCAGCTACGGAGTCTTTCAAGAAGTCAGACTCTGTGCTCACGGACGGATCTCGAAAAGGGTTGTCCGCTTCCTCTGCGATCATTTCCAAATGGATCAGACAAACGATGGTTCAGACATATTCTATCAGGGGTCAGGTTACTCCTTTCCCTGTCAAGTCGCATTCTACTCCGGCGCTCAGTGCCTCCTTGGCCTTCCCTCATCAGGTGTCAGTGACGCAGGTTTGCAAGGCAGCCACCTGGTCGTCAGCGCACACTTTTACAAAAGTTTTATAAAGTGGCTGTGTTGGCATCTGCAAGTAAAGAAAAAAATTCCCAAATGGAATGAACGGCATAAAAAATTATTCTGATTTTTTTTTTTTTTTTTTAACTATTCCCTGCACTATTAGAAACAAACCAACAAAAACAAAATAGATTGGCTAAACATACGCTTTAATAGCATGCAGCAGGTGAAGTCAGAACTCCAGACTTCCATGCTTGTTCAAGGGCATTGAGTCAAAGTATCAAAGTCCCAGGCATTGGCATGACAGCCAAGTTTGTAGCGCTTTCAGAAGATTGTCAACAGTATCTCTTTTTTTTCTCTCATGACGGGAAGGTTTAAAAATGTTTACAACTATATTGACTAACCAGATGAACTCCAGGGTTCTGTGGAAGCCTCCCACTCCTCACATGACCTCCTGTATGCAGCCTGTGACTGTGACCTGTCTGTATACTTCTATCCTAATGAACTGGCTTTTCACTTACATGTTGAGCCAGTTAAGAATCTAAAGCAGACACTAGTTACCAGGAGGGCAACTTGCTGTTTTTTCAGTCATATGTTCCATATGTAAGGCCTACAAGGTTTATCGATTTTTGTGGCTCTATTACTCATGTGAAAGTTTAAATATTAGGATCTGTGCATAGTAGCTTCTCTTCTGCATGGCCCAGTGAATCCGTACAAAGACACAAGCTTGTAATGTTCATGAGCATGAAATGTATGCTCATTGTAATGTATTTACTATATCATATGTCTAATAATGACTCCTTTTTTAAGGCCCGATCTCTTGGTATGCAACAGTCCCGCCAGCTTGATCCCAGTCTTTTGATGAAGCAAGCTATTCCTCCTTCCCAGCAATCAATGCTTCACCAGCCTCCTATGAAGTCCTTCCTTGAAAATGTGTTGCCCCACTCGACCCCAGAACTTCCCAAAGTCCCATCACCCATCAACACTTTCAATGGCTTCCCATTAGGTGAGTGCATTCTCTTTCATTTATTCTCCATTGAATTCCATATTGAAATGGAGTGTGCATGCCGTGTAGACACTCTTCCCAGGAGCTATAACTGACATGTACGGTTACCAAATTACAGGTCATTTGCCTAAACTGTCTTCAGTGTTTCTCAGATTCTGGTGCAGATACCCTTATACAGTACACCTGGATTCTAAAGGATCTTCTTTTTTGTGGTTCCAGAATCCCTAGTAGCTGAACATTTCATTCTACATCATTTTGTTTTCAGTTAGCTCTATTCAAACCTCATTTTAGGTGCTTGCTTTGTACCGATTGGATTTGTCACTTGAGACTTTAGGACATTTTTTCCCCCCCATAAAGAGACACTCTTTGCCAATCCCCAGTAAGACAAATTGCATCTCTTGCTCTGTGCCCTGTTTGTTTTCTCTTCCGGGCATGCATGTGACCTTCCCCATATAACTTGATATATTTTTATTGCACACATTCCTGTGCATACCCTGCAGTAGGTAGGTGCTGTAGAAGCTGCCAGCAGGTTGACTGGAATCTGCATTAAAAAAGAACCTAAGTCATCCGCACACCACGGATCCATATTCGGTAGTCCAAATGTTTACATTGCAGTAGCTACAGGTGCATCTTATAAATGTAATGTTTGGACCTTTTGATTATGGATCCATGGTGTGCTGGCGATGTATTTTTACTTGCCCATTAAACAATGCTTTAACTGTTTTGGACAATTGACAGATCCAGACATTGTCACATGAGCAGGGCAGTGTAGTCACCAACCCTGGTAAGCTCCAGTGCATTCAGTACTAGAGCTTACATGGATGGTGTCCTGGGGATGAAGGCTTTTAGGAGGCACTATCATGTTGCCCTGAATGGGCAGGTTAACCTATTTTTTTCAAAGCTTTTACTGATGTCTGAGGGTTTTTTGTCGCAGACTACAACATTTCAAATACAGAAATATGTAGAGCATACAAGCACTTACTATATGCTTTTAAGAGCAGTTGCTTGCTGCCCAGTGTACATATAAATATGGCCTGGGCAGCAAGGGGTTATGCCAGGATATGAGTCTGGTACAGTTTTTTTAGAGCTGGGGGATCAGCTTTCCAGGACCATGTCACTTGCCCACAGCTATCACAAGGGGTTTGTTCACCCTTTGTGATAGCAATAAAGAAAAAGTGTGTAAATGAAAACACACGCAGGTGTATTTTTTCCTTAAAATTTGGATTTGATAAACTGTTGCGCAAATTTCGTGTGGCATAAAGTGCAACAGACATCATCTTATTCCTCCTGTATTAAATTGTATTTTAACTGTACTGTATGTCCTATTATAAAGCGCTGCACAGACTGTTGGCACCATTTAAATCCTGTATCATATTAATCATTTTGTTTTCCAGAGCCTCTGCTTTCTAGAAAATATATAATGTTTTGCAGTTATAAGTAATTTTGTAGCAAAAAAATGTAGATTTTAAGAAATGTAAAAAATTGCCTCAGTAGGCAAGTAGTTAATTTAGCAAAATACCCTATACATTTTATAGATTAAAAAAGCACAATTGACCAAAACAAGGGAATAATAATAATAAAGGAGGCGAAAAATAGGGAAGTTGTATAATGGGGAAGAGAGTTGATTTTGTGCTTGTCAAAACATATAAAATATTTTATTGGTAAGTGGCCTGTATGGCATGAAAACCAAGATGGTCGTGGCCAGCAATTGTAGAGAAAGCAGTTCAATAGCCCTTTAGGTTGCTAACCAAGGTTTTACTATGCCATCCAGCCTACCTGTGCCTCATAATATAAAGTGTATATTGCTTTGTCAAGAGCGTTCTTCCATGATGCAGTGTTGGTCTTCTCTTGTTAGCCATTTCCTCTATTTGTTTCAAAATCTACACAGCATATTCTAATCTTTGCTCGATGTTCTAGGCTTAAACTCGAATGTAAATATGGATTATGGTGGCATGAAAGAACCACAGTCCCGTCTGAGGAAATGGACTACAGTGGACAGCATGTCTCCTAATACTTCACTGGACCAGAACTCCAGTAAACATGGTAAGTGACTTCCTGTGGAGAAGCTCTGCAGCTGATGTTGAGTGGCCAGAGTTCTTTTACCTATGGTTGGGTTACATTCAGCATCTCACAGGACATTTTGTTCCCTTCACAGGTGCTATTTCTAGTGGCTTTAGGCTTGAAGATTCTCCATTTGGTTCCTATGAATTCATGAACAGCAGTAATTCTCCATCCAGCCCTCCAGGATCTATAGGGGATGGCTGGCCCAGTGCCAAATCGCCAAATGGCTCCAGCAGTGTCAGCTGGCCACCGGGTGAGAGACTACTACCATTGTCTGGTGTTTTTCTTTAAAGAACTCTGGAAATCGCTGTGCTTTATTTGTCAGTCATGGTGATGAAATAATGAAAGCAGGTACAGCAATACAAGGACTCTCCCTTTCACACGCAGCCGACCCCACCACTTGCTCAGTGGGGGATTCTGTCCACTGATCCCTGCCTAGCAGACAGATGACAGTGGTCCATGTCCGCTCCACTTATGCAGAACGGACATAGCCTGTTCTCTATAGGTGGTCCGATATAAATGGACCACCTGTCTAGTTACACCCAACTGCCATCCAATCCAGTCCCCTAGACAGAAGAACAGATCCCCCATCCATCTGTTTTTAGCAGATTAGATGTAAGCAGGTACGTGTCCATGCTGCTCCATAGAGGAGAAAAGGGGGGGGACAATCTGGTCCACCTGAAAAAGGACAGGCGGACTCAATCATACCGCAGGTGTGAAAGATGCCTTAAAGGAAAACTATGTTTAGAGCGATTCGGAGACTGCTGTTGCTGACTGCTTTTTAAAAATGCTAATTTGTGTGGCTGTCTCTAGCAACAGTGTTTTGACTTGGAACAAAACTACTGGTGTGCATACTTGTTTCCGGTCCCAGAGTACCGTAATAAAGGACCATAGTTGTTCAAGGTCTCAGAGTAATGAAACCAATAAATGCGCATGACATCCAGGAAGCTAGCATTTTCAGAAGTGTTTAGTGATGGTAGCCTCTGTATTTGTGTCATTAGAGGTTTCCAGTTTAAGTAGGTAGTGAACTCCCATTGCACACTTGTACCTACAGGTAAGCTTATAATAAACCTTACCTGTAGGCACAAGAAATATCTCCTAAATGTGGACCGTTTAGGGGATATTTAGTGTCTCTGCAGCTGGTGACGTCACCGGCACACGTGCTTTGAAGAAATGGCATACTCATGCCGTTCCTTCAGAGCTCTGTGCCACGGCGGATACTCCCATGCACATGCAACATCATCGCGGCTCGGCCATCTAAGCGGCCAGAGCCTACGAGCCCCGAAGGAAGACGGTGAAGATGGAAGCTCTGTTAGCGGTGACAGCACGCCGCTGGAGGGCTTAGTTCTAAGGGAAGTCTATATAATGTGCTAGTATGCAATGCATACTAGCATATTATGAAATTACCTTGTAGGGAAAATATTTGGATAAATATATTTTATAAGTTAAGTTTCTACTACTTTAAAGTTAATTTGTTTGTTTGATTTTGGAGATCAGCTAATTTGCATATTGGTAGCCCTCTCTATTTCTGACATTACATATCAAAATTTACATTTATTTTCCTTTAGAGGCTATTTAAAAAATCTTAAGCGGAGTTCTATAGTCTGTTTTACTTTAGGACTATGAGTGACTGCAGATACCAAGAGTTTATGAGAAAAATGTCAAATGGTAGTTGTGAATTTTGCTTTAAGTCATTCATCGGATAAATTTGCTATGTTTTTATTTGTGCAGTAAGCTAGGATTGGAGGGGGTCCATTTCTGATTTGTTCCAGGCTTTGGTGCATTTGAGGTTCACTCTTTCTTTCATGTCTGATGTACTGAAGATCTCAAATGCTTTTTTTCAGAATTTCGTCCTGGTGAGCCATGGAAAGGATATCCAAACATTGACCCAGAAACTGACCCGTATGTCACTCCTGGCAGTGTCATCAATAATCTGTCAATTAATACTGTGCGGGGTGTGGACCACCTCAGGGACAGAAATAGTGGTGAGTAAAAGCGGCCTTCCCTACACTTAGATGTCTTGGGATGGTCCTGGGGTACACAGTTTCAGTTCAGGGGGTTGGACTTGTGCAGCACTGCTTTCATGTCTTGTAATATGCATTAAAAATAAGTGTCTTTGTTTTTAGGGTCATCCTCATCTATTAACACCACGCTGCCTTCAAATAGTGCCTGGTCATCCATTCGTGCCTCCAATGCCTACAATGTCTCCCACAGCAGTACCGCACAAAGCACTTCAGGTACATGTCTGCTTGCAGCAGTATTGGTCTATTTAGAATAAAAGTTGACGCTCCACTGACTTCAGTAAACTTCAAATGGCTTATGGGTTTTTTTAATTTTTTTTTTTTTTTTCAACAGTTCGCAACAGTGATCCTAAACCTACTTGGCCTCCTGGTTCCGTCAATAACACATCCTTGGCTCATGAGCTGTGGAAAGTCCCTCTGCCATCTAAAAATATCAGTGCTCCGTCCAGACCTCCCCCGGGGCTTACTGGTCAGAAGCCACCCATTTCCGCCTGGGATAACAACTCCCTGCGCCTTGGTGGCGGCTGGGGAGCTTCTGACTCCAGATACACACCAGGTAAGTAGTACAGAAAAGCAATGACGCATAAAATTGGCTTCACTTCCTGTTCACTATTGTTCAAGATAAGTCAGCCTTCTATTAAAAAAACAAAAACAAATATACAGTATCTCACAAAAGTAAGTACACCCCATCACATTTTTGTAAATATTTTCTTATCTTTAATGTGACAACACTGAAGAAATTACACTTGGCTACAATGTAAAGTATGTGTGTACAGCTTGTATAACAGTGTAAATTTACTGTCCCATTAAAATAAACACACAGCCATTATGGTCTAAACCGTTGGCAACAAAAGTGAATACACCCCTAAGTGAAAATGTCCAAATTACATCCAACTAGCTATTTTTCCTTCTCGGTGTCATGTGACTTGTTAGTGTTACAAGGTCTCAGATGTGAATGGGGAGCAGGTGTGTTAAATTTGGTGTTACTGCTCTCAATCTCTCATACTCGTCACTGGAAGTTCAACATGGCAACTTATGGCAAAGAACTCTGAGGATCTGAAAAAAAAATGATTGCTCAACATGAAGATGGCCTAGGCTATATGAAGATTGCCAAGACCCTGAAACTGAGCTGCAGCACGGTGGCCAAGACCATACAGCGGACAGGTTCCACTCAAAGCAGGCTTTGCCATGGTCGACCAAAGAGGTTGAGTGCACATGCTCAGCGTCCTATCCCTAGGTTGTCTGTGGGAAACAGATGTATGAGTGCTGGCAGCATTGCTGCAGAGGTTAAAGGGGTTGAGGGTCAACCTGTCAGTGCTCAGACCAAATGTTGCACACTGTATCAAATTGGTCTGCATGACTTTAGTCCCAGAAGGAAGCCTCTTCTAAAGATAATGCACAAGAAAGCCCGCAAACCGTTTGCTGAAGACAAGCAGACTAAGGACATGGATTACTGGAACCATGTACTGTGGTCTGATGAGACCAAGATAAACTTATTTGGTTCAGATGGTGTCAAGTGTGTGGTGGCAACCAGGTGAGGAGTACAAAGACAAGTGTGTCTTACCTACAGTCAAGCATGGTAGTGGGAGTGTCATGGTCTGGAGCTGCATGAGTTCTACCGGCACTGGGAAGCTACAGTTCATTAAGGGAACCATAAATGCCAACATGTACTGTGACATACTGAAGCAGAGCATGATCAGAGACTGGGCCACAGGGCAGTATTCCAACATCATGACCCCAAACACACCTCCAAGACTACCACTGCCTTGCTAAAGAACCTGAGGGTAAAGGTGATGGACTAGCCAAGTATGTCTCTAGACCTATACCCTATTGAGCATCTGTGGGGCATCCTCAAACATAAGGTGGAGGAGCGCAAGGTCTCTAATATCCACCAGCTCCATGATGTCCTCATGGAGGAATGGAAGAGGACTCCAGTGGCAACCTGTGAAGCTCTGGTGAACTCCATGAACAAGGAACAAGAGGGTTAAGGTAGTGCTGGAAAATAATAGTGGCCACACAAAATATTGACACTTTGGGCCCAATTTGGACATGTTCACAAGGGGTGTACTCACTTTTGTTGCCAACGGTTTAGACATTAATGGCTGTGTGTTTAGTTATTTTGAGGGGACAGCAAATTTACACTGTTATTCAAGCTGTACACTCACTACATTGTAGCAAAGCGTCATTTCTTCAGTGTTGTCACATGAAAAGTTATTATAAAATATTTATAAAAATGTGAGGGGTGTACTCACTTTTGCGAGATACTGTAATTACAATGCCATCTGTTGGTGAGCTCAGGCATTTCTGGTGTAATTCTGATTTGGCTTTACCCATCTGTGCTTTCATTTTTTTCCTTTGGTTATAAAGTATAGCCTGTACTACAAAGTGTGTAAAGTGTTTGTAAATGCAGAAGGTATTTTTTTTCCTTCCTGCATTCAAAGCAGTAGGGCTCGACAAATCCCAGGTCGCCATGGCTCCTAGAAATTGTGTCTTTTCCCGGGCATGAGCAATTCCTGTTGCCCGACGCCCGGGACATGCAGTTCCAGGTGCCAGGTTGCCGATTGCACAGTCAGCTAGTTCTGGGAGGATGTCTATTGACGTCGTCCCAAAACCCTGTTCGCATCGGGGGTGATTAAATACCACCAATAAAAGCTCTATCCGTCTCAAAAAATGACACAGTCTTGTGTGTACAGATGTGCTCCTGCTTTTCAGAGCGTGGTGACTTTATTAACCTTTGTGTGCACTTAGACAGTTTGCATCTTGGGGGCAGGAGGTGGTTTTCCAAGGCTTATGAACTAGAGTTTTGCTCCCTGCCACCACCTCAGTTTCATTTCCAACAGTCCTGTGTCATCGCACAGTTCATCAGGTCTTCTGCTTCAAGGTGTCATTGTCCCAGTTCCCTTGGCAGAATATTTTCAAGGATCTCAAAGTCCTGAATGTCTGCTTGATCTCAGCAATTTTTCATGGAATCCAGCTGGTCTATCATTGTCTCCTGGCTTCTATGTACATCAATGATGAGCACCTACATGTTCTCATCTTTATAGCGCTTCAGCATTTCTACATTTTGTGTGGAGCCTGACACTACCAATTCATGGCCCTGTCATTCGGGGCCTGACTTCTGCACTGTGAGTGTTAAACAAAATGCCAGCGCCCTTTGAGGGAGAAGCCTGAAGATGGCGCCAGCAAGAAGCCGGCAGTAGGCTCGAGGAATTCCCCATCCACATGCAGCGACAGGTTAAGCTGCGGCTTTGCTAGCCACCTTGCACCAGCCCCACTGGGCAGCCACAAAGAAAACTATAAGCCTGAAGCCACAAGGGAACCACCCACCATATAGACAGCCCTTGGGGGCATAGGACTCCTCAACGGTCCTATGGTCAGGTTTTCAAAAGGCTACAATACCACCACATTAAAGAAGGAAAAGGACAACACAAGAGGGAGCCAAAGAAATATAAAGAGAACTCCCCCGATATATGGATGTAAAGATTTAAGGAGGCAGGACTCTGCAGATAAAAGTGGTGAGTCAATGCGTTGTCCTCCTTGTGTTTTGTGCTAGATGGAAAAACTTACTAATTGAGCAGACAAACATGTTTACAAAAATTGAAATGGAAGGAAAATACTGAGAATCCGGGGTTTGCCAGAAACATCACAGGCTGAGGACTTGAAAAGTGTAATGTAATGTTAGGAAGAACAACATCTGAGACCCTAAAGATTGAGAGTGCAAAGGATCAGAAAACTCCAAAACATAGCAAGGGAAACTCCAAGAGACCTAATTGTAAGATTCCACAACTTCAGATAAAGAACAAATTTGGGAGAAGCTGAGAGATTCACACCCGGTGAAATATGAAGAGGCAACACTCCAAATGTTCGCAGACTTAGCCCCAGAAACATGGGCAAGAAGAAGACTTCTCAAGCCATTATTGGAACAAATTAGAACACACAATATTCAGTTTTTTTGAGGTTTTCCATCATCCCTGATAGGACGGAAAGAGGGTAGATCAGCTACACTAAAATTCCCTGAAGACCTGGAGGATTTCTGCAAGAAACTGGATATACCTATTCCTGATTTGCCAGGTTGGTCTGGGACAAGAAGAGACAAGCAGAGTCCGGAAGAACAGCACTGGCACTTCAAAGAAGAAGGCGACAATAAAGAAAAAATAGACCGAGACAAAAGGAGATAGGGAGGGGGAGGGGAAAAGAAAGGACAGGGTGATATGGTGGGGCAAGGGGTAGAGGGGACCAAGAGATGGGTAGAGGGAAGATGATTTGAATGGTATGAAATTACTAAGAAGGGGATCGCAAGAGCCGAGCCAGTTTCAGATCGTTCACCACTAAGGAAAAGAGGCGGCGGATCCAGCTGGGTTCAAGGACAGAGCTCAACCTCAAGGATAGAGAGTTGATAGGCAGGAATTAATAAGATGGTGGATCCTGCTTTCAACTTTAAGGCCAGAGGAGGGCCAAAGTTTCCCAATACATGGGTTATAGAAGGTGGGTGGGAGTCTGGAGAAGGAAAGGAGGCAGGGATCATTTGAGAGGGGGGGGGGGGGGGCGCCTAATTTGCACAGATGGACTAATGCACTGGGTCTCACAGGGGTTACCTCAGGTCTGTCCACCCCTCTCCCTTCCCCGGTCCTAAATGGGGCCTTAAGGGAAGAAGTAAGAAAAGAAAAACAAACATGAGAGGAACGGAAGAGGGGAAGACAGACATGACTGCAATTAATCTCTTATCCTACAACGTTAGGGGGTTGAATACACCAGAAAAAAATATTAAAAGAAATGAAACAATATGAATCTGAGATAATCCCACAGGAGACACACATTTCTCATGACTAAAATAAAGCTAAACTCAAAAGAACATCCAAGTTGGTATTACAGGGACTCGTCAACAAAAAGTGAAGGGAGTAGCTATAGGTGTAGCCAGAAGAACACAGTTTACCCTAAAAGAGAGGATGGTAGACTCAAAGGGTAGAATTCTGTTTTTAAAAGGAAGGCTACATTCAATAGACTGCACACTAGCAAATATTTATAGCCCCCAATAAAATCCCAGGATACCTAGAAGAAACTAATGGACTTCAACGAAGGCTGTGTGATTATGGCAGGAGACCTCAATTTTTCTATGACCCCCGAATTTAGATAGTACATCACGTGTGCGGGGGATAAAAGAAAGTACATTAAATAAGATCAAAAAGAAATTATATCAAAGCCAACTGATAGATATATGGAGGGCTCAACACCCGAAATCTTTGGATTATACATTTTATTTCCCCGTACATGGTACTCTAGGATTGATTATATTATGATAGAACACAGATTATTAGAGCTGGTGGAAAAAACGAATATCAAGATAATTTCAATTTCAGACCATGCCCCAGTATCAATTAGCATGAGGATACCCGGAAACCAATGTTCCCTTTTAAGCTGCTCGTATGCGCGGCTGCACAGTCTAATTGACGGTCCGGCGCAGCACAACTTCTGACCGCGCAGCTGTGTGAAGGTAGTGAGCAGTGCGCCCGAGAGCCCGCCCATTGTGTGACAATAGCGAATGAAAATTCGCTATTGTCACACGGATCCTCCTCCTGGCCAATCGGGGAGTGGGTCCTCCCGCTTTCTGATTGGCCGAAAGGCAACCCACCCCAAGGTCGAAGTCAGAGGAGGAGGCGGGAGGACTGATGATACGCGGGGACTGAAGACGAGAAGCTGCCGTGAGGTAAGTGCAGGGGTCTCGGGGGGGGGTCGCGGGGGGAACGCTGGCATCTCTGCATTGATTGGGGGCAATGCTGTGGGCACTCTGCATTGGGGCACCAAAAAAGCCTTTGCCAACAGAGGATCCTCCTGACTTAGAAGCTGTGAAGCGCACTCAAAAGAGTGATAAAGAATCATTGAAGTCCATCTTTGAAAAGGGCAGACCTATAGAAAATGACCAGAATACTGAAAGGAAAAGTGTATGTGATTTATTTTTTTTGTAAGCTTTAAAAATGTTAATGTGGCTTTAATTGGCAGCTAATGCTTTGAAAAGGTTATTTACTTTTTCCCCACATTTTTTGCCCCTTTTTTATTGACTAAGGAAGCTACCTTCTCACCAGTTTTTGTAAGTGGCAAGTTGCATTGATTGGGGGCAATGCTGTGGGCATTCTGCATTGATTGGGGGCAATGCTGTGGGCACTCTGCAATTGATTGAAGGCAATGCTGTGGGCACTCTGCATTGATTGGGGGCAATGCTGTGGGCACTCTGCATTGATTGGGGGCAATGCTGTGGGCACTCTGCATTGATTGGGGGCAATGCTGTGGGCACTCTGCATTGACGTGAAGGTTTTCAAAAATATTATAGCGCACTATATTCTATAAACCAAAGGAGTACACAGGAAACAGAATCTGACAGAGAAGAAAAGATTATAAGTGATCTAAGGGAAGCAAGACTACCCAGAGTAGCAGAAGAAAAATTAGGGATGTTAGAAAAATCAATTTCAGAGGAGATCAGTAAAGCAATAAAAGAATCCGCTTCAGGTAAAAGTCCTGGCTCTGATGGTTTTATAACCTGCTACTTTAAAAAATTTAGAGAACAACTTATAACAAAAATATGTTCATATATGAATGGATTGGGAAAGGATTTTGGGATGAGAAGGGAAGCTCTTTTCGCATCCATTACTGTTCTACCTATGGAAGGGAAAGATGCAACCCTTTGTTCGAGCTATAGACCAATTGTTCTAATAAATCCCGATACTAAGTTATTTGCTAAAATACTGGCATCCAGGATGAAAGCTATGATGAAAGAATGGGTACATGCTGATCAAGTAGGATTAATCCCAGGTAGAGAAGGAAGGGATAATGGTGTAAGAATGCTCCTTGTGCTTAATAAAATAAGACATGGTAGCTCCCCAGTTCTTCTCCTGTCAATATATGCTGGAAAAAGCATTTGACAGGGTAGACTGGGGATTTATGATAAAAGCGCTAGAAGCTTTAGGACTGAGCCCAACGATGATTAACTGGATCAAAATATTGTACGATCATCCAACGGCGACAATGAAGATTAATGGAGTTCCCTCAGCACCATTTGAAATGTATAACGGAACTAGACAGGGCTGTCCCTTATCACCACTGCTGTTTGTGTTGTCTTTGGAGCCTTTGTTAACAACGATTCGTAATTGAGTAGACATAAAAGGTATTTAGATTGGAGATGAGGAGCATAAAATAGCAGCTTATGCAGATGATGTTCTGTTCTACATTTCCAACCCGAGGATATCATTACCAAACTTAATGAAACTGTTGGAAAACTATGGAAATCTCAAATTTAGAAATGAGTAAAATCAGAAATATTGAACGTAAATGTAAGCAAACAGGAAGAACAAGATTTAAAACGGGTATTCTCATTTACATTGAAGAAAAGAGTTAAAATATCTAGGGATAAAATTGCCACCATAGGAAAAACTTACCAAACAACCACTTCCTAACGAATTAAAAATGGTAATAAATATAGTAAAAATATTACCAAAAAATCAAGTACAAATTTCAGATGTTACCAATATCGCTACCTCAGACCTATTTTAAGATTCTTAAAGCAATGATATCCAATTAAAATTGGCAGAATAAAAAACAAAGAATACATCATTTAATACTAAGTAAAAGTAAATTACAAGGGGGTTTAGCGATACCGCATTTTAAAAAGTATTACAATGCAGTATTCTTATCACAGATATTAGAATGGACACAACACTAATTAAAAGATGGGTGGGAATAGAGAAAACCATAAGTAGGGCACAGCTGGGAAAATGTTTAGACATGTCCCTTTTGTATAAGTGGATGATGCAGGTTTTGTCAAACAACGTGATCCTAACTTTCTGGGTGATATAGTGATTAATGGGTCCTAAACCCTCTGAAAAATGGTCATTGGTACTGACTCATCACGTGGAGGTTCTGGGTCTAGTCCTGATTAAAACTCAGGTTAGAGGTCTCTTTTTTTTTTCAAAGGAAAAACATAATTTCTCTTTCGTTCATTGACGGACATAGCTCCTCATCTTCTTGACCATTGGGTTATACTGCCCTCTACAGGAGTAGAACAGTAGGCAGATAAAAAGCTTGAACACGCCTATGGGGCAGTCCCTGGGGGTATACTCCCACTTCCTGATATAGATATTCAGAGTTTTTTCTGCTTAGTCAGGAGTAAGAACCTAGTCCCTTGCTGGGATCTCTGGTCCTGGCAATTTTTTTTCTTTTTACATGGAATTTTTTCCTCTTTTATTATATTGTTCCTGTGAGAGCTACAATCAAGTGCTGGACTGGGCAATGAGCTGGATAATATAGATCCTTAGGGTCCCCCAAGTCCGGGCAGCGAGGGTGTGCAGACCGCAGCTCAGCACTAGGTTGGCCGCAACATAGCCCCACTGGACGGGGGCTCGCCTGCAAGGTAAACGGCTCGCAAGGGCACATACGAACTGGCTTCAGCCTGAGCCGCAGCGTTTCCTCCTGGCCGACAGCACCCACATTACGATCGAGCGGTCCGGAGCGGTGCCCACCCTGTTCCTGGTGTGGTAAGTAGCTTCTGCTCCACCACCCCTGGAGAGTTTTGGGGTGGACGTGGGCCCGTCCCTTGGATGGCGGCTGGGCGCTTTCAAAATTTTAGGCTGTGGCCGAGTCGGGCGCTGCTGTTTGGGGGCAACCTCAGTGTGTGTAGCTGACGCCCCCACTCTTCTTTTGGGTACCTGCCGGGCTGAGGATCCATGCAATTGCGGCTGGGCCTCCACAAAAATTTAGGCCACGACTTGGGGCCTGCTAGGCAATGTGGTCAGCTTGGCACCTCTTTTGGAAGGGATAGTGCTGTGGGGGCGCTTCATTTTTTTTAAATGACAGCCTTGTTGCCATTATGTGTGGGACACCTGCCCTGTTTTAGTTAGGGTACCCTGCCTACGCTTCCGCGTCACGGCGGGTGGCCCCCTTTTAAGGGGGCTATGTCTTATTATGTCGAAAAAAAAAAGAGGTTAAAAGATTATAAGAGGTGCATGGAAGTCAGCCAGCCCCCAGTCTGATGTACTCACCCTCCAGTCTGTCACCAACCAAGTAGACCTGTCTCATGATACAAAGAACAGGGGTTTAGTTGACACACATTTGCAAACACATGTGTAAGCTGCAGAGCCACTTCACGGCACCCTGTTTTATCTGCAGTTCCTAACACTTTCTAATTTAGTGTCTCCACACTGGGAGCACATGGCTGCTAATAGATGGATGGGGGAACAGGTGGGAGGGAGACAGCCCAAACCTCCCCCAACCCACCCCCATCCATGACTGGTCTGTTGTCTCAAAACTCAAATAACTAAGTTGTAACGATGGTACAAACTGGAAAGGACCAGCTGGGAAGCATTACACCTCCATCCCTTTGGTGGATGCAGTATAAAGACAGTTTTATACTGCCAGTTTTAATTTGTCTTATGTCCTCTGAGGGCGACCCCTTTGTTTTTTTGCGAGGTCCGATATGTGGTCCATTTTGGGCCCTCGGTCGGTGTCCTCTTTGCGCGATCGCAGTCGGCAGCCTCCCCTGATTTTTTTTTTTCGGGGTGAGCTTAGTATATTGCGACCCTACTAGGTCTGCGTCCACGCACCCGGAGTGCTCAGATAGTGAAAATGATTCCTCTGCTCCTCTAGCTGCGTTTAAATAGGCGCTGGTGGATGCACTGTTTGTATCAGTGCGTGAAACTTTAAAATGGATGTTGCTGCTGATGCCGCGTCAGAGACACCAGTTCCTTTTGGCACCCACTGGCCCTCCAGAGTTTCAAGGGTGTTCCTCTTTCCGCTTATCTTGACAACATTGTCACAAAACAGTGGGGCTTTCCATGGCCAGCTAATAAGAGGGCTGGAGGCTCTTGCCCACCATATGTGGCTGGTTCGGCGATTAGGCCAGTAATTACTTTTGCCCTGGTGTCACAAACTCTGACCGAGTGGGCTAAGCTTTTACGCCAGGAGCTGGAGGAGAAGCAGCTCCCTCCTGGCAGATCAGTTGGTCCAAGGGCTACAGCTTGTCTTTGACTCCTCTTTGGATGTTGCTACCCTGTTTTCTAGACTGTCTGTTTCAGCAGTGGTCCTGCGGCGCATTATCTGGCTGAAATGCTGGTCTGTGGACCAGGCTTCTAAGAAGGCCTTGTCTGATCTTCCATTCGTGGGGGATCACCTGTTTGGAACTTCTTTGGATGACATCATCAAGGGGCCTCATAGGGGGAAAGAGTACTCTTCTTCCTCAGGCTTCCAGACGGGGACCCTCCTTTTCAGCTCGCAAGCGACTTTTTCGTCCCTCAGGGTCCCAAGACAAGGGATCCAAGCCCTTTCGGACCTCCGCAGGGGGTTCCAAAAAGTCTTGGTCGGGCAAACCACGAGCAGGTGCTGCCAGACCTGTGGACAAAAATTCCTCTGCATGAAGGGGCGCCCTCATCTGTATTTGGGGTGGGGGGATCCGTGGACCTCCCCGATCCAGGACAAGTGAGTCCGCAAAGTCATTCGCTCCGGCTACAAGATCGAGTTTTGATCATATCATCCAGAAAGGTTTTTCCCTTCCATCCTGCACTTATCCCCAGTTCGCTTAAAGGTTTTCTATGGGGTGGTGCAAGATTTGTTACTTCAGGAGGTGATTGTTCTGGCTCCAAAGTTGGATCGTTTTCAAGGTTTTTACACAAACCTGTTTACAGTTACCAGGAAGGAGGGCAAGGTGCGCCCAATAATGGACCTCAAGGCGCTAAACCGTTTGTGAGGGTACAGAAGGTTCCGCTTTGAGTCCATGCGCACGGTGGTGGCGTCCCTACATCAGGGGGATTTCCTCACCTCCCATCGACATCAAGGATGCCTACTTTCACATTCCAATGTGTGTTGCCCATCAGCATTTCCTCCGCTTTGCCGTGGGCGAGGAGCATTATCAATTTGTGGCGTTACCCTTTGGTCTTGCTTCTGATCCTTGGGTCTTCACGAAAGTGTTGGTCCCGGTTCTAGCATTACTGCGTCAGCAGGGGATCACGATACTGGGGGACCTGGATGATCTGCTTTTATGAGCGGAGTCTTTGTCATCCTTGTTGGACAACTTGGAGATTACTCTGCAAAAGCTGAGGGGGTTTGGTTGGATTCTGAATCTTCAGAAGTCTGCCCTGGTTCCGTCCATAAGCGTAGTCTATCTGGGTCTGACTCTGGACTCATCTTCAGCCAGAGTGTTTCTTCCTCGGGAGAAACTTCAAAAGTTGCAGGAGGCTTTTGCTGACCAGCAGACAGTCATCTCTTCAGACTTGGCATGCACCTGTCCAGGTGGTGAGGCGTCCTCGGCACAGATTGTGCTCAGGGGGTCTGGTCTCAGGTCTGATCAACGTACTGGAGGTCCGAGCAATCAGACTGTCTGGTTTATTGGATAAGTCGTCTCCAGGGGTGTCCGTTGTGGATTCCATCGGCACAATGCCACTGCCGTGGCCTATGTCAATCGCCTTGGTGCATATTTTTTTTCCAGGGTGTGGGACACTTGGTTCCTCCAGTGCTGTCTCCATTGCCGTCGTGTGACCTCAGTTTGGTGTTGTCAGTTCTCCAGAAGCCTCCCTTTGAAAATATTCGGAAGATTCCCCTGCTTATGTTGTCTCAGAAGGTGGCCTTTTTGCTGGCCATTACTTCAGGCATGCAGGGTGCCTGAACTGGCGGCGTTGTCTTGTCCACCATACCTTGTGGTTCACAGGGAAAGGTGGTTTTGCGTCCATGTCCGTCGTTCCTTCCGAAAGTCGTTTGACTGAATGAAGACATTGTGTTGCCCTCCCTTTGTCCCAAGCCTAAGCATCCTAAGGAAGTTGCTTTGCACTCCCTGGATGTGGTTCGGGCAATAAGGGTGTATCTGGCAGCTACGGAGTCTTTTAGGAAATCAAACTCACTATATATCCTCACAGATGGACTTCACGAGGGGCTGGCTGCTTCTGCTGTGACCATTTCCATATGGATCAGACAGACTGTGGTTTAGGTTCCTCCATTCTCTGTCAAGGCTCACTCCACTCGGGCGCTTAGTGCCTCCTGGACCTTTCGTCATCAGGCGTAAGTGATGCAGGTTTGCAGGCAGCTACTGGTCGTCTGTACACACATTCAGAAAGTTTTATAAAGTGGACGTGTTAGCATCTGCAGATGCTTCTTTTGGCCTCTTTGAGGGTGTTTTTTTCAGGTGAGAGCCAGTTGAGCTCCAAGTTACCTGGTTGGCTATGTTTAGCCTTAGAGAAGTTTTTTTCTTTCTTTTGTTCCCACCCCTCGTGTTTGACTTTGCTTTAGGATGTCCCTACAGTCAAGAAGATGAAGAGCTGTGTCCATCAATGAACGAAAGTGAAAATGGTATTTTTGTCTTACAGTAAAATCCATTTCTCTGATGTTCATTGATGGACACAGCACCTGCCCCTCTATGGAGTTGGGTTTTTCCTTCTGACACTGCTTGCTACAAAACTGAATACCTATAGCAGGAAGTGGGAGTATAACCCCAGGGACTACCCCATAGGTGTGTTCAAGCTTTTTCTCTGCCTAGTGTCCTAGTCCTGTAGGGGGTAGTATAACCCTACGGTCAAGAAGATGAAGAGCTGTGTCCGTCAATGAACATCAGAGAAATGGATTTTATGGTAAGACAAAAATCCCATTTTTCTCATTTCAGATTTGAGCTCTCCAGTCCAGAAGTAGTCCGTCAGTTTTGCATGTTATCTGATACGTATGTTATCTGATAGTAGCCTCCACTTGAGGCAGTTCTATTTGCCCAGTTTTTCACTCCAGACCTCTACAATGCAACGTTCTGTCCCTGGACAGGTCTTTTTGCTGGGCAGAGAGTGACCGGATTGTCTCTGGCTTGTGGGCTCAGGAATCTAGTTCTGGAATAAGGGATGCCCTTCCTTTGCTGCGATTCTCATTTGTCACTGAAGTTATGTGGCCTTACTGACCAGTGGCTGCTTGCCATAAGTGAGCATTATGATGCTTATAAGCTTCTAGTGTTGTATGTATCATCTTCTCTAAAAGTAAACATCCTTTAAACAACATCAGGGTCTTCCACAACCACTGTGGAAACATAGCCAAGGTTACCCTAGAAAGAGCTACGGGGAAGATTTTAGTAGTTCAGTCACACTATTAAAATCAGTAGTAATTGATCTCTAAACAGATGGAACAAATGGCTCCCTATGGATTGCGCTACACAGGTAGCATGCAAAAACATTTGCACATGCTGATCTTGTGAGGTTGCTACTTGTGGCGCTTACTCCATAGGGAGCCATTTGTTCCTTCTGTTTAGTAGTTATTTGCTATTTCTACAGATTATACTAGCACCATTAAAGGATAAGTCCAGTCAAAAACTAAAACTAAGCCTGCTCTTTGCCACATTTTGAGACTATTCTATCTAATCCTGTAAAAAAAAAAAAAACACTATTTACCTTTTCTATACCTGGTCAGGTCCCACACTGAGCTATCAGCGGCAGCTTCAGCTTGGAGGCGGGTGCTGGAGAGGCACTCGACAACAAAAGCCCCATAGTAAGTCTATGGATGATGCCCCTTCCCATTCATTTCACAGCCGTTGTCGGTCCTCTCCTGCACAGAGCTTCAGTCGCTGGAGACAAGAAAGGTAAGTACAGGGATTTTTGCTTTACAGGTTTTGATAGAATAGTCTTAGAATTTGGCAAAGAGCAGGTTTAGCATTAGTTTTTGATTGGACTTATCTTTTTAAGCTACTAAAAACATCCTAATGAGGTGACTGTCAGCAGTTGTAGCCTACTTCTGATGGAATTGACTGTGCTTAATGAAGTGTAGGGGAAATCCTTGCAAAGTACTCTAAAACCAACATGTATAATTTAAAACATATTTGACCCATGGATGGAGAATAAAGTGTACACATGCTCAGTTGCTCTCCATTTTTAGATACTGACGAATTTGTAGAGGCTAATTTGCTGACAGCCTTAAAGTGGAATTTTAACCCTTCTATCCTTTACAGCCAAGGAAGTTGCTTCTGTTTGATCTGCAATTGCATTGGTGCTGCACATGTGATCAGTTATGACACCAGCCATTTGATGGTTTGGTTGAGGACACGAGAATGTGACCACAACCCCGGCATTCCAAAAAATGGATCTGTTTTTTTTTTAATCCCTTAAATCGATGGGTTTAGTTCCGTTTTATGATTTACTGCTGTTCTGGGTCTCTGGGCTTCAGCAAAATGGCAGCCCCCAATAAGAAGTAACAGGAGTAATGCTGGAGACAATTTACAACACACACTAGATTTGGAGGTATAATTAATGTGGAATGTATGTTCCTTGCTAAAGAACATTATTTTTCAACAATTTGTTATGGGTAAAGTTCTGCTTTATCTCCGGTGTCAGCTTTGTTACTTCAGCGCGATTTCAAATCCACACATCAGTGCCATTTGCATTGCCGATTTCATTGTGGCTTGCAACTTCATACAACAGAATTATACAAGGAGGACCCTTACCCTACAAACATCCAACATGTATAGAAAAGGAAAGGAGAAAATAGAAAACTAGTTTCTCAAGGATCTTTATCACCCGAGCTAAACACTCCCCTCAAACAAAGAGACCAACTGCACCTAGGGTTCTAGATTAGAACCGGGTGAACTCCTAAACATTGGACCTCCATAGTGCTTCCAATGGTAGTGTCAGATGGTCTGATGCTACAATATACAACAGAAGTCTATGCAAGTCGCAAAGAAATCTGCTTGAAAAGTAGTGCAAAGTCGCTACGACATGACTTATCGTAATTTGAACGGTTCTATTGTCGACAATGGGGTGCGATTTGAAATCCGATTTGGAACTGACAAATTACATTGGTGTGAATGGGGGCTTAAGTTGCCTTGCAAATGTAGAAAATACTGTGTTGAGGGTCCTAGTTTTCCTTCTGGGTGGGACATTTTTTTCTTGTTACTTTAAAAGGAGTGTTAAAGCAATTGCAAAGTCTTTATTTTTATTAAAAAAAAAAAACATGTTATACTTACCTCCTCTGCGCAGTGGATTTGCACAGAGCAGCCTGGATCCTCCTCTTCTCGGGTCCCCCTTCTGCTCTCTTGACGCCTCCCTCCTGGTGAGTGCCCCCAGAGCAAGCAGCTTGCTATGGGGCACCCTACCTGAGTCACGGCTCCCTGTATCCATTCAGACACATGGGGGGGGGGGCTGCCCTGCCCCCTCTCTCTCTCCTGATTGGCTGACTGATGTTAATTGACTGCATTAAGATAAAGAACCTTTTGACTTTGCAACTCCTTTAAGCAACTTTTTAAGTAATAGTAGAATCCTCCTCCTCCTTGGTCAAAACATTTAACGTTTGTTAACCTTTATTTTAACATTAAATGTATGCATGTGTATATTAACATAGATTCCTGAAAAGCTAGCTTCATGTTTTTTCCCATTGATTTGATTTAAAATTCCTGGGAATCCTGCTAATACCCCTTGTTTCCTTTCTTTTAATCTGATCATGCCAAGCAGAGAAGTGGGTCCATGCTGGCAAGGTCGGTCTGCGTCCCTGGGCTTGGTGCTTGGAGGTGCAGGATGCTTGCCTGTTTTGTCACCACTTCCCCAAGCCATGCTCTGTCAATTGACAGCAGCTCAGAGCAGAGGCCTTATATATTTATTACAGGTATTTATATAGCGCCGACAATATACGCAACGACTTACATATATATTGTACATTCACATCAGTCTTGTAATAGATTTCATAGCTAAACAAATCTATTTGCAGTTTTATAGTCTGCATTTTTTACATGCCCTCACAAACACTTTAAACCATTTTTTAAAACTAATCTGGTTTTTTATTTTTAGGTTCTACTTGGAGTGAAAGCAGCTCAGGGAGAATAACAAATTGGCTCGTTTTGAAAAACCTAACACCTCAAGTGAGTTATAATTTGTAGAGATAAACATTCAACTTTGTTAGATATTGCTCTGTGCTAACCTATTTGCCTCTGTCCACAGATTGATGGCTCCACTCTGCGTACGCTGTGTATGCAGCACGGACCACTGATTACATTCCACCTGAACCTGCCCCACGGTACTGCCCTGGTCCGTTACAGTTCCAAGGAAGAGGTAGTAAAGGCACAAAAGTCTCTGCACATGTAAGTCTTCTCCCCCCCCCCCCCCCCCCCCTGTAATTTGATTATCGCAATATGTAAATTAGATTTACTAATGCCTCAGTTTGATTATTCTCAGTGTTAATCAGCTATGTTTACAACCTTTTTCAGAAGATTGTATTGTAAATTTGTTGTATTAAATACTTAAGCCTGGTACATAGTGAGTTTTATTTTTCGTTCAACCCAATGGGTTGAACGGAAAGAAAATGTCCGCTCCTGTCAGAGCCTCTGTACGAACTATCCGAAGTTAGTATAGTGATCTCCCTGGCTGAGCTGTTGTGTTCTGACAGGGGGACAGCCCCCTGCCAGAATACTCAGATCAGCACTCCCAGCCATTGGCTGAGACTGTTGATCGGGAGCCGGCCAGCTGCTGGTTTTCCAGCATGCTCGTCTGACAGAAGCCAGTTTCCGTCGGACCGGCTGGCATACACATGGGCCAAATGTCGGTCATTTTTTTTTTTTCGTTTTAACCGGCCAATGTCGCCAGGCATTCGGCCCCTGTGTTCGGGGCTAAAGCATAAAATGCAATAAAAGGCACTGTAATGTTTTCCTGCCCATTTCTGCCTCTTGCATATCCTATTGACCAGTGATGATCCTATAGCAATATGTGGGGATGGGGCTTAGTAGCAAGTCCTAACACTACCTTGGAGTAGTTGTAAAGGTTGAAGGTTGTTTTACCTTCCTGCATTCTTTACATGAAGGTAAAGAACCTTCTGTGTGCTGCTCCCCCCCACAGACCCCCAAAATAATTACCTGAGCCCCCTCTCAATCCAGAAATGTGCATGTAAGCCTTGGCTGTCTCAGGTCTCTCTCCTCTCATTGGCTGAGACACAGCAGCAGAAGCCATTGGCTCCCACTTCAGCCAATGTGGAGAGGGCGGGGCCTAGCCGCTGTTCTATGTGTCCTATTGACACAGAGCGGGGCTTGGGAGTGAGCACGCACCAGTGCCCCCATAGCAAAAGCGGTCAAGGGAGAGGAGCTAGGAGTGTCGGCAGGGGACCCAAGAAGAGGATCGGGGCTGCTTTGTGCAAAACCATTACACAGAGCAGGTAAGTATAACATGTTTGTTTTTTTTTTTTTTTTAAATAAAATCTTTAGAATCACTTTTTAAGATTGAATTGGTGTTCAGCTATGACAGAAATGTTTAAAAAGCTGCTGTAGGTATATCAATCTCTAGTAGCCTGCATTTTACATCTGCATTGGTTTCCTCAAAGGAGGAAGGGGGAGGGAAGAATCAACCCCAGCAGACTAAGTTTATTTTCACACTTATGTTTCTGGTTCTTTTCTCCTAACAGGTGTGTTTTAGGGAACACTACTATCCTTGCCGAGTTTGCCAGTGAAGAGGAGATAAGTCGTTTCTTTGCACAAGGCCAGTCCATGACCCCTTCCCCTGGCTGGCAGTCCCTGAGCTCTGGTCACAACCGGCTAGGATCTTTGGATAGCCCTCATAGCATCTCAAACCGCGGAGATATCAATCACTGGAACAGCCCAGGTGCTTCTGGCTCTAGCTCTGGAGACCTCCATGGCACTTCTCTCTGGGGCACCCCAAACTATTCCACAAGCCTGTGGGGCACCCCAGCCAGCGAGGGCAGGAGTCTGAGCAGCCCATCGTCTGTCAGCGCTTTCCTCCCCATCGATCACTTAAATGGAGAGCCCATGTAGCCTAGTCACCCATGACCTCAGATGATTGTTAATAATCAGCCTCCCCCTGGCTGGACTTTCGGTGGAAACCTCTGCAGGGCCTCTCTGCAGCCAGCTCTTCTGCACACTTCCCACTTTTTGTTTTTGTTTTTTTGTTTTTTTTGCCCAAAACATATCAGTTTTAAATACTTGAATCATGCAGGCCAATATTATAATGTGAAATAGAGGAAAGAAAAAAAAAACTATATTTACACTTCCACATTAGTGCTATTCATATTAGAACTGCGTACAATGAGCTGTTCCTTAGTTTTTGAATTCCAGTTTGTCATGTCCTTTCTCTGGGTTTGTACTTCCAAGCTAGCAACCCCATACCCCTGTCCCTATGTTTGCCTAGATTGCACTGAAAGGTGCGTCAAACACTTTTTATTTTACAGCTCAAGTGTAACTGTTTACTCTAGCGTGTACTACAAAAAAACAAAACAAAAACAAACAAAAACAAAAAAAAAAGTGATTTAATGCTTGTCATTTCTAAGATGCCTTGATATACCTACCTTATTGTGGTATTACATAGTTTTAACTGGCTTCCGTATCCAGCGTGAAGCACGGTAATACATTGCAGAGCAATGACGCTCACCGGCGCTTTCATCGCTGCAAAGGGAGTCAAGTGAAACGACAGTTAAAACTTGCATTTTTAAATAAAGAAAAAAATAGAAAGTATTGCACCAGGTTTTCATGACTAAACCTATTAGAATTTAGCTCTACGGTTTTAATAAAAAAAAATTATATATGTCATTAAAAAAAAATCAAAAAATAAAAATTTAAAAAGCAACAAAAAAATAAAAAAAAATAAAAATAAAATAGTGGCCACAGCTGTGACATACACCCTACATGTGCCAGTAGGGGGCAGCACTTTCAGAGGCTTTGCATTTTGTTTAGAGGGGCCTTACCTGGAACCTCTTGTTTACAATGTTTTTTTTTTTTTTCGTTAGTCGTTGCCTTCCCTGTCAGGAGGGTCTTGTTTTTTGGGGGATGGGGGAGGGGGGGGGGATTTTTGTTCCAAATGTTTACTCTTCCATCAGTTTAAAAATGAAAAAGAAAAGCAAAAATTGTGCTGAGGATGCTTTTAACTCTGGGAGTCAACAGTGTTTAGTCATTTTTTTTCCTTTTGTGTGATGCTTAACTCTTAATCAAAATGGGGGGAAAAAAAGACTGGCTCTCAGGAATACTATGTATACTACGAAAGGTAACCCTTCCCTTCATCCCCAGTATGATAAATCACTATATAATGCAACTTTTTATTTTTTATTTTAAAGAGCACTAACTGTGCTAATTCTCAAAGACTCTGCCAAAAAATCGCCCTTTAAAAGCTTTCTAAAGCCAAGTTTTGTCAGCTTTTTACTTTACATGCTGTGTCTTTTTAGCGAGTAGTCTTGAGATTTGCCGATAATGACCCAATTGATTTTTTTTTTTTGTTACTTTAATTAAGTGGCTCAGTGTCTTCGCTTTTTGTGACAGTGTTTTATTCATGTTCTGCAATGTCTGTTGGTTGTTTGTTTTTTTTTTTTCCTTAAGCTGATTATTTAGTAACTATGCACATTTATGCACATTGTAACCAAGTACTGGGCTGATTGATTGTGTGTTGTAAAAAGAAAAAAAAAGAAAAAAAAAAGTGTTTGTTTAGAAGTGAATGATTGAAAATACTTAATAACAAAGGAACAAGTTACATTATTATTTTTTTTGCCATAAATGGTATTCTGCTTGTTTGGTCAAAGAATTCAGAAACCGAACAAGGGTAAAATGTGTAAAATCTGACCTGTAATCCTTCCAATCGCACATTCTTGGGAGGAGCAGGAGTTACCAGCAATTTCTCTCCTGTCTTACTCCCCAAACCTCTTCTTTGTGTTTTTTTTGTTTTTGTTTTTTTGTTTTGTATTGTTTTTTTTTTGTTTGTTTTTTTTCCTGCTCTCCATCTCCATGGGGAGTTACAGCAACTACTGCTCCTGGTTTGTCCCCACATTTAAAGCCAGTAAACCCAAAGTAATCAAACATTTCAGTCAAAGCTGCAGTTCGATTTCCCCTGCAGCACCGCCGCTGGGGAACTCTAGTAGTAGAGACCATAGTCTCGGAAGAGAAGTTGTACTTGATTGGCCTAGAGCATTGTATGAGAGAGGTTGTGCTTGATTGCCATAGACATCAGTCTGTAGAGCATTGTATTAGAAGCTGTTGCACTTGATTGACCTAGACTTCAGTCTGTAGAGTAATTATATGAGGAGCTTTTGTACTTGACTGGCCTAGATTTCAGTCTGTAGGGCACTGTATGAGGAGCTTTTGTACTTGATTGGCCTAGACTTCAGTCTGTAGGGCACTGTATGAGGAGCTTTTGTACTTGATTGGCCTAGACTTCAGTCTGTAGGGCACTGTATGAGGAGCTTTTGTACTTGATTGGCCTAGACTTCAGTCTGTAGGGCACTGTATGAGGAGCTTTTGTACTTGATTGGCCTAGACTTCAGTCTGTAGGGCACTGTATGAGGAGCTTTTGTACTTGATTGGCCTAGACTTCAGTCTGTAGAACATTATATGAGGAGATGTTGTACTTGATTGGCCTAAACATCAGTCTGTAGAGCATTGTATTAGAAGCTGTTGCACTTGATTGACCTAGATTACAGTCTGTAATAATGGCCAGAATGGAAACCCAGGCAGTGAAAATTGTAGTAACCCATTACATTGGTGGTCAGTAGGCGGGAGATTAAAGTGATATTAAAGGCTTGTTGTTTAAAAAAAATAAAGATCTCGTACTCACCTGCTCTGTGCAGTCTGGATCCTCTTCTTGGGTCCCCCACTGGCGCTCCAGGCCCCTCCCTCTTATTTTGTGCCCCCAGAGCAAGCAGCTTGCTGTGGGGGCACCTGAGCAGGCTCACTTCCGAGCCTCTGCTCTGCGTGTCCATTCACACACACAGCTGCTGCTTGTCCCTGCCATATCTTTACTGGCTGTGATTGACAGTGGCTCCCGCTGCTGCCCTGGCCAATGAGCAGTTAGAGTCCCTGGAGAGCCATGGCTGTCGTACACGTCACTGGATAGCAATGAGGCTCAGTTAAGTATTTGGGGGTGGGGGGCTCCTGCACAGAGAAGGTTTTTTACCTTTGTGCATAGAATGCATGAAGGTTAAAAAAAAAAAAAAACTTCAGCTTTTACAACTACTTTAATCTGCCACAGCTCTTTTTCCAAGGAACCCCTAGCAAGCTGCTGTAGAGCATGGTATGAAAAGTTCTATTTCATCGGCCTAGACATCAGTCTGCAGAGCTCTGAGAAGCTGTTGTGCTGCTTGATTGGCCTAGATTTAAGTCTGTAGAGCATTATATGAGAAGTTCTTTGATTGGCCTTATCTTTGGTCGGAGGAGCACTATAAAAACTGCAAAATAGGAATTTTTGCTTTGGCTCTGACGGTGGCAAGTTCCATGAAGCTGAAGGAATTCCAGTTAAACAATAGAGGCTGGTGTTGCTGATCTCTCCTGAAAGTGTTCATCACCTGACTGCCATGCTGATCCAATGGCTTTATTACTTTGAAGCACTGACATGGAACAAGCATGCAGATCACCAACACAGGCAGTAGTGTGACTTACTAAACTGCATGCTAGTTTCAGAAGGTACTGAAGCCATTATAGCCATCCAGCTAATATTTTTAGGAGGTTCGCTTTGGCACCCAGTTGTTTTTGTCTCCAGTACAGGTGTTTTTTTTTTTTAAATTGGAATTTCATTTGTGTAAAAGAGCTACAAGTAGGTCCCAGGTTTGTCTGTAAAAGATTTTTTCAAAACCTAATTGTAAAAACCTTTCCTGTATTGCTATGCTGCAGTCAGCCATTTCAGGCTATGGAAAGGCTGACTACCAATTTTTTCAAGAGAGCTGCTAACGAGATGTACGTAGGAAAGCGAATGTCCTCAGGTTTATAGTGTTAACCCAAATATATTTTATACAGATAGGATTCTGGAGCCTTTACTTGTAAATGCCTTGGGTAGCTCATTTTCATACCAATATTTGTAACTTAGACTAGATTACTATTGTTCAGCCCATGGGTCGAAGCAGAGCAAATCCATTCCTCCATCTACACTAAACAGCGTGGATGGAGCCCTTCCGGCTTTTGTATTCAAGCCGCTGCAGCACCCACGGTTACTTGATGCAGTCACTGCTCCACCCACAATTTTCTGCCGGTCTCCTTTAATTTTTGAATTGAAGTTTGTAGAGCTGGGTGATGTCATCAGGGCCACCAACAGCTTGAATTTTCGGGTGACTCAGCAGGAATCAGCCGACATTTGAGCTGTGTATGGCCAGCTTAAGGCTTGTGTGAGGTTCACGGATGTTTGTGTTGGTTTAGTGTTATCTTTTGCTGTATGAAACTATGATATTGAGGAGATAAGTGTATGCAGTAAATTCCCAACATCTGTTTTTCTCTATATCAGGTGTGATCCTTTCTGTGGGACAACACAAGCCATGATGGCCATACACAGGGTAGTCAGATTGCTGGGAGTGCTCCGAGCCTCCGGTGAGCTTCTTTGTATGCATATAATTGATGCATGACAGATAATTTCCATTTTAGTAATGACTTGATGGGTCCTTTTTATTCCTTTGTGCTTTATCAGCACAAATAGAATATTAGAGGAAACTGTTTCTTGTCTTGCTGATAATGGTCCCCTGCAATATTATAGTAGTCATATGTGCTTCAAGTATGGAGAGAATATCCCATAATAGGACTGAAGACATTTCTTGAAGTAGTGCATATACAGTGCCTATTCAGTACACATCAGTGGATTCAGCCATAATGTCCAAAGCAACAACATGCAGCCATTGCTGATGTCCCTTCCACCCTGCGAAATGATACTAAACTTGTGGATTATGACTTCTCTCCACTGTGTGTTCATGATGTTTACAGGAACAAACCTAAAATACAAAACTGCCTTATATTTACAGGTTTGACAACGTTCTGAAATCTTTGTATAGTGTCCAATAGCTTTGATAATTGGCTCATTCAGAACACAGAACAGTATTGAACTGCAGTAACCCTCCCCAACAACTAATCAGATTTCAGTTTACCGAAGTCCTCTCTATGAAAATGATTACTGGTTGGTAGTTACTGTACTCTGCACATTGCTGTTTATATTTCTGAATACGCCTGTTAGGCATTCTGCCTGTCAGTGCAATCTCTTCTGAATCTCTTGCTTGTTTGTGGATAACTTATGCTCTTATGGAATTAAAATTGTAGTTTAGGTTTATTAGAAGCGTCGGTCATCCATCTGTCAGGGTTTTGGTCTGATTATTTAGGTCAGGTTAAAGGATAGTACTTTATTAGCGATCTAATGCTGTGGTGGAGGGTGGACAAAGTACTTGATTCTTCCAGTGATGAAGGTTTTAGTGTATTTTGAAAGTATAACATTTTGGGCTTCTTGTGTGCCTCCATAGAGTTTGTCTGCACTCTTGGATGCATAAGCTGTATAAGTTGCAAAAGTTAAAGGACCCGAGTTAGCTGTGCCCAAATAAAATAGCCATCAAAAGACATTGGGTACAGGTTGCCTGTATTACCTATGTTCTCCCTGCAGCTGATCCATACCTCGTTACTGATTTACCATATCTTGTTCTGCACTCTTTCTCTGTGTGGAGGAGGCCATTTTGGTAGAGGTGGGGCTTTGCATCCCTATGTCTGAGCCTCCAGCAAGAAGAACCAGTGAACAGCACAGTAGTGACATCACCCAAACTTACTCCAGGCCTCCAGAGACGAGCAGTCAGAGGCAGCAGTGCCTTAGATCTACACTGTAAGGCATACAGCTCTAAGTCTGTATGCATCCCCTCGTACCAAGAAGTACCACTTGTATATTTTGGGTAGAACTCAAAGCGAAAGGTGGATTTTCAGGTTACTGCTTAGGCACACTTATTATTTCTAGATGTTCCCAATAATATACCAAATAATTTTAAGCCCCCGTTCACATTGGTGCGATTAGTCATGCGATTTGACAGTTCCAAAACCCATGACAATTCGCACCCCATTGTCGGCAACGGAATCATTCAAATTGCCCTGACTCCTGACGTAGTGACTTTGAAAATAGTTTCCTGCACTACTTTTTGCCCATTTCATTGCGACTTGCGAAGACTTCTGTTGTAGGAAGTGGTAAGCCGCAATAAAATCAGTAGTGCAAATCGTACTGATGTGCAGCTTTGAAATTGCACTGAAGTAGCGAGATTTCATAGTGGCACTGGTGTGAACGAGGGCTAAGTCCAGGTCCAATGTAAAGGCCAACAAGTCAGGCTAGGGCAGCTTGATTGCAGGTGACTTCCACTTGCATTTGAGATGCTTCTGATATACAGTTCATTGATTTGCAGTTGACTTCCCTCTGATCTACATTTGATGTAAGGTGCATCCACTTGCTGCAAGCTGTTGCTGCATTTCCATTAAATTGTATAGCTAGAGAAGCAGTTCTAAAGCCCATCAACACAGAACATGCCCTAAATTTGGCAGAATCAACAGTAGGCTTTTTACAATGGTCCTATGCAGAGCTGTGGAGCTAAACTAGTAGATGGGACCTAACAAGCTCTTGTAGAAATACCAGAAAACCATCATCACTGAGAAATGGGCAGTGCCTGCCTTCTTTGACCACCACCTATGCACCTCTACAGACGCTCTTCTTTTGTAAATATTGTTTGACAAATAAGACATGGTACGGAAGACCCCTGAGACTGATTTTTGTAATTGTATTAGCTGGTTCTGTTGTGCCTGTGCATTCTGTGGAACTGTCCGTTTTTGTGGGCTAACCCTTCAAAGTGTTGTACCAGCCAGGCTACCTGTCTGCCAAAGTGTTTGGCAAATTGTAATACCTGTAACTTCGCTTCTATGCAAACAGTTGATTGTTATAGGGAAATTATAACCTGTTTTCAATGAGAACATGTGTTTAGTTATGTGAAGTTTACTTGAAAGTTGTATTTAATGCGACTTTCAGATTTTGCTTGTTTTGTGTTTTCATTTCTTTGATTGTATTTGATATACTGAATTCTTGTTGCTTCCTAGCGTCCTCAGAGTAGTGCAAGAGGATCCTTATTCTATAATGTGAGACAAAACCAAGTGCAGGACAAGCCACCTAGAGATTGTGTTGTTAAATGAGTTGTTTGAGTTGTTATGCATCTGAGCTGAGCCATAGATGTGAGAGAGCTAAAATAATCACAATCTGCTAAGCAGGAAGTACAGCTCACCTATAGAACAATCCATTATGTCCCCTACCAATTAGATACATCATTCCAACATATACAGTATATATACACACTGATCATATTATTTATTCATAATTATATTTATATGTATGTCCAGCCCAGCTAAAACTTTTTCTTTTTGTTTTGATGAGTGATGATGGTTTATTTATTACAGGCATATATCTATATATATATAGCGCCAATAATGTATGCAGCACTTTACATAATATTCATTTGCATCAGTCCCTTCCTTCCTACAATCTATGGTCCCTATCACATAATCATACGAACATATATATATAATTTTCTTGGGTACATTTGGACAGGAGCCAATTATCCCGCATTGGAGGAATATTGGGCTGGCATTTGGCCGGACCCCAGTGCTGCAAGGCAGACGTGCTAACCACTAAGCCACTGTGCTGCCCCTGTCAGGTTTTTACTGCTATCTGGAACTCCGAGAGTTCCCCTTGCTGTCATGGTGACTTTTTTTCCCCCCTTTGCTTTTTTAGTAAAGTGGAGGGCAGGACTGGAAACCCTATCAGACGTTTATTGCTTGGTGTGCAGGAAGGAAAGCGCCTAGTAAGTTTTGTGTACAGTTCAGGAAAAATTATTAGTTAGTAAAAAGCCAACACGTTTTGGGGTTCTAAATGTCCTCCGTCAGGGTTTATAAAGTTCCGAAGAGAGCGTTCTGAACGAAAGGAAGCAGAATAAGCCCAAAGTGTAAATTGGTTATGGCAAAAAGCCTGCTGTAGTCACTGATTTAGCAGACTTTTATTGCTGTCTGTGTCCCATGTGCAGATTTTTCCACACTCCTTGCCTGGTTAAACGTCTCCGAGAAAGTTAGGAGAATCTCTAACAAAGCCCCACATAAGGGTCCTCACCCTTTCCCACTCAAAACTAATGGAAAAAAAGTTTTGGCCTGGACACACACTTAACATAAGTTAAGACCATATACTGTCTTGCTACTGTTTACCAAAATAATAACTTGTGATCGAGCGCACTGAATGCTTTACCTGCCTGTTACATGCATAGCAGAACAACGTGGATAATAGTGTTTACAAACCTCATCTCACCACCCTGCCTTACAGTTTTACATTTGTCAAGAATCCTGAGAAAAGCAGGAAGGTTCTCTTTAATTTTATGCCACTTGCTTTTTGTGTAGTTTTAAGTCGTATCGGCCTAGGCCAATGTTCAGGAATACCAGGCCTGCCTTGTGTGCCAGGAACTAACGATGTCACTGGCAACCCAAGGAAATCTCCAGATCCTAAAGAGGGGATGAGGCTGGTTTCCAGTTTAGTTGACAAAATGGCTAAAAGGGACACTTTAAATGCAGCCTCTGTCTGTGGGGACAACAGGAGCACAATTAACCGTGGGTTCCCGCAATTTATATCTGGGGCAGCCAAGCCAGTATATATGTATATGTATTTTTTTTTTCTTTGTATATATTATAGCAGATGATTCTAACAAAAGGTGCATTAATGTTTCTAGCAGTCCCAAGCTTCTTCCCAAAAACTGGTGGAGCCCCAATCTAGATTGGAGGAGCCCGCGTTTCTAGTTACACACATTGCCATTGACTCATTGCCTTGATTCTGATTTTGTGTCGAACGATACAAATCAACTTGTGGCTTTTAACTGTTTACAAATAGAAATGATTGTACATTTTACAATTTTTTTTTTCTTTTTTGATTGATGAAGTTTAAGAGATTAATGAATCATGTGTTTTTTGTTTTTTTTTTTCGCTGCTTAGCCTTTAAATAGTTGGTTTGTTTTAAGTTTTTTTTTTTTTTTCTCCTTGTGACTTATTTGGAAGCTGTTTTTTAATCTTATTTTCTTTTTAATGCAGTCTGAAAAAAATATAAACCTTAGATATGATTGGACTGTATTTAGTGGTGTGACATGTGTTGAATAATCAGAAGAGAAGTGTAATATTGTATGAGACAAAGAAAAAAAAAAAAAACAAAAAAAAAACACTTCAGCGTTGGTTCCTGGTATAGAAACAATATAGCCTTAGCTTATCTGGGAAAAATATAAAGAGAGCCTGTCAGTTGCACACAGCACGCCAAGCCTTTTTGTGTGCCCATATATCACTGCCTCATCAATGCTACTAGGTTCCAGTGAGCTCAAAGGCTAAATATCTACTTGGTCCACAGAGGGGCTTTGGAGAATTCAGGAGGGGAAATAGCCAGGTGCACTAATTGCCTGAAAAGCTAGTCGTTTCACCTACCTGCCCCGACAGCACCTTTTACGTCCAAGCCAGTTTTAAGGCCAACTCCAGAGAACCGATGAGGGAGAATAGTCAAGGGGGCAAAATGGCCACCTTGTGCTATGTGCAACTCGCAGCATAGAGGAGTCTGCCAGAACATTTTTCTAACTGTACTATCCTGCACTAAAACTTGTAACTTGAAAAATATATACAGGACACAGCCGCTTGGATTTTACATTTGATATTAACACTTGAGTACTCTTACGGCCTTTTATACCTCAGTTAATGAACAACCCAGCAGTGACTAAAATAGCATTTTCTTTTTTTTTTTTTTTTCCTTTTTTTTTTTTTTTTTTTTTTTTTTTATTTAGCACATGATGTCCTGCTTTTTCCCTGGTGCTCTTACTAGCACAAATGGTGTTTTTGTATTGTTGTAGCTAGGCAAATTGGTCTAACGATCTGCCAATTGGGTGCGCTGTGATCCTTGTAAAGGTAGTCATTTCAAAGTCAGCCTTCTGTATTTCAATAAAGAAAAAACACTTTATCTGTAACTTATTACAGTACAGTACTGTAGTGAACGCTGGCCCCTGACTTATTACTGAATGAGGGAGGAGCTTCTGCTTGGTATTATTATACTGTGCATCGCAGGGCCTTCCCCCAGCGATAAAAGGACTAACGGTGTGAGCGGGAGACCTATAATAAGTTGTGTGTATAAGGTCTCTCTCATGCTTTTGTGGGGCTTAATTAAAAATAAGTAACAAAATAATAAAAAAAAAAAAAATAACAAAAAAAATAAAAAACCAAAGCTAGCTTTGTGACACTTCCCAGGTGAAGGTATAAAGTATCTCAATGTTTAGCTGCCCTCCAAACACTTGAATGGAGCGTTTCTTTTTACAGCATCTTATTGTATTGTTCAAATGCTTGAATGCTTCCTGTTTTTATTTTTCGTTTTATGAAGCTTGTTATGTAATAAAGTATGGTTGCTCTTAACTACTGTTGCCGTGTCATTTTTGCGTTGGTGGTTTTATAAAAAAAAAAAAAAGTTTTTTAGTAAAGCAATAAAGATTTTTAATGTTTCTATTTGTTCTTATTACCCACATCAACATTTTTCGCTTCTACAGACTGGTTAGCGAACATGGAACAAACGCCATAATGGTCTGTTGTCCCACCATCAGCCTAATCAGAAGCTCAATTATTACATTCATTAATATCATCAGGAGAAGGGTTGGTACTTAGTGGCCTTTCACGTGGTATTTGGTACCAGAAAGCCTCCTCCCCCCCCCCCCCACCCCTTAAGTGAGTATTATTCTTACTATGTTGGTGCATGTTTGTTATGGTCACTTAGCATGGGTGGAATCAGGGCAGTCGCCAAGAAAGACATATCACAATTCCAACATCCGCTCACCAGGGAGGAATATACAGTGTGCGTTTGGGGACACATTGCACTGGTACCATTCATGGCCCCTCCCCCGGAGTTTACGAGGCCAGATGTGATGCCAATTTGGCTGAAAGTGCAAGTGGAACGCAAACACTCCCGCACTTCCGACCTTCCTGGTTCCACATATGGCGTGAGCTCCAAAGAGGTGTGGCAGCACAGTTTCCGGTCCCCTTGGGAAAGCCCTGGCCGCATGAGATGGATGACTGAGCTACAGGTCAGAGTTGCATTCCTCTTTGGGGAGGTAAAGCTGCTGATGATTTCATGAGGCATCCTTGTTCACATACCGGTCTGTTGCTGAGAAGATGTATGCATTTTTGTATTATTATTTATCAATTTGCTCATGTGACCTGTGCGTCCTCTCTGAACCCCTCCCCTCTTTAAAGGTATTGGGGGGTGGAGGATGGGGTACACTTTGGCTAATAGCTCACCAAGGTATAAAGGTTGATGTGAAATCATTCATTTCCAGTTTGACTCATGAAGAGGTCTCGACCCTCGAAACGCATTAGCCGTTGGATGCTGCAAGGGTTTCCCACACCACTGGCTGAGGACTGTGGATCTTAAGGTGGTCTCGTCGGCACCATTATACATGCCTGTGTTTGCTAAGAGTTTGTAAGTAGATTACTTTTTTCCTTTCAATAAAAATGGTTATGTTGGTAATGCACTAGGTCGTGTGCCCTTTCTTTTGTTTTTTTTGGTAGTTTTTAATTCTGTCTCAGGGACATCTAGGGCAATACATTAAAAAATGAAGGAGGGTTCAGTGGAGCAGATTGATGCCAAATAAGCCATAGCAAAACTGATGGCAGATTTTTTCTATATTACCGGCAACACTGCACACCGAGATGAAAAAAAATCTTCCTTTGGTGAAAAAGCCAGCAGGAACAAGTTTTGTTTTCACACATTTTCTGCTTTTTTTTAAAGACTGACGTTCATTGAGAAAGCACTATGCCTAGTGCAAAATGTGTCGCCATAGAATATGCTACTGCTGGCTATTTTAATAAAGGAAGATCATTATTTTGCATCTGTGTGCGGGGTTTCTGTTTGCTGATCCATATAAAAATGAAATGATTATAGTTTTGAGATTAAACTATAATCCTGCAAATTCTGGTTTGAGTATGCCATCCATTTCTGGTCACCAGTCCTCAGGAAGAATGTGCTGGAAATGTAGAGAGTCCAGACAAGGGCAACAAAGGTAATAAGGGGACTGGTGGACCTCTGTTACGAGGAATGACTATGATGAAAATTACACTTATTCTCCCTGGAGAGACGCTTGAGAGGAGATATATTAGCTATATACAAACATCTTAATGGTGATTCTAGCATAGGGTTGTAACCTGTTCAGTCTCAGTGAGTGTAAGAATACACGGGGTCACTCAATGAAATAGGAGGAGCGGTTAAACCACTTCAATACCGGGCACTTTTACCCCCTTCCTGCCCAGGCCAATTTTCAGCTTTTATCACTGTCACATTTTGACAATTGCGCTGTCATGCAACATTGTACCAAAATTAAATGTTTACCATCAAAAGAAATCTCGATTTGTTTGAATAAAATGATAATCACCACTAAGTTTTTTTGAATTTTTGCTAAATAAATGAAAAAAGACAAAATTTGAAGTTTTCCTTTTTTTCTGTTAAAAATTTTGCAAAGAAATAATCTTTCTTCATGAATTTAGGCCAAAATGTGTTCTGCCACATTTCTTTGATGAAAAGAAACCAAACCAATGTATATTATTTAGACCAGTGTTTCTCAGCTCCAGTCCCCAGGGCACACTAACAGGCTGGATTTTAAGTATTACCTTGGAGAGATGCAGACTAAGGCCCCATTCACACTAGTGCGACTTGTCCCGCGATTTTGGACCGCAAAATCGCATGACAAGTCGTTTTCCATTATTTTCAATGAGCCCCATTCATATCAGTGCGTTTTGAAGTCGCACCGACTTCAAAGTAGTTCCTGCACTACTTTGCCACGATTTTAATGCATTTTGAGGCATATAGCCTTGCCCATGCTTTCAAAATCGCGGCAAAAATCGCGCCGCGAAATCGCGGCAAAATTGCGTTGCAATAGTGTGAAAGGGGCCTAAGGGCTCTTTCACACGGTCTTTCGGGATTGATCCGCCGATCCCCGCTGAGCAGGCAGGTGACAGTTCCCTCTCCACTCTGTGTGCAGAGAGGGAGGTGTCAGAGCCCCGCTGCTCTCTATGTGGGAATTGGATGAGAGCGGACCGCCTGTCCACTCTCATCCGATCCCCTTGATGGATGGAAAATAGGGTTTCCATCCGGCCTGATTTCACGGACAGGATCGGATGCAGGTGTCAGCGGACATGTCACCACTGACATCCGCTGCCCCATAGGGATACATGGAGGCCGACTTTTCAGTGGAAATGCGTCGGAGGGAGCAACCTGCGCTGCTATTGGTCCCGGATCGTGCTGCAGGCGACCGCGACTCTTTTTGGGCCTATCGCTGTAAACATACAGGATGCTTGTAAGTGTTTTCTTGTCATTTTATTAATAAATATCGTGGGTAATGCACCATCAGTCCCTTCCCTTTTTCCATTGTGGTCCTCCTGCTGGCACCTCTACCCGTGGAAGCCCATAAAGATCTTGGGAAGCTGCATCCGTCCATCCATCCATCCCTCTGGATTTTTCATCTAGTGTGGCCGTTTGTTTGGATTCCCTGGTTCCACAGCATATGCTTCGTTTTCTCTCCTATGTGGTAAGGGTCCATTCATATCACTGGGTGTCACTTTCATACACAGTTATTGCACTATATCATGCTCCATTGGACTTTTGTTTGGTAAGAGGTTAATTCACCTATCACTTAACAAGAGTTCGTTCAGCACGTATTTGTTTGAGAACACAAACGGCTTTTTCCAGATGGAATAGACTCCTCTTCAATCAATTTAGTTATTCACGGACAATTTTGTTTGTTTGATTATTTAGTAATTGGCGCACCATTGTCATTTTCAGTTACATATTTTCACATTATCCATTTATTTTTCACAGTGCTGCTTTTACACGTCTGTATTGGTTCGCGCACCTTTTTTCATTTTTATTCAATATGTTACCATAGTAACGTTGTACTATGGGGAAATGATCAGTATTTTCTATACATCTTGTTTGCATAATACAATGAATTTCATGGCTCTATGCAATAATTTTACTGAATGAAATAGATTCATGCAGTTTGTTTTGTTGTGATTAGCTGATTGGCCAGAGCTAATCACATGGTACAGATGGGCTGTGATTGGCCCAGTCTATACTATGTGATCACACTGACCAATCACAAGGAAGGAAGCCATCCACTGTTTAGAACTGTCATGTGACCTGACCGGTGGACGCAGCCAGGTACAGATCATGCCACTGCACCATATAGTGTCCACCTGGATCAACGAGAGGTTCACGCTGGCGCCATCTTGAAAAAGGCCGGGTGGTAGCCGATTAACCTTAAACTGTGTAGGGGTTTTTTCACTGTCAGCGCAGTAAGGATGTGGAACTCCCTTCTAAAATTAGTGGTATCAACAGGAAGTATAGATCTTTTTAAAATACGCTTAAATAGGCATCTTAGCAAACACAGTATACAGGGATGTAGGAAGTGGTTTTTGACATGAACACACACTGGATGGACTGGTGTCTTAATTCAACCTTACCAACTATGTAATTGATTTTTTTGGTGAAGATGAGCAAAGCCACTACCTGAAATATAATCGTGGAGTGTGAAACCTGATCTCACCTGGAGTGAAATGTGAAATATATTCAGATTTTTTTGCTGCATTTTTAGAATAAATCCAACCAGTTACAACTAGGGATGATCGAACGGTTCGGGTCGACCATCGGTTCGACCCGAACATTGGGTGTTCGAAATTCGGCCGAATTCTGAACTGTTAGCGGTAAAAGTTCGGAATTCAGCCACCAGAACCGCCCAAAATGCAATGGGACAGGAACTGGGCTTTAAAAGCTTGTGATTGGCCCAGAAACATCAGTAAAAGCTGATTTGAGTGACTAGGGGGTCCAGAAGCCAATCAGGAGTGAATTTGCCCCCCAGTATATAACATAGCACCGCCAAACCTCTAGCACTGTAATAGAGAGGCTGTGGAATAGAGTGGAAGCATTTATGTTACTCCTGCTGCTCCAGTGTCATTTTGCAATTATTAGTGTGAGGAAAGGGATATGCAGTGTAGTTAGGGTACTAAATACCACTATAGTTAGATTTAATAATCTAGTTTTTGTAGGGAAAGTTTTAGGTGTCAGGGTGACCGTAGTGTAGTTTAGGGTGAACTGACTGCTATGCCAGAGTGACCGAACTCTTCCATGTCAGGGTGACCGTAGTGTAGTATGTACTTTAGGGGGAACTGACTCTGCTATGCCAGGGTGACCGAACTCTTCCATGTCAGGGTGACTGTAGTGTAGTATGTAGTTTAGGGTGAACTGACTCTGCTATGCCAGGGTGACCCCACTATGCAGATTCTGGGTTAGGGGTATACATTATATATATATATATATATAATGTGTATATACACACACACACATATATTTATATATATATATATATATATATATATATATATATAAATATATACACCCCTATACAGAAGTTCAGATGTCATGCCTGCCTCCAAAGATGCCCAATAAACGCCTGAAACAAAAACGCCCAGGTGTGAAAGGAGAGTAACACCATCCCTGCGCTACTGAAATTCTAAGAAAAATAATCTGGTTTTCTCTTACGTCCTCCAACAGTCGCCGCCTCCTCTAAGTCATCACTATTGGGTATTGACTTCCGCTCTGCAGGAGCAGCTAGGCATAAGACTTAGTCAAAAGAACAAAAGCATTTAGCATAGACACACCCATGGGGGCTGTCCCATTGGTCAATACCCCCCTGCAGTGATCCCTCCCAACTCAGTTTGTTTCTGCCTAGCGTCAGGAGTAGTTAGGCTTCCTGTGCCGGGGCTACAGTCTCAGCCTTTCTAATCTTTTTTCTTTGATTTTCTTTGAAAATGTCAGTTTTTTATTTGATTTACTAGCTGTTTATTTTGTCAGCTTTAGTTTAGTCAGATCTTCGGATGAAGATGGATTCTTGCGGAGCTGGGAATCGGACTGACCGCCCTGGTTCTCCAGGGCCCGCCATCGAGCGTTCAGCCATGTGTTCGTCCTGGCATTATGAACGACCCATCCCTGCTCGCAGCAGGGATGCAGCCTGTGAGGTGGCTACCTCACTGGACACATCTGCGGTGCTACAGTGTCCTGTCCTTGGCTAACGGCATTCCCTGTCAGATGAGGACAGCGGCTTTCCGTTCATAGAGGCACCCCACGCCGTCCGGTACAGGTAAGTACTTTCTGTGTGGGGCCTCTGTCTGGGGTGGCAGTCCTGTGTTGCTGTGTATTCCCCATGTCTGCTTCTGTGTGGGGCTCCCTGATGCGATCCCTGCGGGGGTCTCCTTTTACATGCGCTGCGGTGCTGTGTGGTTTTGGGGGCCCCTTCCCCTGTGTCACTGCGGTGTTTTGGGGGTGCAGACTGTGTGTGTGTGGCGGCCGCAACGAGCAAAAACCGCGCGGTCCGCCATTTTAGGTAAGGGCAAGCATGTCTGACTTCACTGTGGGCTTAACTACATGCTGTTTTGGCGCCATCCGGCACCATCTTGTGTGTGGCAGAACGATCGTTCTGAGCACATGTTCGGTGGCCATTTTGCCAAAGCGTCCCATTCAGTTCTATGGGCAGCCATTTTCCCTGGGTCTTGCAGCTTATAGTTCAGCCTCTGATGACCTCACTTCCTTTTCCTCTGAAGCAGCGATCAATGTGGTAACACTCTGTGGGGGCTCTGCAAACTGCCTCTTCCAGCTCCTTGTTTTATCCTTCCTGGCTCAGTTTTATCTCCTTTTGGGGGTCTGTGTTCACTGTGCATATAGCGGTGGGCTGCGCACTCCGCAGCGATCTTAAAGGGCCAGTACCTTTTTCTTGTACTTTTTTACTGTAACTTGGGCAATGGAATCTCAGGACAGCAAATTCCCTCCAGCCCTGGTGGGGGACCCCAGTCCTGCTGTACCCCCTGTTATACCTGATTTGGCCGCCGTAGTGGCGTCTTTAATGTCCAAAATGGAGGTGCTGATGGCTGAATGAGCTGCTAGGAAAAGGCCTAGATTATCTAGCTCCTCTGATTCAGATGGTGATGTGGCTGCTGTGGCGGGCGTGCCCTTTTCAGGGTCTCGCTCATACCTGGACCCACTGGGGTCTGAGCGGGAGGCGGAGGTGGAGGGGGTTGATGATTCTCCCCCGGGGGTCGCCTGAAGAAAGCGCAACTATGGATGAGTTGATCTCTTCTGTGAAAGAGACACTACGTTTGGAGGATGAGCCCACTCCTCCAGGCATTGTGTCATCGTTTGGTACACATAGGACCCGCAAGTCGATGCAGGTTTTTCCCTGCCCCACTGAATTTCATTACACTGTGAATGAACTGTGGCGCAATTTAAAACGTCCATTCATGGTACCTAGTCGGTTTAAACTGCTTTATCCCTTTGCGCCGGCTACGGACACACACTGGTGTGTGCCTCTACAGGTGGATCACACTGTGGCCGTCTTAAACAAGGCTACCTTGATTCCCACTGAGGACACCCCGGTGTTCCGGGATCCCACGGACAGGAGGTTGGAGTCTCTTGCCCACCATTCCTACACGGTGGCGGGTTCCTTGCTCAAACCTACTTTCGCGTCCGTCCTGGTGGCTCAGGCGGTGGCGGATTGGACTAAGGTGCTTAGACGCAAGCTCGCATCTGATTCTGCCCCACCTGCCACGCTGGCTATGGTGGATCAAATTCACCAAGGAGTCATGTATTTGTGCGATGCGGCCTTGAATGAGGCCCCTCTGGCCACACGCCTGTCGAGTGTCGCGGTGCTTAACCGTCAACTGATCTGGCTGAAGAGCTGGTCGGCTGACCAGACATCACGGAAAACAGTGGCTAATTTTCCCTATGCAGGTTCTCGCCTTTTTGGCGAGGCGTTGGATACCTTGGTAAAAAGGTGTCACTGGGGGCAAGAGCACGATGCTGCCCCAGAATCCGAAGAACAAGTCCTTTCGTGGCAAGCAGGGTTCTGCCTCTCAACCCAATCAAGGGTCCTTTCGTGCCTTTAGGAATCAAACCAAGGGCAAGCCCTTTAAGGGCCAAGGTAGCCAGAAGAAGCCCTGGGCGGGCAAGCACAAGTCCGCAATGCCGGTGCGGCGGGTCAATTTGCCTCTGCCTGAAGGGGCACCCTCACTCATTTCTGGGGTGGGGGGACGTTTGCGTGGTTTCCTCCAACCTTGGCTGTTCTGAATTCCGGACAGGTGGGTTCAGGAAATCATTTGATCAGGGTACAAGATCGAATTCCTTTCCCTGCCAGCGGACAGATTTTTTCCCTCAAATCTACATTTAACTGGCCCCTGCGAGGGCCGTTCGTACTCTGGTCAGCTTACTGCTTTTCTATGCTCGCAAGGCTCTGCTCTTACACTGGAAGAGTCCCTTGGCTCCCACGATCCTTTTCTGGAAAGGCTTGGTTAATAAAGTGACTCCGCTCTATAAGGCCGCGTATCTCAGTAGGGGATGCCCCCGCAAGTTTGATAAAGTATGGAAAACATGGATAGACTCTCCGGCCTCGACCTCCGTTGATCAGCTTTAGTGTTCTGTGTGCTACTGTTCGGGATTGTCTGGGGGGGGGGGGATGGACATGCCGGTCGGTGATGTTTTCCTGCTCATTGTGTTCTTACTGCATGTATAGAAGTCTCTCCATTTTTTGACTAAGCCATGGGGTTGCTGCTTGTGGGCTCTGTGCTGGACTGATCTATATGTTCTATGACCTTACTACTGGATAATTGGAGCAGACTTGAGGGGTATCTTTATTACTGATGGAAGCTTTGTTTTTGCACTGGACGTGCTGGGTGGAGCCTGGAGTGGGGGGGGGGGTGGGTGGGGGGTGGTATAGGAGGGGTTTGCCCTGTTGTCACTGTTTATGCTTGTTGCCCTGCGTGGCATTGTCTTGTCTGTTTTCTTGTGCAAAAATTCAAAAAAAACAAATTTTCAAAAAAAAAAATCTTCATTTAACCCCAGGGCGCCTGCAGGACCTGCATCAAACGGTGCAGGACCTCCTTGCTCAGGGGGTGATTGTCCCGGGGGCCTCATCTGGACAGGTTTCGGGGGTTTTATTCCAATCTGTTCCCTGTGCCCAGAAAGGAGGGCTTGGTACGTCCTATTCTGGACCTGAAAGCGCTGAACCGCTTCGTGCGCGTTCGGAAGTTCCGTATGGAACCTCTCTGCTCGGTGGTGGCCTCCCTAAGCCCAGGGGAATTCCTGGCCTCTATAGATCTGAAGGATGCGTACCTACACAGCCCCATTTTCGAGGGTCACCAGAGGTACCTTTGGTTCGTTATCGCGGAGGACCACTATCAGTTTGTGGCATTACCTTTCGGTCTCGCTTCGGCTCCAAGGGTCTTTACCAAAGTGCTGGCGCATGTTCTGGGCCTGCTAAGGGCACAGGGCATTGCGGTCTTGGGGTATCTGGACGATCTCCTCTTAAAATCGAGTGTCAGCCAGAACCTACTGCGCGATCTGTCCACCACGGTACAGGCGCTCCAGGAGTTCGGATGGACCATCAACGTACAGAAGTCGTCCTTGTCTCCTTCGGTTTGTCTTCCCTATCTGGGAATGATCCTGGACTCTGCTCAGGCAAAGGTGTTCTTGCCGGAGGACAAGCTCCGGACTTTACAGGACGAGATCAGGTCCCTCGGGGACAAACCATCCTCGTCACTCAGGACCTGCATGCGGTCCCTAGGGTTGATGGTATCGGCCTTCGAGGCGATACCCTTCGCTCAGTTTCACACAAGGTCTCTTTAAGCGGAGATCCTGGCCAGGTGGGGCAGACTACCTCAGTCCTTGGATCTGAGTGTCTCTTTGAGTCGCCGGACCAGAATGGATCTTCTGTGGTGGCTCCAGTCTCCGGCAGTGTCAGAAGGCAAATCCTTCCGTCCGTTACTGTGGACAGTTATTACCACGGATGCCAGCCTCTCAGGCTGGGGTGGAGTCCTGGGCAATCTGTCTGCCCAGGGCACTTGGTCGGAGGAGGAATCCTCCCTTCCGATCAAAATTTTGGAATTGAGAGCGATCAATCTCTGTCTCTTCCAGTGGTCGGAGTGACTTCGGGGCCGTCCTGTTCGGCCGGCCCGGGAGGTGACCGACATTCTGTCTTGGGCCGAGACTCATGTCCGGCGATTTCAGCAGTTCACATTCCGGGTGGGGAGATTTGGCAGGCCGACTATCTGAGCCGCCAGACCCTGGACCAGGGGGAATGGTCCCTGCACCCGGAGGTCTTCCAAATGCTGTGTGCAAAGTGGGGATCCCCGGACGTGGATCTGTTCGCGTCTCGGCTAAACCACAAGGTGAAAAGGTTCGTGGCAAGAACGCGCGATCCTCTGGCAGACGCCTCGGATGCGTTGGTGGCCCCTTGGCATCAGTATCGTCTGATGTATGCCTTTCCTCCGATTCAGTTGTTGTCCAGGTTCCTTCGCAGGTTAGCCTCGGAACCGCACTTGGTGATTCTGGTAGCGCCGGAATGGCCGCGCCGGTCCTGGTATGCCGACGTTGTTCACCTGGCAGTGGCACCTCCTTGGCGGCTGCCAATGCGGGAAGATCTACTGTCTCAGGGACCGATTTTCCATCCTGCTTTACAGTCGCTGGCTTTAACGGCCTGGCTGTTGAGACCCAGGTCCTGAGAGACAGGGGTCTCTCCTCAGAGGTCATTCCTACTCTAATCAAGGCTAGTAAAACCTCTTCTGGTATAATCTATTACCTTACCCGGAAAGCTTATTTCGCCTGGTGTGAGTCCAGGGGGTTCTCCCCTCGCTCGTACTCGGTGTCGAGAGTGTTTGCTTTTCTCCAGACTGGTGTGGACCAGCGCTTGGCGCTGGCCACGATAAAGGGCCAGGTATCTGCACTGGCTATTCTTTTCCAACGCCCTGTGGTGTCTCATTCCTTGATTCGCACCTTTTATTCAAGGTGTGCGACATTTGGCCCCCTCCCCGGAGGGAGCCTTTACCTCCATGGGACTTGAACTTTCGTTACCTCTGCTGTCTAAGAAAGTTGCTTTTTTAGTGGCGATCACTTCGGCTTGCAGGGTGTCGGAGTTGGCGGCGTTGTCTTGCCGCTCTCCTTACTTGGTGATTCACAAGGATAAGGTGGTCTTGCGACCTCATTCCTTTTTTCTCCCTAAGGTGGTCTCTGAGTTCCACCTTAATGAGGACATTGTTTTACCTTTGCTCTGTGCGAAGCCGAAGCATCCTAAGGAGGTTGCATTGCATTCCTTGGATGTTGTTTGGGCGATCGGGGTTTACCTGTTGTCCACTGAATCCTTTTGGAAATCGGATTCCCTCTTTGTCCTTCCTGAGGGACCTCGGAAGGGCATGGCTGCGTCGGCAGTGACCATTGCCAAATGGATCAGACAGACCATTGAACAGGCCTATGCTTTGAAGGAACGGGTTCCACCCTTCCCTGTTAAGGCGCACTCTACCAGATCTTTGAGTACGTCCTGGGCCTACTGGCATCGAGCCTCGGTGGCCCAGGTGTGCAAGGCTGCGACTTGGTCGTCGGTGCACACCTTTTCCAAATTCTATAAGGTAGATGTTTTGGCATCAGCTGATGCCTCCTTTGGCTGCAAAGTTCTCAGTGCGGCAGTGCCATAGGGTGACCCTTGTTTTTTTGTGGGTCCCTGGCTGTTGGGGTGTTTATCCCCTGGATGTTTGTTTTCCTGGGTTGTTGCTCCTGTTGAGCCTTTTCTATTGCCCAGAAGGTTCTCTTACTGTGCGTGTAAGGTTCCTTTCTCTGATGTGGGTACTGCGTTGCCTTTTCTACGGTTGCGTCTCCCACCCCTCATGTCTACACTGCTTTGGGACATCCCAATAGTGATGACTTAGAGGAGGCGGCGACTGTCGGAGGACGTAAGAGAAAACTGAATTTTTGTAAAATCTTACCGTAAAATTCCTTTCCTCCGACAGTCGCCGCCCCCGCCCCTCTTTTGGGGTTTTTTCTTGTACACCTACTGCTATTCTACCAAACTGAGTTGGAAGGGATCACTGCAGGGGGGTATTGACCAGTGGGACAGCCCCCATGGGTGTGTCTATGCTAAATGCTTTTGTTCTTTTGACTAAGTCTTATGCCTAGCTACTCCTGCGGAGCGGAAGTCAATACCCAGTAGTGATGACTTAGAGGAGGCGACAACTGTCGGGAGGACTCAGAGAAAGGAATTTTACGGTAAGATTTTACAAAAATTCATTGTTTTTTCTGGTTCTGGACATGCTACAGAGCTGAAACTTCACAGGTACACTTTTTAGACCCCCCCCCCCCCCCCGACACTAAATCCAAAGAAACCTTTTTTTTTTTTCTATAATTGGCTCTCTATCAAAAACGCCAATTTTTAAGAACTTTTTTTTGTGTGATTCATAGTCCCTGGAGCATGACCCAGAACCCTAGGCACTTTTAGGGGCATTTATTGGGTTTTAGGGCTTCAAAATTGTGTTTTTTGATTCCAGAAGTTTGGGTCCCATTGATTTCAATGGGGTTCTGGAATCCGAACCGAACTTTCGGGAAATTCGGGTGTTCTGGCCAAACCAAACTTTTCAAAATTTCGATCATCCCTAGTTACAACCCTTCGTATACACTGAAAAAAATTATAAACGCAACACTTGTTTTTGCCCCCATTTTTCATGAGCTGAACTCAAAGATCGAAGACTATTTCTATGTACACAAAAGGCCTATTTCTCTCAAATATTGTTCACAAATCTGTCTAAATCTGTGTTAGTGAGCACTTCTCTTTTGCCGAGATTATCCATCCACCTCACAGGTGTGGCATATCAAGATTCTGATTAGACAGCATGATTATTGCACAGGTGTGCCTTAGGCTGGCCACAATAAAAGGCCACTCTAAAACGTGCAGTTTTACTATATATGGGGGGGGGGGGGGTCAGAAAACCAGTCAGTATCTGGTGTAACCAGCATTTGCCACCTCACGCAGTGAAACACATCTCCTTGGCATAGAGTTTATCAGGTTTTTTATTGTGGCCTGTGGAAAGTTGGTCCACTCCTCTTCAATGTCTGTGCGAAATTGCTGGATATTGGCAGGACCTGGAACACGCTGTCGTATATACTGATCTAGAGCATCCCAAACATGCTCAATGGGTGACATGTCCGGTGAGTATGCTGGCCATGCAAGAACTGGGATGTTTTTAGCTTCCAGGATTTCTGTACAGATCATTGCAACATGGGGCTGTGCATTATCTTGCTGCAACATAAGGTGATGGTCGTGGATGAATGGCACGACAATGGGCCTCAGGATTTCGTCACGGTATCTCTGTGTAGTCACAGGGCCATCAATAAGATGCACCTGTGTTCGTTGCCCATAACATACGTCTGCCCATACCTTAACCCCACTGCCACCATGGGCCACTCCATCCACAACATTGAAATCAGCAAACTGCTCACCCACACAACGCCATACACGCTGTCTGCCATCTGCCCTGTACAGTGAAAAATGGGATTCATCCATGAAGAGAACACCTCTCAAGTGCCAGATGCCATAGAATGTGAGCATTTGCCCACTCAAATTGGTTACGACGACAAACTGCAGTCAGGTCGAGACCCCGATGAGGACAACAAGCATGCAGATGAACTCCCCTTAAAGGGTTTCTGATAGCTTGTGCAGAAATTCTTTGGCTAGTCTCAGACGATCTTGGAGGTGAAGATGCTGGATGTGGAGGCCCTGGGCTGGTGTGGTTACACGTGGTCTGCGGTTGTGAGGCCGGTTGGATGTACTGCCAAATTCTCTGAAACCCTTTTGGAGAAGGCTTATGGTAGAGAAATGAACATTCAATTCATGGGCAACAGCTCTGGTGGACATTCCTGCAGTCAGCATGCCAATTGCACGCTCCCTCAAAACTTGCGACATCTGTGGCATTGTGCTGTGTGATAAAACTGCACATTTTAGAGTGGCCTTTTATTGACGTACCTAGTACCTGATCTGACACTTCTGGGTCTGGGGCTGCCAGCGACCCGCTCCCGCTGTGATTGGGCATAGCGGGAGCCAATCAGTGGGTCTGGCAGACTCAATGATCGTTCGGGACACGGCAGACCGCCGTTTCTGTCAGAGGGGAAGGTACTGATCCTGTGTTTCTGCTAAGCACAAATTGGATCTTTGCCTTCACCAAGTTAAAACACCTCCCCCACAGTTAATAAGCACAACTTAGGCATACAGTTAACCGCCCCTTATGTTAACCCCTTCCCAGCCAGTGTCATTAGTACAGTGACAGGGCACATTTTTAGCACTGATCGCCATATAAGTGTCACTGGTCCCCAAAAAGTGTCAGGTGTCCGATTTGTCTGCTGCAGTATTGCAATAAGTTGCTGATCGCCAACCCCCCCGGCCATTACTAGTAAAAAAAAAAAATATCCCATAGTTTGTAGATGGTATAACTTTTGCGCAAACCAATATATGCTTTTTCTGGATTTTCTTTTACCAAAAACATGTAGCAAAATACATATTTGCCTAAATTTATAAAGAAATTAGATTTTTTTTACTTTTTTTTTTTATTGGATATGTTTTATTGCAGAAAGTAAAAAATATTTTTTTTTTTTCAAAATTGTTGGTCTTTTTTTGTTTATAGCCCAAAAAATAAAATCACCGCAGAGGTGATCAAATACCACCAAAAGAAAGCTCTATTTGTGGGAAAGGACATCAATTTTATTTGGGTACAACGTTGCACGACCGTGCAATTCTTAGTTAAATTAACAGTGCCGTATCGTAAAAAATGGTCTGGTCCTGAAGGAGGGTAAATCTTCTGAAGCTGAAGTGGTTAAATATACATTTTTGTGAAGGATGACAGACTGGTAAAAACTGATTGGCTGCTGTGGACAATAGCACAGTTGGTTTTGCTCAAGCTTGTATAGCTGTGCCACTCATTTTGGTTGATACTCATTGATGCATCTTTGACATTTTTTATGCAGTGCCTTTCAGAAACCATAACCTATGGTGGGGAAAAACGTCAAATTCAACTTTTCACAACTCCTGCTACTTTGAACAGTGGAAGGTAACCACAATTTACCTCATAGGAGCAGAAAGTCGTCTGGATCTCCAAGGTCAGTTGACCCAACACCATTAATAATTTTAGTTGTAGGAAAATAATCTGGTCCTTTCAATTGCTATTTTGCCATTTCTAACTCCTATAGTAAAGCAATCTACTGTAAATAACCACTTCCTTAACTGAAAAAAAAAAAAAAAAAAAATTCTTCCATGTGTACCTAATCGTTCACACTCTGCACTCAATTCATCCCAAAGGTGTTCTGTTGGGTTGAGGTCAGGACTCCCAAACTCGCTCATCCATGTCTTTATGGACCTTGCTTTGTGCACTGGTGCGCAGTCATGTTGGAACAGGAAGGGGCCATACCCAAACTGTGACCACAAAGTTGGGAGCATAAAATTGTCCAAAATAAGTGTAAAGAAACCTTAATATAGGATTACCTATAGCGCTTGCTTGATGATAAAGTGCAAATATGTGTTATAAATAATATACAATCCTATAATCTTACAAAAATATTAAAGTGCATATAATTGTGCAAAGAACCAGGTGAACAGGTATAAGTGATATACAAAAATTATAAAATCACTCATTCAAAAAAATTTACAGTATATCACACTGAAAATATTTAAATACTCTATAAAATATAAACGGAAAAAATCAAGTTCATAAGTAGTGTATGAGATGTAGGATAATCTCATAAATCCTTCATACAGTTTGTGTGCAAATGTGACTTCTTGTGACAAAAATTAAATTAGGTTGATACAGTGCAAAGTGCAGGTGCTCAGTGACAGGCTTTACAATCAATCCCTGGTGTCACTCTTTATTTTCCACTGTGGCTAGTAGTAAAATTACTCACTCACCAGACCAAGTGAGTCTTATATGCCTTATGGCATTAAGACCACATAAGCTTTAGTGACCCCCAGGGCCTGGATGGATTCCCTCCAAGTGGATGCCTTTTCCAATGGTGTCACTCCTCCACTGCCCTCCTCCGGCCGGGAATGTATGAAAAGGAGAGTTCCAAATAGTGCAGTATCGTTTATAAAATAATTTATTGCACAAAAAAAACAAATCAAATCAAAAGGGACAGCTTACAGGGTCCAAATGCAGGTAAAATCATAAAAAAAGGCCATCACACAAACGAGCTGTAGAGTGGAGAGCGGTACTTCCAGCTCGCGTTCCACCCAGCTCATGTGACGTCACGACGTGCGTTCCGGCTAACGTGTTTCGTCATTGGCTGACGTCTTCAGAGGTTGTCCAAAATGTCTTAGTATGCTGACACCTTAAGAGTTCCCTTCACTGGAACTAAGGGGCCAAGTCCAACCCCTGAAAAACAACACCACACCATAATCCCCCCTCCACCAAATGATTTTGTCCAGTGCACAAAGCAAGGTCCATAAGGACAGGGATGAGCGAGTTTGGGATGGAGGAACTTGACTGGCCTGCACAGAGTCCTGACCTCAACCCGATAGAACACCCTAAGGTCCCTTTCACACAAGCGGACCGTTCAGATCCGCCTGTCTGTTTTTTTGGCGGATCTGAACGGTCCCCCCATGCATTCCTATGGGGCATCGGATGTCAGCGGAGACATGTCCGCTGACATCCGATCCGTCAAATCTGGACGCATGGAAACCCTATTTTCCATCCGTCCAGCGGATCGGATCAGATGGGATCGGGTGAAAACGGACTGACGGTCCGTTGACATCCGATTTCCTCCATAGAGATGCATGGGGAACTGTCAGCTGTGTCTCCGCACACAGCGCAGAGACACAGCTGTCCTCCTGCTGCTCAGCGGGGGATCGGCGGCTTGATCCCCCGCTGAGAAAAACGGACTCTGTCCAACGGACGGAGTGTGTGAAAGGAGCCTTAAGGTGAATTGAAGTGGAGACTGCGAGCCAGGCCTTCTCGTCCATCAGTGCCTGACCTCACAAATGTGTTTCTGCAGACCCTTCAGGTTTTAGAAGCTGTAGAAATATGTATTACCATTGTTTTCCTGGAAATGTACACACATAAGCACACATGCATGTAAATTTGAAAACAAAAAGATACTTGAGTATGTGTATGCAGCAGTAATAGATGATCGTGTCCTCCTATGTAAAAGACTGAACAGAAATCTTAGATCATGTTTATTTGAAAAATATTTATCAAGCTGCTCATTGAGCTGACTTGAATTACGTTAACTATAGATGTGGCATACAAGCTTTCTCACTCTAACCTTTTTCATGCAGCCAATAGGAAGGAGAATAGAAGAGCACTTGTATGAACAAGCCCCCCTGGAGGAACAAAGCCTAAATCTGAATTGATGAGATCGAAACCCCTAGCAGATGGAGGATCTTGGCAACACAACCAAAAGGAAAATGCAGAGCAGTAATCTGATACTCCAGATAAGGATGGAGAAGGTCATAACCAAAAGTGAAAGACCTCCACACAAAAGGCAATACCGAAGCTGTGCTAGATAAAACCTAATTAATCAGAACTCTCAATAACAGGTGAACAGCAGCTAATCTCTTAACAGGGAAGAAATGGACCCAGAACCTAATGTGGTCAACATAAAAACACTGGGGGCAATCCCCAGGAAGAACAGGGCTAGCAAAGAAGCATTATACAAAAAAAAACAGGTCCAGGTAAGAAGACCTGCAGGCTTAGGGCTCTTTCACACAGGCTTTCCGTGTGAAAGGTCCGCTGCGGGACTTTTTTTCTTTTTTTTTTTTTCACGGAGCGGATGACATTTCTGTCATCCGCTCCGTAGGTCCGCATATCATCCCATCCGTTTGCGGATGATATGCGGACCTAATGTAAGTCTATGGGGATTGCGGATGTCAGCGGATGACACCGCTGACATCCGATTTTCCTTCCTTTCCGTTTTTTGAACGGAACAAAAATAGGATTTTTTCAGTTCCAAAAAACGGAACAGAACTGACAGGAGGAAAATCGGATGTCAGCGGATGGTATTCCGCTGACATCCGCAATGCCATAGACTTACATTATGTCCGCAAATCATCCGCAAAAAAATAGGATGATTTGCGGACATACGGAGCGCCCGTGTGAAAGGGCCCATGTACACGGGACATTGTTAAAAGTCCCTTGGAATGCTGGAATTTTTAGGACGTTTGAAACGTCCGTTCGGTCGCGTTTGTACCCGCGTTTAGCGGGCGTTTGCGTTTAGAAGCGTTCCTAGAGGTCAAAAAAATGATTCCCCTTTAAAATGGAAAAACGCGAACGCTAAACGCGGGTCATCGCGTTCAGACGCGTTCGGACGCGTTCGTGTGTTTGAAACGCCGGGAAACACACGTTCGAACGCAAATAATTGCGTTCTAAAAACAGTCCCTGAACGCAACTGCCTGCAAATGACTGTAAACGACCCTGTGTACATGGACAGATAAGATAAAATGTAGATGGGTTCAGGGGCTTCTGAAAAAAACGCCCAACTGCTCCTAAACGGCCATTTCCAGCGTCCCGTGTACATGGAGCCTTACACTCCTGAACCATGAAGGATAATTCCACTTTTGTGGGGAAAAATAATAAAGTTTATACAATTGCGACACAAGCTATATTGCAATTTATTGTTTATAAAAATTTAATTTCCTTTTCAATCTGCAGCACTGTAATTTTCAGTAAAAGTCAATGCAATATGGAAACCTGGAGGTGTTCTGTTTACAGTTGATGCCCCCAGAGATGTAATTTTCTGCATTGGCTGACTGATTCTCCCAGAAGTCTGTTCTGGATACAAGTCAGATTTTAGCCCCGGTTCACACTGCCATGGTAGTAGTATGACTTTGAAGCCAAATCCCAGCACAACTTTCAGTACAAATTACATGCAAATTCTTAAACAGAAGTCAATGCAAGTCGTACCGAAGTCGGACCAAAAGTAGTGCAGGAACCTTTTTCTAAGTAAGAGGGACTCAAGTTGCTCCTATTAGAATGATTCCATTGCACTGAATGTGTGACATCTGATGCAACATGTGCTGCAAACTCAGAATGCATGTTGCATCAGTGTGAACCGGGCCTTAAGCCCCGTACACACGCAACGATTATCGTCCGACCGATCATCCGACTTTTGTCCAGAGTGGTGTTTTGTTGGTTGGAATGTGCCTAGACTGCACACAAATTTTCTCGCCCAACAAAAATCTACTTCAGAAGTGATGTCATGTGCTGGTTTACTTTCCGTGTATTTTTTCTTCTCTGAGCATGCCCAGTCTTGCTCATCAGATTTTTGTTTGCCAAAATCTGTACTGACTGACGGAAAATCGGCCGTTGTGTTGACGGCAAATAAAAATTTTAAAGTCTGCACACCAGATTTTTTTCAGCCGAAAAGTCGGAGTCGGTTGTCAGAAGCATCATACTAACAAGCCGAAAATCGGCAGGTCGGACGTTGGCCGAAGATTCCCTGCCAATTTTCGACGCGTGTGTACGGGGGCTTTAGGCATCCTCTGCAACAAAAATTTCAATTTTGTTGAGATGCTCTTAAAGCGTTTATCACTAAAGGAATGCAGACCCTCCACTCTCCTCATTAGAACCCTGCAAGTGCATCAGCTGATCAAAATTGAAAATCTCACTCCAATTCAGAATCAGTCCTGCACAAGACATCAACTAAAGCCCCGTACACACGTACCGATGGTCGGCTTACAAATGTTCCTCTTTTCTCCCCGGGATGTCGGTGTCTGCTGAAAAGTGCAAAGACAGCACAAGAATTTTGTCCGCCGACTGCAGAAGTGATGTCATGTAATGGTTAACTTTCCCTGTGTTTTCTATTTTCTGAGCATGCCCAGTCTTGCAAATCTGCGGTCTGTCGGCCGAATTGTGTACTGACAGGCGAACAATCGTCCGTTCTGGTGTCGGCATACAAATATTTTCATGTTTGCAAGAAAGACTTTTGTCCGCGGATTGTGCGCAGACATCTGTCGGAGGCACCATACTAACACGCGTACAATCGGCAGATCCTTCGTCCACCGACGTTTGTATGCCGACGATCGGTACGTGTGTACGGGCCTTAACAAAGAGCTATTCTTTCATGTAGAAACAGGTAGGTCTCTGCAACAAAGATTGTTAAAATCCTTGCAGTGTACATTTTTCACCCAGAGGGGAATATTTTTTTCTCAACAAAAGTGAAGTTAATCTTCAACATCAAGGGAAAAGAAACTTTGCAAGTAAATGGGGTTGCCTAACCTGACAACCAATCTCACATAAGCCAGACATACCAGAGAGTGTGCAGAACTATTACAACCCTATAGCTCACAAGAGATGTAAAGTGACTACTAGCCACTTGCCGACCGCTCACATTGAGCGTACTGCGGCAAAGTGGCTCGATTCCATCCTGCGACGTAGACCTACGTCGCTGGACTCCTCCCCTTGTGGGCGGCGCGCGCCCGCTGTATTCAGACACAGCAGGAGTCGGGCCAGGGGAGGAGAGGTGGTGATCACCGCCGCTCTTCCCCGATCGTCGGGGATCGAGTGAGGAAATCCGCCCGCTTGTGTAAACAAAGCGGGCGGATCTCCTAAGTGACAGGCAGTCACAGATTACAGGATTCAGCATAGCTGAACCTGCGATCTGTGCCTGTGTCACAGTCCCCTCCCCCCACACACAACAGTAAGCACCAGGCATACATTTAACCCCTTGCTGAACCTGCGATCTGTGCCTGTGTCACACAGTCCCCTCCCCCCACACCCGTCAGTAAGCACCAGGCATATATTTAACCCCTTGATCACCAATAAAGTTAACCCCTTCCCTGCCAGTGTCATTATTATAGTAACAGTGCATATTTATAGCACTGATTACTGTAGTAATGTCACTGGTCCCCCCAAAAAAGTAAAAAATGTCAGTCAAGGGTCCGATCTGTCCGTCGCAATGTCGCAGTCCCGCAAAAAAAATCGCAGATCGCCGCCATTACTCATAAAAAATAAAAATAAAAATTACATAAATCTTTCCCGTAGTTAGTAGCTGCAATAACTTTTGCGCAAACCAATCGAAATACGCTTATTGCGATTTTTTTTTCCAAACCTATGTAGCAGAAAACAAATTGGCCTAAAATGTTAATTTTGATTTTTACTTTTTTTTTGGGGTATTTCCTATTAAAAAATGTGAAAAATATTGTTATTTTTTCAAAATTGTCGCTCTTTTTTTGTTTATAGCGCAAAAAGTACAAATCGCACAGGTGATCAAATACCACCATAAGAAAGCTCTATTTGTGGGGGCAAAAAACATAAATTTAATTTGGGTACAGCATCGCACGACCGCACAATTGTCTGTTAAAGTAACGCAGTGCTGAATCACAAAATATGGCCTGGTCAGGAAGGGGGTAAAATCTTCCGGTCTTAAAGCGGTTAAAAATACGCTCATTGAGAATTTTTTTGTCAAAGACATGTAGCTAAATACATTTTGGCCTAAATATATGACAAAAATTGAATATATTGGATATTTTTTAACTGTCAAAGTAGAAAAATAGTTATTTTTTCAAAATTGTTGCTCTTTTTTTATTAATATAGCAAAAAATGAAAATCGCAGAGGTGATCAAATACCACCAAAAGAAAGCTCTGTTTGTGGGGGGAAAAAAGACGTAAATTTCGTTTGGGTACAGTGTTGCACGACCACGCAATTGTCAGTTAAAGTCGCACAGTGCCAAGTTGCAAAAAGTGGCCTGGACGTAAAGCAGGAAAATCCTCCGGTCCTAAAGAGGTTAGAGAACTTAAGGTACACTCTCATGAAGTCAACGTGATAAAAGTAACAGGGTGCTATAGAGGTACCACCCTAAAGATTAGACCTCAGACTACTAAGATATAAACCTTCAGAAGACACTGAGGATGAAACTAAGGCATCCTCTCTTAAACCCCAAGAGGACACTAGGGCCTGCAGAGTAATACAACAGTCTGTCTAGCCCCAATCACAGACACAGATCTAAAAACACTCTTGATCCCATGTGATCTAGCAAAGCATCAACACCCATGGAGTGAGGGATAGGAATCTTAGTAGGAATGATAAAAGCTATCACATGATTAACGACAAGTCAAGGAAGGTATCTGGATGTCTTTCTGCAAGAAGCTGTATATCAGCCAAAAATTATGAACGAATTTGAAAAGTCAAGAGGTCCCATGAAGTCTGTACTCTGTTATCAGTGAAAAGCACCTGCAGCCATAGGCGTGCGCACAGGGTGTGCCGGGTGTGCCTGGGCACACCCTAATCACCTAGGGCACATTAGCATTATCGCTCTGTTTGCCAGTCAGGAGATGGGAAAGATCTCCCTCGGACCTGCTCTGCCATAAGAGAAGTGCCACACACTTCTATTTCACTTTGCCAGCAGGGAGAGTAATGTACCAGGGCCATATACATGTAGGCAAACACATGCATGTGTATTTAAACTTTGGGGTGCACACCCTAATGTAATAGGCTGCGCACACCTATGCCTGCAGCAGTAAGCTAGGGTGTTCCACTTGTGACAATTGAAGAACACCCTGGACTGGGCCCTTCAACGATGATCCCCGCCTATCATGTGGAGTCTGCAGTGCACCCAGGAGTACATACCTACCTCGGTGCAGAGGCTACCAATTTATAATCCATTTTAAGGGCATTTTCAGTAGGAAAGAGAGAGTGAGCAAGGCTAATACCCTACATTGTCCAGGGTAGGGATCTGCCTACTTTGCATGTGGCTTGGGGAACTCAAACTCCTTCCATGAGGAAAGGGCACTGCATCCCCCACATGGGGGGTACTAAAATTGGTGTACACAGAATGTGGTGCAGCTGTACATACCCTGTTTCCATGAAAATAAGCCCTACCCTGAAAATAAGACCTACCTTTAATTTTGAGGATGGCTTCAATATAAGCCCTACCCTGAAAATAAGCCCTAGCTAAAGTCGTTGTAAAAACATGCAATCGTTTTGTAAAAAGATTATATAATGTGCAGTGTGTCTCCTTTTGTAACTTTATTGTGGAATATACCTTATTTACAGTGCCGCTGGGTGCTCACATCACCCGCCGTAAATCTTCTGCTCTCCTCCCGGTTGACGTCAGCAGCTCCTTACTCTGCAGTGCTCAAAGCTGGAAATAGGGTATTTTCCACTATAAACTTACAAAAGGAGACACACTGCACATTCTATAAACTTTTTACAATGCTAATTTTGACCAGGATTTATTTTTGGGATTACAGAATGTTCTAATGCTGACTCCTGAGCTGACAGGGGGAGAGAAGAGAGAGTGTCCCACAGGAAATTTGACAAAATTACTGTTTTTGAATAAATGTAAATTATTGTATGTACCGTAAATAAATAAGACATCCCCTGAAAATAAGCCCTAGTGTGTTTTTTTGTAGCCAAACTTAATATAAGACCCGGTCGTATTTTCGGGGAAACACGGTAGTAGCCAGCTTCCAGGTTTTAATGTCGAAGTTTAATTGAACAAGCTGAAGTTATAAGCTAATTGGTTACTGTGCACAGCTGCACTAGATGCTGTGTGCACCAGTTTTAGTAAATCTCCCCCAATGTGTCCAACAAATTCTGTAGTCAAGGTGAGATCCCCCAATGTGGAATATTTGCCCCAGTTGTCGTAAGAGGCTAAAGAATTATAACGTGGACCAACTGGGCTGCAGGTCTGCTGAGAAGACCAACCTGTAACAACAAAGAAAGGATGAAAGAAGCTGTAAAAAGACAGAGGAGGGGGGGGAGGCTAACTTGAGGGAGGGTTCCCCTACGCTCTACCCTTTTGTGATTTGAAAAAAGTGGAGAACTCCTTGCCTCATGACACAGGAGCTGAAAAATAAGAGGTTTTGGGCTTCTTTACCGAAGTCTTAGGCTGAACCACCTTATCCAGAACTAACAGGCAGTTGCCAATGCTGGAACCCGGCAGATTTTTATTTCAAGAATCCAGAATATGAACTCTTTCACAGGTGGTCTGAGCATCCGACAATGTGATGTCAAGAGAGGGCACTAGACTGAATACAGAAAACAGCAGGTGTGCCTGGGCAAAACTGAAAATCTAGGTCCTTATCCTGGTAGGAAATATTTATAGTAAATCGGGGCCCTCTGGAGAGGAGGGGCACTGCAAGGTATTGTGTACACTAGGGGCTTTTCATGTCCTAAAGACGGGATCTGCTGTTGTGGCAGATGGGACTTGTAGTATTTCCAATCAAGTATCCTAAATGCATGATGCTGCTATACAGGCCTGGCCAAGCAAAACCATGCTGAATTCAAATTATAAACGGAAGCAGATTCAGGGAGATGCGGTGCACAGTTATTGGATGAGATATTGGGGGCTGCTACCATATTTTATCTTACATATAAGTGTGACCTAAAATATGAAATCAAAGGTGGACTATGCCTTTACCCTTCCCTTTCCACCGACATAAGGCTTACGTCGGTGGCAGTGGAGGGTTGTCGCCAGGAGGACAGAGAGAACCGATTGTCTGTGGATCTCCCTTAGCTGCAAAAAACCCAGAAGCAAAGCATATAATGTCACTTGCTGTTCCAGGTGTTCCTTTTCCTGGTTGCTATGGCCAGGGAAGAATCTAATGGAGAGTGATCTGTGCTCCATTAGCTTCAACAGAAGGCAGGTGTGACATCAGAGGTCTCATTAAAGAGAAACTGTCACCAAGACATAATATCACATAGGGGTCTTTGGGTAATATATTGCGTTGGTGTACCCTAAAATGAACTTGATAAATTTATGCAAATATCATGCAATACAAAATTGAAACTTCCTCTCTTTTATTCCCCAGGGTATCTGCTATAAAAAAATATATATATAATGTTTGGACTGGTTTTAACTAATCTTCAGGTCTAAAATGATTTTTTAACCATGTATGCAAACACGGCTCTGACATGGGTCTACTCCAGCTGTAAATTGATCAGTTATTGGAAGGAACTAAACAAGTCTGTCATGGTTTGACACAATAAGGTCACTGTCAACACAGGATGATGGGCAGAACCAGCCTGTTCAAGCTGAGATTTAAGGAGGAACTGCCTGTCAGTAGGAACCTTGAGGTTAAGCAAACATTCCACCTGCCTAGTAGTGTTCATGTTCAGGTGGTCACTGGTGGATACCCAGTAGGAATAGACCACCATTTAACAAATTCTCTCTCAAAAGATACATTTTCCAGCACACTCTTAGGTGGGACCAAGGACCCTACATTGTACTTCCAATCAATAGAGAGAAATATCTTGAATGTTTCAGTTTTCCAGTGTCCTGTCCACCTGTATTCTGTTGCATCCTCCCTAGATTGGATAAGCAGTTTGGGAAAGAATGTGAACTTGAAGCAATAATCTGTTTTTTTGTTTTTTTTGCAATGTCTCCTAAAATGTGATTTGGTTTGCCTTGCCTAATAGTTATAATAGTAAAATCAGTCTTTATTAATGAACACCAAAACGTATAACCAGACAGAATAAGGTGAGGTAGAATTGGAGAACCTGTCACCAGGCTGTTCATTTCACCCAAAATCCTCCCATAAGAGAATATGTGCTTCTAATGTGTTTTATGCATTGCTTTTATCTGTAAAAGCCTTCTTTATGTGGACATTCAAAAGCCCTGACTGCCATCTTGGACATGATGTCTGCAGTATGGATGATCGAACGGTTCGGGTCGATCATCGGTTCGACCCGATCGTTGGCTGTTCGAAATTCGGCCGAATTTCTGAACTTTTTGCGGTAAAAGTTTGGAATTCGGCCACCAGAACCGCCCAAAATGCAATGGGACAGGAACTGGGCTTTAAAAGCCCATGATTGGCCCAGAAACATCAGTAAAATGTGATTGGTGTGACTACGGGGTCCAGAGGCCAATCAGGAGTGAATACGCCCCCCATACGCCCCCCAGTATATAACATAGCCCCGCCAAACCTCTAGCACTGTAATACAGGGGCTGTGGAAGAGAGTGGAAGCATTTGTGTTACTCCTGCTGTATGGAGCTGTTCTTTTAGTGTGAGGAAAGGGATATGCAGTGTAGTTAGGGTACTATATACCACTATAGTTAGATTCAATAATCTAGTTTCTGTAGGGATACCTTTAAGTGTCAGGGTGACCGTAGTGTAGTTTAGGTGACCTGACTCTGCCATGTCAGGGTGACCGTAGTGTAGTTTAGCTGACTCTGCCTGAGGCTGCCATACCAGGGTGACTGAACACTTCCATGTCAGGGTGACCGTAGTGTCGTTTAGCTGACTCTGCCTGAGGCTGCCATACCAGGGTGACCGAACTCTTCCATGTCAGGGTGACCGTAGTGTAGTTTAGCTGACTCTGCCTGCCATACCAGGGTAACTGAACTCTTCCATGTCAGGGTGATAGTAGTGTAGTTTAGCTGAGGGTGATACCATACCAGGGTGACCGAACTCTGCCATGTCAGGGTGACCCCACTGTGCAGATTTTGGGTTAGGGATATACACACACACATATATATATCTCAATAAGTAAAACACATTGATACATTGCAAAATAAAATAAATTCACATTAGTATGCCCCCAGTGCCCTTTCCTGCATTTTTACTGTACTTTTTATGTATCTTTTTTTTTTTTTTTTATTAATTTTTTCAATAATTGGCTCTCTATCAAAAACGACAATTTTTAAGAACTTTTTTTTGTGTGATTAATAGTCCCTGGGGCATGACCCAGAACCCTAGGCACTTTTTAGGGGCATTTATTGGGTTTTAGGGCTTCAAAATGGTGTTTTTTGATTCCAGAAGTTTGGGTCCAATTGATTTCAATGGGGTTCTGGAATCCGAACCGAACTTTCGGGAAATTCGGGTGTTCTGGCCGAACTGAACTTTTCAAAAGTTCGATCATCCCTAGTCAGCAGCCCCAGTAGACTTAAAGCTGTCACGCTCTATAGCAGGGGTCTCCAAACGTTCAAAATAAAGTGACAGTTTACTGCCTTTCAAACTTTAGTGGGGTTAGACTGTGGCCAGTGGGAATAGAAATATCCTGGCATCGGTGGGCGTAAACAATGCCATAGGCTTGGTTATCAGTGGGGGTAAAAAAATGACACCATTGGTGTCAGTGGGGAGGAATAGTGTCCCATCATTTGTGTTAGTAGGAGGACCAGTGCCCCATCATTAGTGTCGGTGGGAAAAACAGTCCCCCATCATTTGTGTCAGTGGGAGGAATTGTGCCCCATCATTGGTGCCGTGGGAGGAATAGCCAATTCCCCATTATCGGTGTTAGTGGAAAGAATAGTGCCACATAATGGGTATCAGTGGAAAGATTATTACGTCATAATTTGTGTCAGTGGGAGCAATAGATTCTCCATCTCTGGTGTCAGTGGGAGGAAAAGTACCCCAGCACTGGTGTCAGTGGAGGAATAGTGCCCCATATTAGTGGAAGGAAAAGTGCCCCAAGGGCCGGATAAAGGGAAGCAAAGGGCCATATCCGGCCGCAGTTTCGAGACCCCTGCTCTATAGTATTTCCCTTTGCACGGCAGCTACATAAAAGGCTATGTAGGGAGGGGTGGAGGCGCTAGACCAGCAAAGACAGTAATTTGACCCTCCCAGAAGAGAAAATTCCTATAATGTTCAAGGGGGAAGGGGGCTATGATAGGAAATTGACGTTCTCTGGAATGGTCAAATTCTCTGGCAAGTTCAGAGGCACATTGTAAATTAATTAAAAAATCATTTATGTAAAGGAAAAATGCTGCATGTCAAATTTTTTACATTTCTGTTTTTACCTGCAGTTTTTAATCTGGTGACAAGATCTCTTAAAAGGATCTAAACATCCCTACTCTGAACCATTGCAATGCACAGCGAAGCCTATTTAAAACAGACTGTTGATTAACTCCTGTGTTCTGAATCACCATCTTGCTTCATGACCCGACTTCCTTTGAGTTTTGGATCAGATGCCTCCATATTCGCCTCTAGAATTTACTTATACAACACTTAGTACCTTAATAGGCGCAAGCTGTGAAGGCCCTGAGGCAGCAACATCTGACATGTAATGTAAAATATGTGTGTACTGTATATGTATGTACAGTATATCATATACAGTATCTCGCAAAAGTGATTACCACCCCTCACATTTTTGTAAATTTTTTATTGCATCTTTTCATGTGACAACACTGAAGAAATGACACTTTGCTACAATGTAAAGTAGTGAGTGTACAGCTTGTATAACTGTAAATTTGCTGTCCCCTCAAAATAACTCAACACACAGCCATTAATGTCTAAACCACTGGCAACAAAAGTGAGTACACCCCTAAGTCAAAATGTCCAAATTGGGCCCAAAGTGTCCATTTTGCACGGCCACCATTATTTTTGAGCACTGCCTTACCCTCTTGGGCATGGAGTTCACCAGAGCTTCACAGGTTGCCACTGGAGTCCTCTTCCACTCCTCCATGATGACATCACAGAGCTGGTGGATGTTAGAGACCTTGCGCTCCTCCACCTTCCATCTGAGGATGCCACACAGATGCTCAATAAGGTTTAGGTCTGGAGACATGCTTGGGCAGTCCAATACCTTTACCCTCAGCTTTTTTATCAAGGCAGTGGTCATCATGGAGGTGTGTTTGGGGCTACTATCATGTTGGAATACTGCCCTGCAGTCCAGTCTCCAGAGGGAGGAGATCATGCTCTGCTTCAGTATGTCACAGTACATGTTGGCATTCATGGTTCCCTCAATGAACTGTAGCTCCCCAGTGCCGGAAGCACTCATGCAGCCCCAGACCATGACACTCCCACCACCATGCTTGACTGTAGGCAAGACACACTTGTCTTTGTACTCCTTACCTGGTTGCCGCCACACACGCTTGACACCATCTAAACCAAATAAGTTTATCTTGGTCTCATCAGACCACAGGACATGGTTCCAGTAATCCATGTCCTTAGTGCGCTTGTCTTCAGCAAACTGTTTGCGGGCTTTCTTGTGAATCCTCTGTAGAAGAGGCTTCCTTCTGGGATGAAAGCCAATTTAAAGCAGTGTCCGGGGTATGGTCTGAGCACTGACAGGCTGACCCCCCACCCCTTCAACCTCTGCAGCAATGCTGGCAGCACTTATACGTCTATTTCCCAAAGACAACTTCTGGATATGATGCTGAGCACGTGCACTCAACTTCTTTTGGTTGACCATGGCGAGGCCTGTTCTGAGTGGAACCTGTCCTGGTAAACCACTCTATGGTCTTGGCCATCGCGCTGCAGCTCAGTTTCAGGGTCTTGGCAATCTTCTTATAGCCTAGGCCTTCTTTATGTAGAGCAACAACAATTTTTTTTTAGATCCTCAGAGACCTGCCATGAGGTGCCATGCTGAACTTCCAGTGACCAGTATGAGAGATTGAGAGAAATAACACCAAATATAACACACCTGCTCCCCATTCACACCTGAGACCTTGTAACACTCATGAGTCACATGACACCGGGAAGGGGAGGAAATGGCTAATTGGGTCCAATTTAGACGTTTTCACTTAGGGGTGTACTTACTTTTGTTGCCAGCGGTTTAGACATTAACCACTTAAGCCCTGGAGGATTTGGCTGCTAAAAGACCAGGGGGTATTTTGCGATTCGGCACTGCGTGACTTTAACGGACAATTGCGCGGTCGTGCGACGCTGTACCTAAACGAATTTGACGTCCTTTTTTTCCCACAAACAGAGCTTTCTTTTGGTGGTATTTGATCACCTGTGCCATTTTTTGATCATGCGCTATAAACAAAAAAAGAGCGTAAATTTTGCAAAAATAACAATATTTTTCACATTTTTTTATATGAAATTCCCCCCAAAAAAAATGTAAAAATCGAAATTTTTTAACATTTTCAGCCAATTTGTTTTATGCTACATATGTTTGGTAAAAAAAATCGCAAAAAGCGTATTTTTATTGGTTTGCGCAAAAGTTATCGCGTTTACTAACAAAGGGAAAGATTTTTGTCTTTTTTGTTGTTTTTTTTTAATGCGTAATGGCGGCGATCTGCAATTTTTTTTGCGGTACTGGGACATTGAGGCGGACAGATCGGACCCTTGACTGACATTTTTGACACTTTTGGGGTTACCATTGACATTACTACAGTAATCCGTGCTATACATATGCACTGTTACTGTAAAAATACACTGGTAGTGAAGGGGTTAACTTTATTTAAGAGGGAGGGGCTGTGTGTGTCCCTAGGGGCGTGATTCTTACTGTGATTGGCTGTGGCTTGAGCTGTAGGAACAGTGATCAACGGTCCTACATTGTAGAACCGTGTGAAGAGTGTTTCTACACAGGGGAGAATGACAGGCAGCTTGTTTACACAAGCCGCCTGACTTTCTCCCTCTCCCCCGACGATCGCAGAGTGACCGGCGAACATCGGGTCCGCCGGTCACACGTGCGGGGGGGGGGTCCGTGACCTCGCGGGAGCGCGCCTCCGCGGGCACGCGCTCGCTCCCCAGAGCCTCACAGGCTAGCGACGTAGACCTACGTCCCTCTGCCTGTGAGGGGCTGACTGCCGCAGTAAATATACTGTGAGCAGTCGGCAAGCGGTTAACGTCTGTGTGTTGAGTTATTTTGAGGGGACAACAAATTTACACTGTTATACAAGCTGTACACTCACTACTTTACATTGCAGCAAAGAAAAGATATAATAAAATATTTATAAAAAATGTGAGGGGTGTACTTAGCATGTAAAAAATTGACATGCTGGTTGTACCCAAGTTGATCCAATCAGCCAGCCCATAGATGGTTTGAATCTCGCCTGGTTCAGTAGGGACCGGCCGAGATTCTAACCATCTATGGCCGGCTTAAAGAGCATTCTTCCCACTCACCATTATAATGTAATGACAGATTACGTTTTAGAATGTCATTTTTGTAGAAAACCAGATAACTCCTAAGTGTTCACAAATCATTCTTGGAGCAAGAAGCTTCACACATTGAACTACATAGACTTTTGAGTACACTGATCATCAAGAAACCTGCCACCTGATAAGCAGTCATGTTCATTTGTGTAGTCCACAAAGCTTCCATGTCTTTCTTGGGGAAAGATTTAATTTAAAACCAGCTACCACATTGTCAATGGCAAAGGAAACTGCACCGAAATTTCATATTGAATCTGATTGATCTGCTGTGTTATCAGAGTCACTGGTCTGGGAAAGTTTGTGGACACCTGACCACTACACCTAATATGAGCTTGTCTCATTCCAAAAGGCCTTAATATGGGGTTCCTACCATCTTACTGGCATTAATAGCCTTCAAACTACTTTCCACAAGATTTTGGAGTTTTTCTGTTTAAATTTGTGCCCATTCGGTCAAAAGTTAATTTGTGAGCTCGGGTACTTGTGAGTTGGATAAGAAGATCTGGCTCACAATTGGTGTTACAATGAATTCTAAAGGTGTTCAGTAGGGTTCAGGTCAGGGTATTGTGCAGGCCACTAGAGTTCTCCACACCGGACTCCTCAAGCCATGTCTTTATGAAGCTGGCTTTGTGTCTTGTCAGTTCTATTATGGCTAGAGCAAATGGCTGATGAATCCTAGCTGCCATTTTCTGAAAGCCAACTCTTAATGCAGGGGTCTCCAAACTTCATAAAACAAAGTGCCAGTTTAATGTCATTCAAACTTTAGGGGGCCAGACTGTGGCCAGTGGGGGGAGAAGATGTCCTGGCGTCAGGAGTAAAAATCATTGGTATTGGGGGGGATTAATTGTGCCCCATCTTTGGTATCAGTAGGGATATAGTGTCCCATGGTTGGTGTCAGTAATAGTGTTCCATCAGTGGGAGGAACAGTGCCCCATCATTGATGGCATTAGGAGGAATAGTGCCCCTATCATTGATGACATTAGGAGCAATAGTGCCCCATCATTGATGACATTAGGAGGAACAGTGCCCCATCATTGATGACATTAGGAGGAACAGTGCCCCATCATTGATGACATTAGGAGGAACAGTGCCCCATCATTGATAAAGGAAAAGGAATTGGCAGCACTCCAGGTTGAGTCAAAATCCAGATTTATTGACTGGACATCCAAATATGACAATCGTGACAAGGTTATACCTTGTCACGATTGTCATATTTGGATGTCCAGTCAATAAATCTGGATTTTGACTCAACCTGGAGTGCTGCCAATTCCTTTTCCTTTATCAAGTTTTCACGGAGGCGAGCCGGGGCATGCACTGGTGTGAGTCATCAGGCAATCACACCACCTTGAGCAGTGAGTTCTTGTCTTTTCAAGTGCCCCATCATTGATGACATTAGGAGGAATAGTGCCCCATCATTGATGACATTAGGAGGAATAGTGCCCCATCATTGATGACATTAGGAGGAATAGTGCCCCATCACTAGTGTCAGTGTGAAGAATAGTGCCCCATTGTTGGTGTTGGTGGCAGGAACTATGCCCTACAGTTGCTGACAGGGGAAAAATGCTTCAAGGACCAGATTAAAGCATGCAAAGGGCCGTAGTTTGAAGACCACTGTCTTAAGCCGGGTACAAACTATAGGTTTTTTTTCATGCAACCCTGCGGGTTGAACTAAAAAAACTGTAAGCTCCAGTCAGAGCTGCTGTACTAACCATACGAGGTTAGTTCAGCGATCTCCCCCACTGAGCTGTTGTGTTCTGGCAGGAAGACAGTTCCTCCACCAGAACACTTAGATTAGCGCTCTCAGCCGTGTCAGTCGCATGTTGGTTTTCTAGCATGCACGTCCGAGAGACCAACATACACACGGGCCGAATGTCAGCCATTTTTTTTAACTGCTGTTGTCTCCCAACATTTGGCCTGTGTGTACGGGGCTTTATTGGAAACAGACTGGAAGTCATTTCATTTTTCTGCTTTTCTCTTTCTCTTCTCTTGTTTAACCGCATTATTAAGTTTTTATTTCTCATAATTGCACATAAATCCCAATATCTTTGCTTTTGTTGACATGACTGGCAGATATGGAATTGTTGAATTTACTCGATATGCTTTTAAAGCACCTTACCTTGCAGCTGTCAGCTGTATTTACTGAATACTGCTAGAATTGTAAAATATATTTGTATTCTGTAGCATTAAGACCCCGTTCACACTGGGGCGATGCTACTTGCCGGGGCGACCTCACAGGTCGCGGTGCGCAGCTCGCACCGCGACCTCGGAGCGGTCGGCACGGACTTCATATCATTGAAGTCAATGCAGGTCGCTCCAGGTCGCCCCATAGAAGCTCTGGACCCTTTTTCTAAGTCGGAGCAACTTGTGTAGCTCCTATTAGAACGGGTCCACAGCTACTCTATGGCAGGCGACCTGTCAGGCGACCAGGTCGCCTGACAGGTCGCCCCAGTGTGAACGGAGTCTAAAGCAGAACTAGACTTTCCTATTCTTTTACAGCCAAGGAAGCTGCACATATGATCAGTTAGGACACCAGCTATTTGATGGCTTGACAGTTTGGTTGAGAGCACAAGCAAATGTGACAGTTAGCTATCACAGCATCCCTTGAATGCAACTTTTTTGGGAACTGGCTAAAATCAGAAACTTCTGACCTCAACCATTTTGGAGGGTGTCCACATTTTTTTCAGTGTACGAGGGCACCCAATGCTGATACAGAAAATGCTATTTGCCTGGCTTTTATGCTTATCTGCGGCTATGGAAAACTGTCAGGCAGGCAACTCGTAACCTCAGGTTGAACGATGGTGACCCCTGGATTTCCTTCATGGTAGGTTTTCTTTGTATATCCCTGACTAACTCCTGGAGGCTCAGAGAATAGGATAGCAGATGTTTAATAAGTTACAGATTGACACCCCTAAACCTTGTTAGCAATGGCTTTGTTCTAAGTTTTTCATGAATGAACAAACCGGTCTTGTGACCTTTTCCAGGACACGTGAGGCTTCCCTGTATGCAAGTACCAAGCAATGCTTCAGTATCGGTGTTATCTTAATTGTTTTATCTATTGCAAGGATGTTCAAGACAGGAGTGTATGAATTCACTGTATGGTTGTGACATGATACATCAGTCTGTAACAGTCAGTATGGGTGTTTGAGCAATCACATGATGGACACCACAATAAGTGCTACACGCAGAACATAATTCATCCAGTGTTCCTTTTCCCCACTTGTGAATCCTGGTATCGTCTATACAGTTCTGGATCTTACGGTCCATGGCTATGACCTCAGCTTTTCACAGTACTTGATCATCTGAAGTCTTTAGTCCTTGTACACAGCATTGTTGCTATATCTGGTGGTGTTGCAGGGTCGGCACAGTGTGAGGAAAGTGGTTAGAATGTGCAATTTCTATGCACCACCATCACTGTCGTTGTTTAGATATTCTCATGAGTCTTTCCCAAAATGTCATCTCATTTGTGTGCCTATGCCGTCCAGCTCCGCTCTGTGTTGACCAGCTCCATTCCCTCAAAATAAGAGTGAGGCCTGCGAGCATGGAACTAGAATAAAAGAGAACACGTTAGTCCAGCTGCCATCATTTGCAGTTATACAGATTGGGGGGGTCTTAAACACATCCGTCAGGAAAAAAATCACCAGTTCGTCCGTCTGTCCGTCCCAATCACATGTATTTACCCCCCAAAGTCATCAACACACTAACTATCACCCACCCAGTGCTTGTCCCTGGTGATTGGTCATTCAAGTCCCAAGCGCTGCATTATGGGGAGGTAGGTAGGCATTCATATCACATTGCTCTTACTTACCTGAAAATCCATAATTGGCTATGTAGGGACGGCTAGAATAGGCTATTTGATGGTAATGGTATCATTGGAGGCATTTATTAACAGGCACGCAAGTTTTCCAACAACTTGCAAAAAAGTTCACTGCTAATCTCTCCAGTTAGTTGTGTTGCCCAAATAGAAATACATGACAAAGGATTCCCAGAGCACTATAAATTAACCACTTGCCTACAGAGCACTTTTACCCCCTTCCTGCCCAGGCCAATTTTCAGCTTTCAGCGCTCTCACGCTTTGAATGACAATTGCGCGGTCATGCTACACTGTACCCATATGAAATTTTTATAATTTTTTTCACACAAATAGAGCTTTCTTTTGGTGGTATTTAATCACCTCTGGGTTTTTTATTTCTTACAAAACTTTCTGTGAGTAAATTTTGAAAATAAATAACATTTTCTCCTTCACTGATGTGTGCTGATGAAGGCGGCACTGATGAGGTGGCACTTATGGGCACTGATGAGGTGGCACTGATGAGGAGGTACTAATATGCCGCACTGATAGGTGGCACTGATGAGCACTGATAGGCGGCACTGATGAGCACTGATAGGTGGCACTGCTGGGCACTGAGAGGCGGCACTGCTGGGCACTGAGGCGGCACTGACGGGCGGCACTGATGGGCACTGAGAGGCGACACTGACGGGTGGCACTGATGGGCGGCACTGATGAGCACTGATGGGCAGCACCATCAGTGCCCACACTCAGATCCCATAGTGCTGCTAGTCCGTGCCCATCAGTGCCTAGATGAGCAGGCACTGACTGGCAGCACTATGGGCACTGATTGTGGGCACTGTGGGCAGTTATGGCATTTTTTTTTTCCTCTTGTGTAATTAGGGCACTGGTGATCAGTGCCCTGATTACATTTCTCTGTGTCCCCTTACCGCTGATCGGCTCTCCTCTTCCTCACACGCAGTCTCTGTGTGAGGAAGGGGAGCTGGCGATGAGAGATGATCTCATATGTTTACATATGAGATCATCTCTCATTGCACGTTCCGATCACGTGGTAAATGGCCGCTGTGATTGGCCATTCACCACGATCTGTGATTGGCTGTGTCCAAGGGACACGGCCGACACAGATTTTCCCCGATGCGCGCTCGCGGGAGCCTGTTACTGGGAGGCCGTATAAAGACGGCCTCCCGGAAATTAGAGCCCGTGCTGTAGCCGTCTTTCGGCTATAGTACGGGCGGGAGGAGGTTAAGTTGAGAAAGTACAGCACTAGTAGTTATCTTTAGACACTCATACTGATTGAAACCTTGGATGAAGCCCTAGGGGTTGTTTTACTAAAGCCAGAGAGTACAAAATCTGGTGCAGCTGTGCATAGACTTTTTCAGCTTGTTCAATTAATCTTTGACAAAAAAAAAAAAAAAAACCTGGAACCTGATTGGTTTCTATGCAGAGCTGCACCAGATTTTGCACTCTCAAGATTCAGTAAATTAACCCTTAGAGTCTGTATTGATGCACTTTGGACTTGCTTGCTTCCAGATGTATTCAGTTTGCATTTGACATCAGTTTATGACCCTTTTGAGATTATTCAGAGTGCATTTGACCTCCTCCCAAGCTGCATGGACCTTTGTCAAACTGCTTTTGCATTTTCATTAACTTGCAGCAGACAAAACGCCCACTGACGCAAACCCTCACAGAGAGAGGGGGAGTAGAATGAACTACACACTACCTTATTTACGTGTGTGTCTTGAGCTACTGAACTCTATAAACAGGCTATTTTCAACAGCTCCACTTGCTGGCAGAAAAAAAGTTTGCATAATATTATGTAATATTTACTCCACCTGTCTCTCAGCATGCCGCCAATAGCCTGAGTCAGCTGCAGCCTGGAACCTCAGTGAGCGCTTGAGGGGCAGAACAGAGTGCGGATGACTGACAGTCTGAAGACTGAGAACTTAGCGGATCAGCGGTCCTTGATCGCTCAGCTCTTGGGTCTTAGACGCAGCATCAGACTGATTTAGCATCCAACTAAGTGAGCATGTATAAAAACAGAAGAGTAGGATCTATAAATAATCACAGAAAACCCACTCACCCGGCGCACAAAAAGTAAAATCTCCTTAGTAGTTAAAACTTATCCATAAAATTGTGTGGTTTGAATCATAAAACCAAACCGTATATCAGCAGCTGCTATTAAAAACAAGAAATGGACAACAAGGTGTACCTATATTGCTAAAATAGCTAAAAGACACACTAGCAGCGCTTATATAGAGAATCTATCCCTATACATCAACACAGAGTCTCTTAATGTGAATATGTGCATTGTCCATCCATATACTGGGAGGATGAGAAGTCCAAACACTCAAAATCCACCACCGTGCAGGTACGATATGAGCAGCCTTCACCACACCGCCGTGCAAGCCCTATGGTATAAAACTCACCAGAGCCCCCTGAGTACAGGCCAAATGGATTTCTTTGATTCCAAAGCTCCAAAAACGACTCCAGGTGGGAAATTGATGGACCCTTCTCCTCACTCATAAAACCGTGGCATTGCGTATTACATGTAAATGGATGGAATGATAGCACATAGCGTAATACTGCTAAACCACACGTTTATTCACACAAGAACATGAAGCTCTGCAAAAGTTGCACTTACAAACATTCAATATAAATAGGCATGTAATGAGGTAAACTTGCGTTAGGTCAGCTTCCACTGATGTTATAACGGTCTCCACTCGGTACCTAAGTAGACAGACCTACGGGAATGACACCAAAGAGGTTCCAGCGTTTGGTGTCATGCCCGTAGGTCTGTCTACTTAGGTTCCATCCATTTACATGTAATACGCAATGCCACGGTTTTATGAGTGAGGAAAAGGGTCCATCAATTTCCCACCTGGAGTCGTTTTTGGAGCTTTGGAATCAAAGAAATCCATTTGGCCTGTACTCAGGGGGCTCTGGTGAGTTTTATACCATAGGGCTTGCACGGCGGTGTGGTGAAGGCTGCTCATATCGTACCTGCACGGTGGTGGATTTTGAGTGTTTGGACTTCTCATCCTCCCAGTATATGGATGGACAATGCACATATTCACATTAAGAGACTCTGTGTTGATGTATAGGGATAGATTCTCTATGTAAGCGCTGCTAGTGTGTCTTTTAGCTATTTTAGCAATATAGGTACACCTTGTTGTCCAAGTGAGCATGTATGTTTGTTATTTTCAAATCCCACACTTCTCTTTTAAATGTAAGAGTTGTCCCTTTTGCTGTTTTTTTTAAATTATTATTTTTTACTAAACTTAGAGTTTAAAGTGAACGTGTTACTTTGTCTAGAATGGGAAAAGCACGGGTTCACTTTAAGGAAAGAATACTGCAATGTGCTGACTTAGACATTAAATATTTTCCCATATTGAAGAATAGTTTTTGACCTTTTGAGTTTGATGGCAGTAAGAAGCATTTTCAGGCTACACCTAGAGATTAGACTGTAGGTACCAAGCATAACCCCTATGGGGCTCCACTTACTGGAGACTGTAGAGACAGCTGGTGCAGGATAGGGAAGGGAGTCCAGTGAATCGGTTCCATCGGCCAGCTGCACACCGACACGTCACTTGCCTTACCGGAATCAACCATCAGGTCATTGACGCTGCTGCAGCTCGTTTCCAGCCTGGAACACAGCAAAGTCGTGTTCATATTTCAAAATTATAAAATGTAACTGTAGATGTAGTTCCATCATACCAGCAGTCACATATAGAATAAATATGAATATTAAAGGGAAATTAGTGGGGTTTTTTTTCCCAACAAAACAAATGTGACAAACTTACACTACAGTATATAGTGAAGTGGTGGTGCATTTTTATATCTCATTATGACAATTTTTTGTTCTTTTCTTATGTTTATTATTCTTTTCCTTTTAAGAGCTTTACTAGAATTAGAAAAGTCCTGGTTCACTACAAAAGGGACGAAGTGTTCTCATACATTGTTCATCATTGTAGCATAGCCTTATATTGTTGGGTAATGGTGAACTGCTTGTGTACATTGCTTGTCAATGCATTAGTGCCTCGATAAATTGGTTGTAGGTAGTATGTAATCGTGGGTGAAATTCTTATCAACCCTGCAGTGTTTAAGGGCTCTTTCACACACGGAGTCCCTTTTTCTCAGCGGGGGGATCGATCTGCCGATCCCCCGTTGAGCAGGTGGATGACAGCTGTGTCTCCTCGCTGTGTGCGGAGAAAGAGCTGTCAGGTCCCCATTCATCTCTATGGGGGAATCGGATGGGAACGGACCGTCTGTCCGTTCTCATCCGATCCGATCCACCAGACGGATGGAAAATAGGGTTTCCATCCGTCTGGTTTGGACGGATCGGATGTCAGCGGACATGTCTCAGCTGACATCCGATGCCCCATAGGGATGCATGGGGTGTCCGTTCAGATACACCAAAAGAAAAGACAGGCAGATCTGAACGGACTCCATGTGTGAAAGGGGCCTAATGGTTTCTCCATCTATCTTCAATCACACTCCAGAACATAGTGGAGATTGGCAGAAGGAACCAGTGAGAGCTGCAGGGGACACAGGCAATCGACACTACAGGAAGTGACAGTTCCCCAGTCTAGAGGCAGGGGTGGTGCGAAAAAGAAAGTATTCTAGTATTTTTTTTTTTTGGTTACAGGTATACCTTCTTGCTGGTTTTTGCTTATATATATATATATATATACACACTGTACACTGCACACTGCATCTGGAAAGTATTCACAGCTCTTCACTTTTTTCCACATTTTGTTATGTTACAGCCTTATTTAAAAAAGGATAAAATTCATTATTTTCCTCAAAATTCTACAAACAATACCCCATAATGACCACGTGTAAGAAGCTTGTTTAACCCCTTCCGTACCGCGTCATGTAAAAAGACGTCGGCACAAATCCTTTCTCGATCCGGGCGGACATCATATGACGGCGCCCGGATCTCCCCGCTACTGCGCGCCCCCGGGGGCGCGCAGCGCGGCGATCGGGGGAGAGGCTCGTCCCTCGGACTGAGCCCAACCCCGATCAAGGTAAACAGCCAATGGAATTGGCTGTTTACCACGTGATCGGCTGTGTCAATCACAGCCGATCACATAAGCGGCTCCAGCGCGAGCCACTCGCTCCTTCCTTAATGCGCGCCCCCCGGGGGCGCGCAGCGCGGCGATCGGGGATGAGGCTCGTCCCTCGGACAGAGCCCATCCCCGATCTAGGTAAAGAGCCAATGAAATTGGCTCTTTACCACGTGACCGGCTGTGTCCAATCACAGCCGGTCACAAATGTCATCAGAGAACACGGTAACTAGCTGTCACCACAATCTCCTCCTCACACAGGATCAGTGTGTGAGGAGGAGATTGTGGTAACAGCTAGTTACCAAGTACAGTGCACCCCAACCACACTGATTGCCCCCCCCCCCCCATAAAAAGCACCTGTCACTAACCCATCAAAGTACCCGAGTACTTGTCACCAGCCCATCAGGTACTCTGATGACAGGTACTCGGGTACTCTGATGGGCTGATGACGGGTACTCTGATGGGCTGATGACAGGTACTCTGATGGGCTGGTGACAGGTACTCGGGTACTCTGATGATGGGTACTCGGGTACTCTGATGACGGGTACTCGGGTACTCTGATGACGGGTACTCAAGTATTCTGATGACAGGTACTCTGGTACTTTGAGTACCCGTCACCGGAGTACCCGAGTACCCGTCATCGGAGTACCCGAGTACCTGTCTACCCATCAGAGTACCCGAGTACCTGTCACCTACCCATCAGAGTACCCGAGTACCTTCCACCTGCTCATCAGAGTACCTGACACCTGAAGTACCCGAGTACTTGCCACCTGCTCATCAGTACCTATCACTACTCATCAGTACTCATCAGTACCCATCAGTACCTTTCACCTATCAGTACTGATCATTCGTACCCATCAGTACAGTATCAGTATCACCTATCAGTATCAGTACTACTCATCAGTATCTATCACCTGCCTGTCACCTGCCCATAAGAGTACCCGAGTTCCTGTCACCTGCCTATCGGAGTACTCGAGTACCTGCCACTTGCTCATCAGTACCAGAGTACCTGTCACCTGCCCAGCAAAGTACCCGAGTACCTGTCACCCTTCATACAGCCACCATGTCTAAGTCCAAAAAGGTTTATATACGTCCTCCGTTTAAACCTAATTACCGGTGTTATGGCAGCAGATAGCTGCCATAACCCTGGTATTTTTTTAAACGGGCGGTTGGCTTTCCGATAAGGGTGGTCCCAGCGGCGGATTCGCCACGGGATCACCCTTCCGGGGTGGCGGAAGAGGTGCCCCCCCCTCCCGCCGCATTCTGGTCCTTTTCCCCGCTTACCGGACCCGCCGGCAGCGGGGAAAACGATCCGGTCCCAGATCCTCACAGACAGGATGTCGAGTGAGGGCAAGCTTGCCCTCACTCGACTCTATGGTCTTGGAGGACCGGAGCTACGGCAAACGTTGTTGCCTAGCAACCAGTTTAAAGGTCCCTTTTTTTTTTTCATTTTATTTAATTTTTTTTTATTTTTTTTTATTTTTTCTATCTTTTAGTGTACTTGTGAGATCTGAGGACTTTTTGACCCCAGGTCCTGTCGTGCATTTTTCTATTACAAGTAATGTTTACATTTCTTGTAATAGAAATAAAAATGATCAATTTTTTTTTTAAAAAAAACAGTGTAACAATAAAAAATAATAAATAAAATAAATAGTAAAAAAAAAAAAAATTAAAGCGCCCTGTCCCCGCGAGCTCGCGCGCAGAAGCGAACGCATACGGAAACCCCGCCCACATATGTAAACAGTGTTCAAACTACACATGTGAGGTATCGTCGCGATCGTTAGAGCAAGAGCAATAATTTGAGCCCTAGACCTCCTCTGTAACTCTAAGATAGCAACCTGTAGAAATTTTTAAATTGTCGCCTATGGGGATTTTTAAGTACCAAAGTTTGTCACCATTCTGTAAGCGTGTGCAATTTTGAAGCATGACATGTTGGGTATCTATTTACTCGGCGTAACATTATCTTTCACATTATGGAAAACAATTGGGCTAACTTTACTGGTTTCTTATTTTTTAATTCAAAAAAGTGAATTTTTTCCCCAAAAATTGCGTTTGGAAGACCGCTGCGCAAATACGGTGTGATAAAAAATATTGCAATAATCTCCATTTTATTCTCTAGGGTCTCTGCTAAAAAAAATATATAATGTTTTGGGGTTCTAAGTAGTTTTCAAGCAAAAACAACTGATTTTAGCTTGTAAACACCAAATGTCAAAAATAGGCCTAGGCAAGTGGCTAGGATGCATGATGATGCTCCTTGGATTTTGGGCCCCTCTATATGGCTAGGCTGTGAAAAAGTCTCACACGTGGTATTGCCATACTCAGGAGGAGTGGCAGAATGTATTTTGGGGTGTCATTTTTGCTATGTACATGCTATGTGTTAGGAATATCCTATAAATTGACAACTTTGTGTAAAAAAAAAAGTTTTTATTTTTTTCCCACATTTTCCAAAAACTTGTGGAAAAAAATGACATGTTCAAAGGACCCATAATGCCTCATAGAATATACGTTGGAGTGTTTGCTTTCCAAAATGGGGTCATTTTGTGGACTTTTCCATTGTATTGGTGCTCTAGGGCCTTGAAAAGTGTGATAGGTAGTAAGAAAGTTTTATGTGTATTTATGCTCCTAAAACGCCTTATGGTGCTACTTGGACGTGGAGTCTCTTTTTGTGGCCAGGCTGTGTAAAAGTCTCACACATGTGGTATCACCATACTCAGAAGGAGTAGCAGAATGAATTTTGGGGTGTCATTTTTGCTGTGTACATGCTATGTGTTAGAAATAGCTTATAAATTGACAACGTTTTGGGAAAAAAAAAGAAAAAAAAAATTTTTCTTCATTTTCCCAAGAATTGTGGGAAAAAATTATAACTTCAAAAACTCACCATGCCTTTTACTAAATACCTAGGACTGTCTACTTTACAAAAAGGGGTCATTTGGGGGGTATTTGTACTGTCCTGACATTTCAGGGCCTCAAGAAAGGAGATAGGCCATCAGTACATCTGGTGTGATCAATTTTCAGTAATTGGTACCATAGCTTCTAGACTCAATAACTTTCACACAGACTAAATAATATACACTAATTTGGGTTAATTTTACCAGAGATACGTAGCAGTATAAATTTTGGCCCAAATGTATGAAGAAAAATTATTTTTTTGCAAAATTTTATAATAGAAACTAAAAAAAAGTGTTTTTTTTGCAAAATTTTTGCTCTTTTTTTGCTTATATCACGAAAAAAAAAAAACCCCAGTTGTGATCAAATACCACCAAAAGAAAGCTCTATTTGTGTGAAAAAAAATTTGTTTGGTTACAGTGTAGCATGACTGAGCAATTGTCATTCAAAGTGTGAGAGTGCTGAAAGCTGAAAATTGGTCTGGGCAGGAAGGGGGTCTAACTGCTCTGTATGGAAGCGGTTAAAATCGATGAAAATTGATAAAAAAAAATAAAAAAACATGTACATAAGTATTCACAGCCTTTGCTCAATACTTTTGGCACCAATTACAGCCTCACATCTTTTTGAGTATGATGCTACAAGCTTGGAACACCTGTTTTGGGCATTTTCTCCCAATCTTCTTTGCAGGACCTCTTACGTTCTATCAGGTTGGATGGGGGGATCATTGGTGAACAGCCATTTTCAGATCACTCAATGTTCAATCGAGTTCAAGTCTGGGCTCTGGTTGGGCCACTCAAGGACATTCACAGAGTTGTCCCGTAGCCACTCCTTTGTTATCTTGGCTGTGTGCTTAGGGTCATTGTCCTGTTGGAAGATGAACCTTTGCCCCAGTCTTCAGTCCAGAGCGATCAGCGTTTTCATCAAGGACATTTCTGTATATTGTTGCATTCATCTTAACCTAAATCCTGACCAGTCTCCCAGTTCCTGCCGCTGAAAGACATCCCCACAGCATGATGATAGTGCCACCACCATGCTTCACTGTAGGGATGGTATTGGCCAGGTAATGAGCGGTGCCCGGTTTCCTCCAGATATGACGCTTGCTATTCAGGCCAAAGAGTTCAATCTTTTTTCATCAGACCAGAGAATTTTGTTTCTTATGGTGTGTGAGACACAAGTCCATCTGATTAAAAAAAAGTGCTTTTGGCAAACTCCAGACGGGCAGTCATGTACCTTTTACAGAGGAGTGGCTTCTGTCTGGCCACTCTACCATACAGGCCTGATTAGTAGAGTGTTGCAGAGATAATTGTTGTTGTTCTGGAAGGTTCTCCTCTCTCCACAGAGAAACGCTGGAGCTCTGTCAGAGTGACTATCGGATTCTTGGTCAACTCCCTGACTAAGGTCCTTCTCCCCTGATCACTCAGTTTGGCCGTGCAGCCCATTCTAGGAAGAGTCCTGGTAGTTCTAAACGTCTTCCATTTAGGGATGATGGAGGCCACTGTGCTTATTGGGACCTTCAATGCTACAGAAATTTTTCTGTACCCTTCCCCAGATCTGTGCCTCAATACAATCCTGTCTCGGAGATCTACAGACAATTCCTTGGACTTCATGGCTTGGTTTGTGCTCTGACATGCACTGTTAACTTATATAGACAGGTGTGTGCCTTTCCAAATTATGTCCAATCAACTCCAATCAAGTTGTAGAAACATCTTAATGATGATCAGTGGAAACAGGACGCACCTGAACTCAATTTTGAGTGTCATGGCAAAGGCTGTGAATATTTTTGTCCTGGAAGAATGGTCAAACATTCCCATAGACACACTCCTAAACCTTGTGGACAGCCTTCCCAGAAGAGTTGAAGCTGATTTAGCTACAAAGGGTGGGCAAACTCAATAGTGAACCCTACGGACTAAGACTGGGATGGCATTAAAGTTCATGTGCGTGTAAAGGCAGGTGTCCCAATACTTTTGTCATGACATCACTTCCGGGTTTTTACATGGCATTCGGCTTTGACCGGGTCTTCTCTTCATCGGCCGTGCAGATTGATTGCCCGGGTCTCCTGGTGGGAGACCCTGGCGAGTCGTGGGAGGGGGAGGGGGGGGCGTCCGCTCCCGCTCCTTGTAAAGACAGCCGAGCGGCTTCTCAGCTGCATTGGTTGTCATTACAAGACAGCCGACCGTCGGCTATGGATGCCTGTACCGGGGTGATGCCTCTAGTGCAGGCACCACTCCGGTACAAGCACTTTCCAAAATATCGGTAAAATGGGCAACCTCAGGGGCCGATTCCGATATATCGGGGAAAGTGCATATCGGCCCCCGATATATCAGCTTTGCCGATAATCGGTCGATCCCTAGTTTTAACCCTTCCCTACTCTAAAGTTTTGACAAAGTCGCTCTAAAGTGACACCTAGCACTCCCGTTAAGATTTGTGTTTTAGTATCTCCCAACAGGAGGTTAAGTCTGCTTTTCTAACAAACATTTATGCAAATACTTTGTAAGGGTTCATACACATGGCCAACATAAAGTTTGGGTGTATTTTCTTGCCCAGGAGTCATGGGTTTTACATACAGCTGCCCCCCATGGACATGAATGGCTTTATTTGACTGTATGTGAATATACACTGATCAGCCTTAACTTTATGACTACTGACAGGTCAAGTGTATAACATTAATTATCTTCTGACAATGGCATATGAAAGTCGGTGGGATATATTAGGCAGCAAGTGAACATGTTGTCCCTGAAGTTGATGTGCTGAAAGCAGAAAAACTGGTCATCGCAGTCTGTTGCATATGGGGCTGTGAAGCCACAGAGCAGTCAGGGTGTCCATGCTGACCCATGTCCACAGTCAAAAGCACCTACAATGGGCACATGAGCATCAGAACTGGACCACGGAGCAATGGAAGAACGTGGCCTGGTCTGGTGACTCACATTTTCTTTTACATCATGTGGATGTGTGTGTACGTGCGTGTGTTGCTTATCTGGAGATGAGATGGCACCAGGATGTAGTATGGGAAGAAAGCTGACAGAGGCAGTGTGATTCTTTGGGTAATGTTCTGCTGCAAAACCTTGGGTCCTGCCATTCGTGTGGATTCCATTTTGACACGTACCACCTAACTAAACTTTATTGGTGACCAAATACATCCCTTCATGAAAACAATATTGCCTGATGACAGTGACGTCTTTCAGCAGCTAGCCATAAATGGTTTAAGAATGGTTTGAAGAACACAACAAGTTTGAGGTGTTAACTTGGCCTTCAAATTCTCAAGATCTCAAACCAATCAAGCATCTGTGGGATATGCTGGAAAAACAAGCCTGACCCATGGAGGCCCCACCTCGCAACTCTCATGACTTAAAGCAGGGGTGGGGAACCTATGGCCCGGGGGCCGTATGCGGCCCTCAAAGTCATTTGGTCCAGCCCCCCATGCAGCTGAGTCTGTTTCTCTCAGCTGATCTGTCAGAATGGAGCCGATGCATCCTGTATAGTTCCGGCTCCGTTCTGACAGTCTGAGTGAGTCACAGCCGGAGTCATATCAAATGCACTCCGCCTGTGACCAATACAGGAAACATCGCCTCTTCCTCCAGTGCGGCGCCGCTGCTAGCCAGCATTTCCCGCCAGCAGCACACACAGCAGTACCAGCCAGAGCCAGCAGTACTCACAGCAGTACCAGCCAGAACCAGCAGTATCAGCCAGAGCCAGCAGTACTCACAGCAGTACCAGCCAGAGCCAGCAGTATTCACAGCAGTACCAGCCAGAGCCAGCAGTACCCACAGCAGAACCAGCAGTACCAGCCAGAGCCAGCAGTAACAGCCAGCAGTACCTACAGCACAGTACCAGCCAGCAGTACCAGCCTGAGTCAGCAGTACCCACAGCAATACCAGCCAGCAGTACCCACAGCAGTATCAGCCAGCAGTACCCACAGCAGTACCAGCCAGCAGTACTAGCCAGTAGTACCAGCCTGAGCCAGCAGTACCAGTCAGCAGTGCCCACAGCACAGTATCAGCCAGCTTTACCCACCAGCAGTACCCGCCAGCAGTTCTTTTCAAAACTTACCACCACAAAGAGTTGACTGCGCTCCAGACTGACCGACGCAAACCTGGAAGACCTGTTGCGAGTAGCAACATAAACAATACCAGCTAACATCACACACCTCACCAAAGAGAAGCAGTTGCAGCCATCACATTAGGGGTGAGTTAATTAAAATGTTTGACCAAATATAACAGGCACATTTTTAAGTTGATAATTTTGTACGGCCCCCGAATGATTTTATAAATACCCAAATGGCAGAAAAAAGGTTCCGCTACTGATGGCTTGGTGCCAGATACCACAGAATGCCTTCAGAGATCTAATTGTGGCCATGCCTCAATGGGTCAGGGCTGTTTTGGCTGCAAAAAAAGGGGGACCTACTCAATATTAGATGGGTGGTCATGGCTAATCAGTGCACATCGTTATGTGAATAAACCTTTGCATGTGCACAGATGTAAAAACCAGTATGCAGCCATTCTGATCTCTGAGGGGGCTTTAGCCAACACCTGTGGTTCCCTGGCAGGGAAATATGCCTGAACTTTATGTTGTACAGCCACAGGCGGCCATGTCTGTGAGCTCTAAAAATTGCTGTACACACAGCTCCTATACACGTTAAAGCAATGTTTACAAGGCTTAAGAGAGCAGGTAAAAAAAAATCCAAAATACATTTTCTAAAAACCTCTCAATATATGCAATAGGCATACATTTTTATGTTTTTGTATAAAGCGTAACATCCTCCATAATGCCTCTGTAATAAGTACCAAAAGTGCTCTATAACAAGAGCCACATGAGCTGTACATGCAAAGAATGACTTTGTCTTGCTAGTGAATAGAAGAGAGAAACGACTAGAACCACCTCTTCTTGTCTGTAGAAAGGCTCCTATGTTCTATAGTAAAGCCTGGAGTCGGCACTTTCTGTGCATAGCCGCCATTCATACCGGTAATCCCTTAACAGAGATTATTAGCAATGCTGCTGATCGTCCCCAGACATAGGCTGTCATTACAAACCTTTCCCCAGCCAAATAACACATCCATTGAAAATCTGTTAAGCCTCGTACACACGCAACGAATTTCCGCGGACCGGTCGTCCCGTCTTTTGTCCAGAGTGGTGTCCGTTGGTTGGAATGTGCTCTAGACTGCACACGAATTTTCCCGCACGACAGAATTCTACTTCAGAAGTGATGTCACGTGTTGGATTCCTTTCTTTGTGTTCTTTCATCTCTGAGCATGCCTAGTCTTGCTCATAAGATTTTTCCCCATCGAAATCTGTACTGAGATGAAAATCGGTCGTGTTTTGACGGTCGACAAAAATTATATAGCCTGCACATCAGGACTTTTTCGGCCGAAAAGTCAGAGTCGGTTGTCGGAAGCATCATACTAACAAGCCGAAAATCGGCAGAAAGGTCGTTGGACGAAAATTCCCGGCCGAATTTCCCAGCCGAAATGTGTACGGGGCTTTACCTTCAACTGACTACTAAATCTAAAACCAAAATGAAAATTGTAAAAATGTTGCTAATGTGATAATACAAGTAAGTATACTTAACCACTTCTAGACCGGAAGGATTTACCCCGTCAGAGCAGTAAGGATGTGGAATTCTGTTCCGCAAACAGTCGTATCAGCAGGGAGCATCGATAGCTTCAAAAAACTATTAGATGGGCACCCTAAAGACCACAACATACAGGGGTATACAATGTACGGTTAACAGCAAACACACACACACATCATAGGTTGAACTGGATGGACTGATGTCTTTTTTCAACCTCACTAACTATGTAACTATGTAACTATGTAACCCCCTTAATGACAAGGCCATTTTTTGCAATACGACACTGCGGTACTTTAATGTACAATTGCGTGGTCGTGTGACGCTGTACCCAAATAAAGATGTCCTCTTTCCCCACAAATAGAACTTTATTTTGGTGGTATTTAATCAGCTCTGCGAATTTTTATTTTTTGCGCTATATACAAAAAAGAGCGACAATTCTGAAAAAAAAAAAAAACAATATTTTTTACTTTCTGCTATATAACATTCCCAATGAAAAAAATGTAAAAATCAAATTTTTTAAATCATTTTAGACCAATTTGTATTCTGCTACATATTTTTGGTAAAAACAATCCCAGTAAGTGTATATTGATTGGTTTGCGCAAAAGTTATCATGTCTACAAACTAGGAGAAAGATTTATGTCATTTTTATTTATTTATTTTTTTACTAGTAATGGCGGCGATCAGCGATTTTTAGCGGGACTGCGACATTGCGGCGAACAAATCGGACCCCTAACTGACGTTTTTTTCACTTTGGGGGGGGGGGTCAAGTGATATCACTACAGTAATCAGTGCTAAAAATATGCACTGTTACTGTAATAATGACACTGGCAGGGAAGGGGTTAACACCAGGGGTGATCAAAGTGTCCCTAGGGGGTGCTTTGTAATTGTGGGGGGGGGGGGGGGTGAGCTTGCTGCATGAACACAGAGACCCGTGCTCCTACATAGGAGGATCCCTGTGTTCATAACTGACAGAACAGCGGTCTGTCGTGTTTACAACGGCAGACCGCCGTTCTGTCTCCACAGGGAGCGATCATGGTTGCCCGGCAGCAATCTTGGCCACCGGACCCGCTGATTGGTTCCCCCTGTGGCCAATGGGCGCGCGCGATCCCGCGGGACAGAGCTGACCTGCCACCGTAAAACTACGGTGGCTGGTCGGCAAGAGGTTAAAGTGTTACTAAACCCAGGACCCTGCATTCACTATATCAGAACATGAAAATGCAATTATTTTAGTAAATATAAACTGCTAAATACCTTTTCTCATCAGCAGTATATAGCAGTCTTGTGACTTCTATCAGTGTCTGGTTAAAGCTCGTAGGAGGAGTTCTCATTCTCCTCTGATTGTCCTATGAGGCTGCAGAACCCCTGACCCTCTGGACAGTGCTGATTGTCCCTGTGCTGATCACATGCAGCCTCCCCCCCCCAAAAAAAAAACACAAGCTGAGCATGTGCAGAGTGACTCCAAAGGCTCTGTCTTATTAGGATATGGATTGGGAACAGTGGATGAAAGGGAGGATCAGAAAAGACAGGATAAAACAGCCTTTTTACACAATGCGGAGGATTAACCGCTTAGGTTCCACAGTGAGTATAACAAGCATGCTTTACTGCATATACACACTGATTTAATTGTTGTGAGTTTCGTAACACTTTAATTTGTATAGTATTTAGCCCTCACTTCAACATTTAAACCAAACTCCCCCTGCGAGTCCCTCTCCTCACTGGCTTTGACAGTAGTGGGAACAATTGGCTCCAACTGCTGTCAATCACAGTCAGTAAGCCAATGAGGAGAGAGCAGGGGGCAGGACCAAGCCATGACTCTATGTCTCTTATTGATACATAGAGTGGAGCTCAGGAGCGAGCACCCACCAGTGCCCCCATATCAAGCGGCTTGCTATTGGGGGCACTGGTCAAGGAGGAGGAGCCAGGAGTGCTAGCGGGGGGACCCGAGAAGAAGAGGATCGGGGCTACTCTTTGCAAAACCATTACGCTGAGCAGGTAAGTATAACATTATTTTTTTTTAAAGCCGAATCTTTATTACCACTTTAACAACTAGTTAAAAAATTGTCTCTCCCTAAACAGGTTAAAATGTACCTTTGGTCTGGTTCACACTGGTTCGACATGCACTCCCAACTTTGAGAGCACATGTCGCACAAGTTGCACCCCATTAAATGCAATGGAACTGCTCAAATAGGAGCGACTTGAGTTGTTGCGACTTGGAAAAAGGTTCCTGCGCTATTTTTGGTGTGACTTCGGCACGTCTTGTATTGACTTTAAAAAGGCCTTAGGCTCACACTTCTCAAAACGTCTCTTTTACAGCATTTTTTTGGCTCTAAACATCCACTTCATGTTGGCCTATGTGTCCATGCATACACATAGATGTTTACAGGAGTTTAGAGGCAGAACAAAAACATCACTTGTGATATTGCCCACAGGGACCGCCAGACTGATGAGGGGGGGGGGGGTGCCTAAGGGGAAGGAGGGGAACCCAGGGGTCCAACTGTCCCATGGGGGGGGGGGCACAGTCACTTACCATACCAGGAACCAGACGGGCACTGCTCCAGACAGAACCTCCTCTCCATCAAAATGGGGGGCTGTCGACCAGGAGAAATGCTGCAACTCAGGCTGAGACCCGGTCGCATGCGACCTCGCAAAGTTTGACTCGCAAGCCAACCCCCGTCCAGTGGGGCTATGTCGCAGCTGACCTAGCATGGAGCTGAGGTCTGCGCACGCTTGCTGGCCAGACTGGGGTGACCACTGGATCTAGATTATCTAGCCTGTCGCCCAGTCCGGCAGTTGTATGTAGATCTCAAAGGAAAATAAAAACAGGAGAAAAAATTCTATTGAAATAGAAAAAATTGCCAGGACCAGAGATCCCAGCAAGGAACTAGGTCCTTACTCCTGACTAGGCAGAAAAAAACTGAGTACCTATAGCAGAGAGAGGGGGTACACCCCCTGGGACTGCACATAGACGTACTCAGACTTTTTTTCTGCCTAGTGTCCTACTCCTGTAGGGGCAGTATAACCCAATGGTTAAAAAGATCAGCAGCTGTATCCGTCAATGAACGAAAGAGAAATGAGCCCGGCCCCCTTCAAATGGTCACAGCAATAGAGGAACCCCGTTGCATTGCAGAGATCTGGCCTCAGCCGAGTCCCTGAGAAATATAAAAAAATATATAGATTTGTTTTAATTTGATTTCATTCTCCAACATTTGATTAATTATCCAAAAACTTTCTAAAAACTTTAGCAGGGGGGAGCACAGGGGAGCAACAGGACATAATACTGGGGTCAGGAGGGCACAGTACAGGTGGGCAGCAAAGCACAATACTGGGGTCAGAAGGGCACAGTACAGGTGGGCAGCAGAGCCTAATACTGAGATCCGAATTATATAGTCCAAAAGCAGTTTCCTCATTTAGAGCGCTGCAGGGAAGCAGCTGTATCTGCTCAGGTGAGCTGATCCGGCTGACCCTCCTCATTTGGGATAGACAGGAGAGGAGGGCCAGCTGGGATTGGTAAAGAACAAATTAAGTATGCTGCTTCCCTGTGCTGCTCTTCAGTAGAGGGAGCAGACGCCACCCACCTGCAAAGGACGAGTAGATCACCGCGGAAACCTATTTAAGAAACCCTGGTCTAGGTGTTAAAGTAAAGGCGGAATTACTTACCTTATACCCCAGCTCCAGCGCTCCCCTCCTCTGCCTGAAGCTGTGATCTTTGAGCATACTTTACAGGGATGTTACCTCTGTATTGTACCCTGAGGAGGCTGGAGTGCAACCAGACCCTGGTGCAGCTTGCAGTGAGACACCCTGCTGGAACAGGGAATAAAATATTTAAACCGTAATAATGCACCCTAAGATACTGTATAATGAGCATTTACCCCTAGCAGTGTTGGGGGTGCAACCTATAGAGCAGGCTGAAGAGGTCCAGTCACAGCACAGGAGGGACCTTGCTGGAGCGAGGGATAAGCTAAGTATTTACACATTATTTGCAGCCCTAGACAACATGAACATGTAACCATTGCACTGTGGGGGGATGGAAGGTCTACGGCAAGAAATCATTTTTTTTTTCATTCCTGGAATTAGACTTTAATTAGGCCCCTTTCACACTTATGCAATGCGATTTTACCGCAATTTTGACTCGATTTTGCCGCGATTTTGAGCAATGGCTCAGGGCTATATACCTCAAAACGCATTAAAATCGTGCCAAAGTAGTGCAGGAACTACTTCGAAGTCGGTGCGACTTCAAAACGCACTGATATGAATGGGGCTCATTGAAAATAATGAAAAACGACTTGTCATGCGATTTTGCGGCCCAAAATCGCGAGACAAGTCGCACTAGTGTGAAAGGGGCCTTAAGCTTACTAATACACTGAAAATGTTTTTTGAAGTTAACAGCGCAGTGGAACCAAAATCTCTACAGGGACCCCAGTAAGTGCACATGATGGCACAAATAGGATCCGGTACATTTTGCATTCTAAGACTTTGGATTGCTAGCTTGAATGGATGTATTATTTTCATCAGGCTGTTGTGTGACTGCAGTGATTTCCTTCATAAATATACACCTTTTTTATATTTCCTTTTATTTGCTTCCGCCTCTCAAAAAATGTGAATGCCTTACCTTATCTGTCACTCACAGTCTGCTATTCCCCTGACATTATGGACAGCAGGGTGGCTTAGTGGTTAGCACTCCTGCCTTGCAGCACTGGGTTCTTTGGTCGGGTTCCTGGCCAGGACACCTGCATGGAGTTTGCATGTTGTTCTCCCTATGCTTGTGTAGGTTTCTTCCGATCTTCATACATTCTAAAGACACGTCGGTAGGTTAATTGGCTCTTGTCTGAATTGGCCCTAGAGTGTGTGTGCATGTGAGATTGGAACATTCGATTGTAAGCTCATTGTCGACAGTGACTGATGTGAATGTAAATGGTCAATGATACATAAATACCTTTAATAAATAAATTAGCTGCAGTAAAATGCTTATCGCAGGCATTCTGATTAGTTGTCTGCTGACGCGTGTGAAAGGTCACATCATGTGCCAGTCCATTGAGGGTACATGTGTCCTCTCAGTGTAAATCTCTCTGTACATCCATTGATCTGCCCCCCCCCCTTCCCCTTCCCCTTCCCCATCCTTATCCCGCCACACTCCTGCCCTCCACATCCTCCCTGCAGTAGCAGCCGCAACACTGGCAGCTCGGAGAGGAGTATAACCATGACAACAGCTCCGCCAATCACAGAGCGGCGTTCCGTCACGTTCAGAATACCTCCACAGCTAAGGTACCGGGGTCTCTGAGCTGCTGGAGGATGCAGTAACCCCCGCAGTGCTGGACTGCTAGGAATGATGTCTCATTAAACATTCGCTGCACATCCAGCCGCCGCAGAGCGCATGTGCGGAATCACAGACATGCAAATGACCCATTTGTGTCTGACTTTTCTGGCCAAGACATTGCTATTCCTCGCCCCACTAAAGAATCAGATGCTATTAGAGAAAGACAGCCAAGACTGAGCTAGCAATGACCCAGAGGAAAGTTCTAAACCCCTATTGTAGATGATAAGAAGCACGGTGGATTTGATTTAAATCAAGTCGATTTAAATCACGATTTTAAATCATGATGTAAATCACTAGTAAAAAGACTTGATTTAAATAAACTCAATTTAAATCATGATTTTTAAAGAGCAACTGTCATAGATGAAATACACCCTCATTGTATTTTAATGAGATGAGCCTAAGTTTAAACCATTATGTGCGTAAAAAAAAAACAAAAAAACAATGCATGCTTTTCTGCACGTAAATGTACCAAAACAATTTTAAATGCACCACAAATGCATGTAAATATGTATGCAGAACTGCACATTGAACGCAGGGATTGTGGTGTAAATGAGTTCTAAATGGGCAGCAAGGGATTCACAAGTAAAAGCAACACAAATGCCAGCAAGCAACTCTTTATCTGCTCTGTGCTGTCCTCATTTGGTCATTGCTGGTAATGCAGAAATCATGTCTTTATTACAGGTATTTCTATAGCGCCAACAATTTACACATTGTAACTTCACATCAGTTCCTGCCTTCAAAGAGCTTGCAATCTAAGCTCCCTACCTCACAAGCATACAAGGGCCAGTTTGGAAAGGAGGCAATTAACCTACCAGGGCATTGGAGTACCTGGAGGAAACCCAAATAAGCACAGCAAGACTATGCAAGCTTTATGCAGGTAGCGTCCTAATGGTTTATTGCAGGGATGTGGGCGCTCTGACCTTAACTCTAAGGGAAGGGGGGGCACAGTTTGGCATCTTTGCCCTGGGCGCTGGATGGCCTTGTCTTGGCACTGCCTGTGACCGGCTCTCAATGGAGCCAAATCACACAGCTCCGGGATGGCTGCGGAGCGAATTGCACAGGAGTCCTGCCAGGGCATTACCAGGGCATTGGAGTACCTGGAGGAAACCCAAATAAGCACAGCAAGACTATGCAAGCTTTATGCAGGTAGCGTCCTAACTGGGATTTGAACAGAGGACCCTACTGCTGCCAGGGTCTGCCAGGTAGAAGTGCTAACCACTAAGCCACGAGTTCTCAGATTGCACTGCCTGGTTTAGTTTGGGCACAGACTGCCAAATCTTCTACAGATCTGGCACACATGTTGAGGTTATTGAGGCTGGGTTCACAATTTTGCGAATTGGATGCGGGTTTCCTCCCATCCCAGGGCCGGAACAAGGGGTGGGCACTGGGCAGGAGGGGCGGCTGCCCTGGGCGCAATGGTTTATTGCAGGGATGTGGGCGCTCTGACCTTAACTCTAAGGGAAGGGGGGGCACAGTTTGGCATCTTTGCCCTGGGCGCTGGATGGCCTTGTCTTGGCACTGCCTGTGACCGACTCTCAATGGAGCCAAATCACACAGCTCCGGGATGGCTGCGGAGCGAATTGCACAGGAGTCCTGTGCGTCTTCGGGTCTGTTTCAGGTTCGAATTCAGCTAAAAATTTGGACCAAAGACAGACCTGAAAAGATTAACAGGGATTCACCGTACCCCCTGCTGTGAGCCCCTCCGCGTGGAGGTGTGAACCCAGCCTTATGGGCCATACACACTATAAGATTTTCTGAAGACTTTTTCCTTTAGATTTACCAAAACCAGATAATATGAGGTCAAACCTAAACACTTTCAATTTGTATGCAATCTGGCAGGCCCTTGCACTAAATAGAAAAGGTAAATCTGAAGGAAAAAGTCTTCAGAAAATCTTATAGTGTGTATGGCCCATTAGAGTTCTTGTTTGGCAACCAAACAGGTACCAACAGGATGCAGGAGACCACTTCAGAGTCATTATGATAGCATTACATCTAAAATATTTTTTTTAGACCTAAGGCCCGTACACACGTTCAGAAAGTCATACAAACAATACCGCTTTCTAAGCGATCGTACGATAATCTGATAGTTAATACACAGCTTTTGAGAGCCAAATACAACAAATTATTTATATACAAATTATATATATATTTATAACAATTATCCGATGGGACAAGCATGAAATTTTTTCTCGTATGATACCAGATTGTAAGATTTTAGTTTAATAAGTACAGTTTTTGTTCGAAAATACAATACAAATACACTACATATTACATAATTTCCAAGTTTTTATTCTGTTGTACGAGTATTTTTGTAACTTTAGGAAACTCTTCATTTTCGATATGAGACTAACATGCAAAATAAAAAAACGGATGATCATTCGCCCGACAATCTCATTGTGTGTACCAGGCATTAGTTAATGCAGACAAGGAAGTCAAAGATAAAAAGCAAACTAAAGTACCGTATTTTCCGGCGTATAAGACGACCCCCCTAATTTTCAAGTTAAAATATAGGTTTTGGGCTATACTCGCCGTATAAGACTACCTCCCTTCCGAAGCAAGGCAACACCATTGAAAAACATCAGATTTCTCATAGATCTCCAAGGTACCCCAAGTACTGTAATACATGTAATCTCTCATAATATCTCCAAGGTACCCTAAGTATAAGTATTAATGGTAGATGTAATCTCAAGACGCTGGCTGTGCGGAATCTTGTACCGGTATCCCGTATGTACCGTAGCTTCGGCTACATACAGTATACTGTGCTGAGCCAATCACGGAGAGCGATGTATTCAATTATTGAATGCAAAACCTGCTCGGATTGGCAGAATCAGAGAGGCGGGCTGATGTTACTCCGCCAATCCGAGCAGGCTTTGCATTCAATACTACGGTACATACGGTATTCCGGTACAGGATTCCCACACAGCCAGCGTCTTGAGAGATTACCTCTACCGGTAATACTTATAGTTAGGGTACCTTGGAGATATTATACTCGGCGTATAAGACGACTCCCTATTTTTGGAGGATTTTTTTGAGGTTCAAAAGTAGTCTTATACGCCAGAAAATACAGTAAATGTGAAATACCACACATACTAAATTGTAACTAAACCACTACTTTTTTGTGTATTGGATGAAGTAATGATGATGAGAGGTTAGAACCCCCATCATGTTTTTATGACTGTGTCCCCTCTCGGGAGGTTTACCCTCTCTGTTTGTCCTGGTGGCCACTAACCAAGCCCATAAAACCCAAATTTGTCAGTGGTCACTAAAAAAGAAAAAGGAAGGAAAACTTCCAATGGAAATTTGTTTTGGAGACAATTGTCTTAGAGGGGGATTTCCTCACTTTGGAGACATTTTCTTACTTCCCATTGTGTCTACGGTACAGGAACTAAAGATAAATCTCTTGAAAGGGGCCTAGATAGTAAAAAGCTGATGGGTTTTAATCACACCTGATCTATCAAAAAAAAAAAGTTTTGGCTTTAGATACATTTTTAGCTATCAGAAATGTAGTTGTGGAAATGGATAAATGGATTCTTCTGCTGGCTCTCTTTCATGGTAAATGTTTTGATTGCAACAAATTAGGAAATAAAAGTATCCATTGTTACTTTTCACGAAAATTGTAAATGGAGCCAGCTTTACACAAGAGAACTACCTTTCTGCGGTCCTCAACCTTTTTGGCACCTGGGTCAGGTTTTATGGCAGTCAATTTTCCAAGGGACTAGGGGGGGCAGTTGGTTGTGTTGGACGGACCAGGGGGTGGGATATTCACGGAGTCTGTCCTCAGCTCCCCTTCACACCACAACCCCCCTTTACAGCACAGTCCCCCCTTTATATCGGTGTCCTCAGTTCATCTTCACACCACATTCCCCCTTTACCGCACAGTCCCCCCTTTATTACAGAGTCCACAGTTCCCCTTCACAGCACAGCCCCTCTTTTACATTACATTGCCCCTTTTAGCTTTCAGTCCCTTTTACATCACAGTGCCCCCTTTACATTAATGTAATGGTGACTGCTCTGTAAAGGGGGCGCTGTAATGTAAAGGGTGGCTGTGATGTAAAGAGGACTGCACTGTAAAGGCTGCACTGTAATAGAAAGGGGACTGCACTGCAAAGAGGCACTGTAATGATTACAGTGCCCCTTTACAGTGCAGTCCCCTTTATAGTGCCCATAGCAATCAAAGCCTCCTCCATCACAGTGCCCCTGCAGTCTGGCACTTTAAAGATTACCATCACCAGGTTCCTTCTGTTATGAAAGTATTTGACATTGAGGCAGTGGGGGGTGACTTGGATGACGGCCGGAGGCACCAGTTACTCTGCAAATGTGAGCCTTATTGGATCTTCGCCCTTGGGAGTATGGCCCCTTTGGGCCTTAACAAAGATCCAGAAATGTATAATATAGTCAGATAATGAAGAGTATGCCCCCTTTCTGGCCTGTCTTTGTGAGTGAAACCCCTTTCTTCTTATGGCCATCCCTCCTCCCGAGGGAGTGCCAGTTCCCTCGTACCGATCAAGAGTGCCCCCCTACCTCTCTGACAATTCTCCTCTCATTTATGTATCATCCAAGTAGGTGATCCACAGGTGTGTATGTCTTCCCCTCTCTGTTTATAGGCACTAGTCCTAAACCCAAAGTTTTACCAACTGCACCATTTGGACATGGGGTTGTCTCCTAGTAGTCTCATTTACATCTTTATGATTGTATTCATATCTTTAATCTGTTGGATAATGCACTAAGCTAGTGAGCCCTCTTGTCTTTTTTTATTCTCACAGCACATTACACAGTCAGCTGACTAGCGCAGGAGTATGTTGTTATTTTCCATTCCATTCTCTGCCTTCCCTGCACAGGACTCCTACCTTTGGCAGAGAAAAAGCTGTTTTCAGTCAATGTGTCCTCCCCCGACTCCTCCGCCCGCTGCTCTTTTGACTATGTCATCCTATCAGCAGGGCAGGAGGAGCTCTCCATTTTGATCTGCAGCTCCTCCCATCCCCTGCCCTGCTAATAGGATGACATCTTCGGCCGGGTAGGCGGAGGAGCAGGGAGAGGACACATGGGCATGACCGCACAGGAGGAGGTGAGCCATGCCCGCGGTCTGTGGTAGCCCTGTGTGGATTGCAGTCACTGCTCACTTCCTGCTATGCAACCCGGTCATCAACAGGCCACGGGGTTGGGGACCCCTGACCTATGTGATCAATGTTTTAGAATAGCCCATGGAGTGGACAGAAAATGCCCATTCCACCAATTGCAAACTTTGTATTTTCTAACCCTGTTATCACAAGCCTTCCTGAATAGTCCCCCCAATTGATAATCTCCTTAGAAGATGGTAAATTATACCTGGGAGGGGCTCGTGATGGTTGCTGGGCTGGGTTTGTAGGGGGGTTATTCCTGGCCCCGTCCTGACAGCCGCACACACAGCTCCCCAGGGCCTGCAGGGGAAAGACTTCTTCAGAGCTACTGAAAGCCGGATTGTCCAGAGAGTTGATGGAGGCCGAGGTTGTAAGCCACGTCTGAGAGGGACACCAGAAATGAGTGGGGACGTCATCAAATCGGCTGAATCTCCTGTAGCTGAGAAAAGACACAGTGTCAAAATCAACTCAAATCTCTATGAACTCAAAGATCTGTATATCATTATCACCAGACCCCGAGATTATGATTTTGGGTATTTTTCCTAAGAATTTTATACCACCGACATTTAGGTTATAGTTGATAGATTCGCATTTCTTTTTCTTTCCCGTAAACGTGTAGCTTAAAGGTGGTGGCCCCCTCACCCTCCTACATTTGCTCAATGGAGAAAGGCTGTCAATGCCATCTTGGAGAGAGAGATTGACGTACCAACAAAGGGGCTGCCAACAACAATTTCATAAAGTATGGTCTCCTTGGTTATCATCTACCCTCGTAGTTTCCTCCTTTGAATATTTTCCATCACTCACCACTTGACCCAAATATACAGTATAGTTTTAATTTATAGAGTATTTTGAGATTATTTCCGATTTGGGGTCTCTATCTGTGTTTTTCTATTCTTTTTTTTTTCTCTACCCTTTGGGAGATATTTTATGATTTTGCTTGAAAGATATGAAGATATTTTTAGGGCTAATCTATATCTTGTTTTACAGTACTGCTTGTACTCATAATTGTTATTTTATGAGACATAGTAAGTGTGTTGTTGCTGCTCTGATTGCTTTGTATTGATGTTACTTTTTTTTTCTCGTTTTTTTTTTTTTTCCTTGTTTTGTATGTCTAAAAAAATGACTTCATTAAAAAAGGCAACTCAAATCATCTCATTAGCCCATGCAGGCAAAACGTTAACCAATCACCGCCAACCGCCCCAGCATCATATACTCAGCTTTCCTAGTTTACCTGGAGGCGTGTGGCCTCCAGGACTTGGAAAACCCCTTTTAAGCTCTAAACCGACTTGTCAATCACAAGGCACCTAGCATTGGGTAAAGGGGAGTGAACCACATGCTATATCATGGTGGCCATATGTGCTTTAATAGATGATTGATTTATTTTCCAATTGACCTCTCATGATAGGGATAATGGGTCTATAGTGGACAACCCATTGGATCGATATGCCACACACAGGGAAGTAGAATTTGATCACAGTTGAGAGATACAATCATGAGTTATCAATCACATCTCTGTTTTCAGCATGCAATCCCAAGATCTGATTGTTCAAAATAACTTTGAATTTGTGAACAAAGCGATGGTCATAAAGGTTGTTTGGAACTGTTTGGTTGTTTATGAGCTTAAATCTGGAATATGACCTGCATATCTTTTCCAGATCAGTGACCTAAAGTACTAAAGGCTTTGGATCAGCCTAACAACCAGGCAACTGGCATGTTCAGTTAAAGAGGCCAGCAATGGCAGTCACAGGTGTCCTTAAAGGGGTAATAAGTGGAGAGAATGGCCAGCATGTGGACATAGGAGGTTTATGGTGAATGTGACCAATGCTAATAAGCACGTATATGTGCATGGACAGCTCTTGTAGGGCTTCTTCACAGATGGGACTGGCGGGGGGGGGATATGGTAAAAATAGGCAGTTGAGCCTCAGTTTTGCAGCCCCTTCCCTGACTGCCCCTTAACCTAACATAGCAGCCAGAGGAGGTTGTACACATGCCGTGTCCGTGATGCTTTGCTTCACGGCTGCAGTAAACATTACCCCCGTCATGTTTGGTGGGCAGTAAAACTGCCAAATGTGACCCATTCAAGTGGATTGGGTCACGCTGCAGCCTCGTGCAATGCATGCGGTTGTGGGCAGTGGCGCCAGCATTTTAGGGTTAAAACAGGAGGTGAAGAGGTGAAATATTGCCTCCCAGCTACCTGTCAGCCACCCTCTGAAAAGTAAACCTCTACAGATTGCATTTTAGAGGGGCTGCAAGAGTGAACAAGCCCTAAAAGGGGCTGAGGATCAGTGGCAACTGGCAGTCGCAGTTGTAACTCCCTGTCTTCAGCCGGAAGGTTCACAACAAAAAGAGGTTTTTAGATGGCATTGTAATGTGCAGCTTCCAGAAAAGCTTTTAATTACTCTCAGTATCACCTCTCCTCAGCAGTTGCCATGGCAACAGATAGCCTAGCCAGACCCTACTGCTGTCTTTGCTGTGCATCCTGAGAACCAATGCTCACCAGCAGGGGGCAATCAGGGAATGCGAGATTTTCTCTAGCGTACATTGCAGGTGATTAGAATACCAAATCCTGCCTGGCAGAGCAAGGGGAGTATTTCATTACAGTTTCAAGGCTGGGTAGAAGGCATTGACCATAATACAATGCTTCATTTCTCTACCGTAAACTAGAAAATTTATATGAAACGGCAAACACGATGGGTAAGACAACACAATGTTCTCCATTTTATATAAAACTTTCAGCCGCTTCCATATCGGGCCAACTCCGGCATTCCTCTCCTACATGTACATTTTTGTTTGCTAGAAAATTACTCAGAGCCCCCAATCATTATTTATTTATATATATATATATATATATATATATATATATATATATATATATATATATATATTTTTTTTTTTTTTTTTTTTTTTTAACAGAGACCCTAGAGAATTAAATGGCATAATTGCAATTTTTTATGTCACATGGTATTTGCGCAGATTACAATTAAAAAAAGATGAGCAATTAAAAAAAACAAAAAAAACATTTTCATGAATTAAAAAAAAAGAATAAAGTAAAGTTAGCCCAATTATTTTGTATAATGTGAAAGATAATGTTACCCCAAATAAATACCTAACATGTCACATTTTAAAATTGCGCACACTCGTGGAATGGCACCAAACTTCGGTACTAAAAAATTTCCATAGGCTACTATTTGCATTTTTTTGCAGGTTACCTGTTTAGAGTTACAGAGAAGGTATTATGATGGAATTATTGCTCTCACTCTAACATTCGGGACGATACCACACATGTGTGGTTTTCACATTGTTTACATATGCGGAGGCGACCTACGTATGCGTTTGCTTCTGTGTGCAGTGGGACGAGGTGGTTTAATTTTTTTTTTTATCACTTTTATTCCTATTACAAAACATCCCCTGTAATAGGAGTAGGGCATGATAGGTCCTCTTTATGGAGAGATCTGGAGTCTATAAGACCCCAGATCTCACCTCTAGGCTGAAAAAAAAATGATCTCAGACTTTCCAACCGAACACACGGCAGTGTTTACAGCTGCCGGGGCCAAACGTGACATCATAATGTCGCGCCCTGCCTCTGAAAATCATAGAGATGACCTGGGACCATCTAGTCCTCGGTCAGCTCTATTGTAAACTTCTGCCGCCGGCACATTCCTTCTCAGGCTCGCCGATCGCATGGGCGAGCCAGTAGAAGCACCGAAAGGCGGCAGGAGGGGGGAGACATCCCCTCCCACCACCTGTAAAAACAATCAAGCCACTGAACAGCTGCTATGGTTGTTGTTACTATGCAGGGAATCGCAGACAGAAAAAAAAGATATCTGAATAATGCCTGTAGCTGTAGGCACAATTCAGAAATCTCCACTGAAACATATGATGTTTAGCGGTATGGAAGTTCAAAAAGTTTATTTATTTCAGTAATTAAATTCAAAAAGTGTCACTCATATATTTTATATAGATGCGTTACACACAGAGTGATATATTTCAAGCATTTCTTTCATTTAATTTTGATGATTATGGTTTACAGCTAGAGAAAACCCAAAATTCAGTATCTCAGAAAATCAGAATATTACAAAAGACCAATGAAAAAAAAGGATTTTTAATACAGAAATGTTGGCTTACTGAAAAGTATGTCCATGTACAGTATAGTATGCACTCAATACTTGGTCAGGGCTCCTTTTGCATGAATTACTGCATCAATGCGGCATGCCATGGAGGCGATCAGCCTGTGGCACTGCTGAGGTGTTATGGAAGCCCAGGTTGCTTTGACAGAGGCCTTCAGCTCGTCTGCATTGTTGGGTCTGGTGTCTCTCATCTTCCTCTTGACAATAACCACAGATTCTCTTCGGGGTTTAGGTCAGGCGAGTTTGCTGGCCAATCAATGCCAAGTCCTGCTGGAAAATAAAATCAGCATCTCCATAAAGCTGGTCAGCAGTTGGAAGCATGAAGTGATCTAGAATTTCCTGGTAGAGGGCTTCTCTGACTTTGGACTTGATAAAACACAGTGAGTCAATGATGATTTGGGGAGCCATGTCATCTGCTGGCGTTGGTCCACTGTGTTTTATCAAGTCCAAATTCAGTGCAGCCCTCTACCAGAAAATTCTAGAGCACTTCATGCTTCCTTCTGCTGACCAGCTTTATGGAGATGCTGATTTCATTTTCCAGCAGGACGTGACACCTTCTCACACTGCCAAAAGTACCAATACCTGGTTTAATGATCATAGTATCACTGTGCTTGATTGGCCAGTAACCTCACCTGACCTAAACCACATAGAGAATCTGTGGTGTATTGTCAAGAGGAAGATGAGAGACACCAGACCCAACAATGCAGATGAGCTGAAAGCCACTATCAAAGAAACCTGGGCTTCCACATACCACCTCAGCAGTGCCACAGGCTGAGCGCCTCCATGCCACGTAGCATTGATGCAGTCATTTATGCAAAAGGAGCCCCTACCAAGTATTGAGTGCATACTTTACTGTACATGACCAGACTTTTCAATAAGCCAACATTTCTGCATTAAAAATCACTTTTTAATTGGTTGTTTTTATTAGTGAAGAGGTGAGCGCCCTTGCAGGGTCCAGTTCCCGAAGCAACTGTCTCCATTTCTTAGGATCTGAGTACGGCTCTGAAAGGTTCTACCATGTTGCACCGATCTGGCTGCATTGCTTCTATTGTGGTATTAGAAGACAGTGGGGAATCCATTGGAAAGTTGATTAAGAAATGCAGAGGTCCATCAGTTTAGGACATTAGCCATTTTCCTTTGCTGGAGGCAAAAACTCCAGGGCTCTGGGACTGTCATCCTCTGTTTCACTAAATAGCGAGTTAATGACCTAGAAGTAGCCTGCGCGTAACATGCATATTTCATCTCTAAGATGAAAGGAATTTTGTTGCTCTGTTTCTTCTAGATATCACATATTTGTATTCAATTTACCTGCTCTGCGTCTGAGCCACTTTCTGCTGAAGGATCTGTGTCTGGAACCTGCGGACCAGGAGAAAAACAGCCCCCGCAGCACAAATGATGATGCAGAACACGACAGCACAGGCAATGGCGGCAAGGCGGTGATGGGTCATTCGGTAATCACAGGCAGGTCCCATGTACCAAAAATCTCTGCCAACCGGGCACCTAAGAGGAAAAGACCAGGCTAAATCAGAGCAATAAACACATGAATGACAGGGGAAATAAACTATTACCACGATGATACATTTACAAGTTTAAAGGGTTAGCCCACCCATAATTGAAATCTCATCGATGGGCAGAAGCTGCTTGGCAGAATGACACCCTTGCTTCCTGTATGGCTCATAGATTCCAGTGCTAATATCTACCCGCTGGAGTAACGAGCATCTATCATATACTTTATTTCCGTGTCAAAGTGGGAGGAGATGGGAACTCAGGAGTGGTGGTTGTACTGAATCTCAAACAGGCAAAAAATGCTGGTGGAAACAATGAGCCAACATATTCATTTAGAGGGACAAAAATAGCATTATACCTATTTATTTTATTAAAACAGTTTAGTGATGTATCTAGAATATGGGTATTTTAGAGAATGTAACAGGCACTCTGATACAATTTAATTTCCATTATATTTTTTTTATGGGCATCCCACAATCAACCACTGGTTTGCAGCTGCTGGAAGATACACTCGATAGTCAAAAGTATTAGGACTCCTGCCTTTACACACACATGAACTTTAATGGCATCCCAGTCTTAGTCCGCAGGGTTCAATATTGAGTTGGCCCACCCTTTTCAGCTACAATAGCTTCAACTCTTCTGGGAAGGCTGTCCACAAGGTTTAGGAGTGTGTCTATGGGAATGTTTGACCATTCTTCCAGAAGTGCATTTGTGAGGTCAGGCACTGATGTTGGAGAGAAGGCCTGGCTCACAGTCTCTGCTCTAATTCATCCCAAAGGTGTTATATCGGGTTGAGGTCAGGACTCCATTTCTTTATAGACCTTGCTTTGTGCACTAAAAGAGAGAAAGCCCCACGGGGATTTTTTAGGCAGAGGCCCACCAGATAGGAGTAATGGAAAAAGTAAGAGGTATGAAAAAAATCTGAAGAAATAACACTTTGCTACAATGTAAAGTAGTGAGTGTACAGCTTGTATAACAGTGTAAATTTGCTGTCCCCTCAAAATAACACAGTAAGTGACAATGTCCAAATTGGGCCCAAAGTGTCAACATTTTGTGTGGCCACCATTATTTTCCAGCACTGCCTTAACCCTCTTAGGCATGGAGTTCACCAGAGCTTCACAAGTTGCCACTGGAGTCCTCTTCCACTCCTCCATGATGACATCACGGAGCTGGTGGATGTTAGAGACCTTGCGCTCCTCCACCTTTCATTTGAGGATGCCCCACAGATGCTCAATAGGGTTTAGGTTTGGAGACTTGCTTGGCCAGTCCATCACCTTTACCCTCAGCTTCTTTAGCAAGGCAGTGGTCATCTTGGAGGTGTGTTTGGGGTCGTTATCATGTTGGAATACTGCCCTGCGGCCCAGTCTCCGAAGGGAGGGGATCATGCTCTGCTTCAGTATGTCACAGTACATGTTGGCATTCATGGTTCCCTCAATGAATTGTAGCTCCCCAGTGCCAGCAGCACTCATGCACCCCCAGACCATGACACTCCCACTACCATGCTTGACTGTAGGCAAGACACACTTGTCTTTGTACTCCTCACCTGGTTGCCGCCACACACGCTTGACACCATCTGAACCAAATAAGTTTATCTTGATCTCATCAGACCACAGGACATGGTCCTAGTAATCCATGTCCTTAGTCTGCTTGTCTTCAGCAAACTGTTTGCTGGCTTTCTTGTGCATCATCTTTAGAAGAGGCTTTCTTCTGGGACGACAGCCATGCAGACCAATTTGATGCAGTGTGCCGGTTATAGTCTGAGCACTGACAGGCTGACACCCTCCACCCCTTCAACCTCTGCAGCAATGCTGGCAGCACTCATACGTCTATTTTTCCAAAGACAACCTCTAGATATGATGCTGAGCACGTGCACTCAACTTCTTTGGTCGACCATGGCGAGCCTGTTCTGAGTGGAACCTGTAGTGTTAAACCGCTGTATGGTCCTGGCCACTGTGCTGCAGCTCAGTTTCAGGGTCTTGGCAATCTTCTTATAGCCTAGGCCATCTTTATATAGAGCAACAATTATTTTTTCAGATCCTTGGAGGTACCATGTTGATTTTCCAGTGACCAGTATGAGAGAGTGAGAGCGATAACACCAAATTTAAAACACCTGCTCCCCATATTCCCCTGAGACCTTGTAACACTAACAAGTCACATGACACTGGGGAGGGAAAATTGCTAATTGGGCCAAATTTGGACATTTTCACTTAGGGGTGTACTCACTTTTGTTGCCAACGGTTTAGACAATAATGGCTGTGTGTTGAGTTATTTTGAGGGGACAGCAAATTTACACTGTTATACAAGCTGTAAACTCACTACTTTACAATGTAGCAAAGTGTCATTTCTTCAGTGTTGTCACATGAAAAGATAGAATAAAATATTTACAAAAATGTGAGGGGTGTACTCACTTTTGTGAGATACTGTGTATATATATATATATATATATATATATATACACATTTTCTCTAACCTCCCAGTCTTTATCAGAGGCCCATGGAAAGGTAATGGTAGCCATACTAATAGTAATAAACAACACATACAACAATCCTACAGTTTAATAAAATCCTAATAAATGTTAGATTATTGTCCCTCCCTGCGGCTTTGGTGTGTGGGTAGACGCACCCCGTTTCTTGTTTTAGAGTATGGGTATTTCAGAGAATGAAATGGGCATTTCCATTCTATTTTATTGATGCGCATCCCACAATCAACCGCTGATTTGCAGCTGCTGGAAGGAAAGCTGGTGGGACCGATAACGTCATCTCTCGTGAATTGCCACAGTGGGCTTTATGTAATAATTATGACCAACAATTTCTAGTTATAGGTAGCACCAATCAGAAACAGAAAGAAGAACCTTGGTTGAAACAAAACTTATTGCTCATGCTGATAATGGCAGAGCAGTTTAGATCCATAATATAATATAATAACAATTCTGCAGGCCCATAAGCAGTGTTTTTCTCAGTTGCACCTCAGTATGCTATGTGGTCAGTTCAGATGTAAACACCAGAGTGGTCTCAGCTCCGCCCACTTGCAATAGTAGTAGCAATGGCAGACAGTATATCGAACCCCTGCATGTTAGAGGGTTCCTAACAGAGAATCTAAATCCCAACTCTGGCCCAAACATTGACTTTTGTAAAGTACAAGGTAGGGTTAGAATCCCTGTCAGTTATTTTTTTGCTTAGTAAAGCAAATCTCCTGCGCTCAAGTAGAATCTGACGGAGTAGAGAGAGGTGCACTTCAGACTCAGATAGTAAAAGAGCCAATGGTCTTGGTGCCCGCTCAGGATCAAGGGTATCCAGAGCCAACTGGGAGAAAAGACAAAAAAGAAAAGAGGGCGCACCGACCTAGTGCATCACTGCTAAAACCATTTATTAAAATATTAAAAAATAGTATTACAAAATACTCACAAGGCAGGTGTGATAATACACACATCAACATTGCATATACAATCTCTAAGGTAGCCAAGGTCCCATATGTAGCAAATAGGCATGCAGAGTGTCGCATGGGGCTACTGTGGCTGGGCTGACGCGTTTCAGGGGCGAACCCCCTTCCTCAGAGCCAGAAAAGTTGCCCGAGGAAGGGGGTTTGCCCCTGAAACGCGTCAGCCCAGCCACAGTAGCCCCATGCGACACTCTGCATGCCTATTTGCTACATATGGGACCTTGGCTACCTTAGAGATTGTATATGCAATGTTGATGTGTGTATTATCACACCTGCCTTGTGAGTATTTTGTATACTTTTTAATATTTTAATAAATGGTTTTAGAAGTGATGCACTAGGTCGATGCGCCCCCTTTTTTCTTTTTTGTCTTTTCTCACAGTTATTTTTTTTGCTGTCTGTGTCCCTATTGTGCAGATTTTCTCTTACTTCCTGTTGGAACAGGAAGTGATGACAAACCTCCCCATGGGCAACCCAGGCAAACATGATATCATACATTAGGGTGAAGAGGCTTAGAAGTTGTTATTGTTTTCCATGCCTTCTTGTCCTGGTGGCAATTTTACCTCCCATTTCTTGTACGGGCATTACAAGGACAGGAAGTGAGAGAAAATCTCCCCAATGGAGACACAAAAATAAAAACCTGACAGGAATTTAAACTCTATAAAAAAGGAAAACAAATTGTAAGGGTGATTTATTCTTCCTGAGTTCATGATGTGGAGATGAACAAATTTTGATATCTATCAATGCAACTGACCTAAAAAAAGAATAAAAAAGAAAAAAGACGGGTGACTTTTCTACTTACTGACAGGCGGGGTCCTGGCCTTTGAGGTGTATACAGATGCCATCATTTTGACAGAAAGTGCTGTGACAAGGTGACAGACAGAAGGCGCTAAGCTTGCGCTGAGGCACACAGCGGAATCCCCGGGGGCACGTGAACCATTCTGTACAAGGCTCAACCATATCTGTGGAAAACACAAAGGCCAGTAGTAGGTGAATGGACATAAGTGTGACTCCAGAAGACCATGACTGCAGTGTCCTTCCAAGGGATTGCTCAGCAAGGAAACTGCCATGTATTGCAAAATATGGCAGCGACCCCAAACCATTTATCTGTGTGAATAAAGGAAGAATTGAAGAGTATGTCTGGGCAAAATAAATGAATATTCTGTAGGCAGGGCCTCTCTGCAATTCATACACATTCCCCTAAGATTTGTATCTTTATAGACCCTGCAAGTACAAGAATAACTGAAACTAGACATGTGCGGTTCATTTAGTTTTGTTTTCGTTCCGAATTGAAATTCTGACAAATTTTTAGTTATTCGGAACATCAGGTGTATCTGAATTTTCGAATTACAATAGTAATGAGTTTAAACTGATCCGAAATAACGCATTAAACATTTCGACGAAATTCGAAAATTTTCCAAATCAAATTCAAATAGTTTTCGAATTGAATTCCAATTTTCGTAGAGAATAAAATAGAATAGAAAATAAAGGAATAGAATAGAAAAGAATATATAGAAAAGAAAAGAATAGAATATACAGTGCATCCAGAAAGTATTCACAGCGCTTCACTTTTTTCCAAATTTTGTTATGTTACAGCCTTATTCCAAAATGGAATGAAATTCATTATTTTCCTCAATAATATACAAACAATACCCCAATACCCCATAATGAATTGAATTCAAATTTCCGTAGAGAATAAAATAGAATAGAAAATAAAGGAATAGAATAGAAAAGAATATATAGAAAAGAAAAGAATAGAATATACAGTGCATCCAGAAAGTATTCACAGCGCTTCATTTTTTTCCAAATTTTGTTATATTACAGCCTTCTTCCAACATGAATTAAATTCATTCTTTTCCTCAATATTATACAAACAATACCCCATGATGACAACATGAAAGAAGTTTGTTTGAAATCTTTGCAAATTTATTAAAAAGAAAAAAATAAAAAATCCCAGGTACATAAGTATTCACAGCCTTTGCCATGACACTCAAAATTGATCTCAGATGCATCCTGTTTCCACTGGTCATCCTTAAAATGTGTCTACAACTTGATTGGAGTCCACCTGTGGTAAATTTAGTTGAATGGACATGATTTGGAAAGGCACACACCTATCTATATAAAGTCCCACAGTTAACAGTGTATGTCAGAGCACAAATAAAGCAATGAAAGCAAAGGAAATGTCTGTAGACCTCAGAGACAGGATTGTATGGAGGCTATAAACCTAGGGAAAGATACAGAAACATGTCTGCAGTATTGAAGGTCTCAAAGAGCACAGTGGCCTCCATCATCCGCAAATGGAGGAAGTTTGGAACCACCAAAACTCTTCCAAGAGTGGGCTGCCCAGCCAAACTGAGTGATCGGGGGAGAAGGGCCTTAGTCAGGGAGGTGACCAAAAACCCGATGGTCACTCTGACAGAGCTCCAGTGTTTCTCTGTGGACCTTCCAGAAGAACAACCATCTCTGCAGCACTCCACCAATCAGGCCTGTATGGTAGAGTGGCCAGACGGAAGCCACTCCTCAGTAAAAGGTACATGACAGCCTGCCTGGAGTTTGCCCAAAGGCACCTGAAGGACTCTCAGACCATGAGAAACAAAATTCTCTGGTCTGGTGAAACAAAGATTGAACTCTTTGGCCTGAATGGCAAGCGTCATATCTGGAGGAAACCAGGCACGCGCTCATCACCTGGCCAATGCCATCTCTATAGTGAAGCATGGTGGTGGCAGCATCATGCTGTGGGGATGGTTTTCAGCAGCAGGAACTGGGAGACTAGTCAGGATCGAGAGAAAGATGAATGCAGCAATGTACAGAGACATCCTTCATGAAAACCTGCTCCAGAGCACTCTGGACATCAGACATCAGAGGTGAAGGTTAATCTTCCAACAGGACAACGACCCTATGCACACAGCCAAGATAACTAAGGAGTGGTTGTGGGACAACTCTGTGAATGTCCTTGAGTGGCCCAGCCAGAGCCCAGACTTGAACCTGGAGAGATCTGAAAATGGCTGTGCACCGACGCTCCCCATCCAACCTGATGGAGCATGAGAGGTCCTGCAAAGAAGAATGGGAGAAACTGCCCAAAAGTAAGTGTGCCAAGCTTGTAGCATTATACTCAAAGACTTGAGGCTGTAATTGGTGCCAAAGGTGCTTCAACAAAGTATTGAGCAAAGGCTGAGAATAATTATGTACATGGGATTTTCATCGTTTTTTATTTTTAATAAATTTGCAAAGATTTCAAACAAACTTCTTTCACGTTGTCATTATGGAGTATTGTTTGTAGAATTTTGAGGGAAATAATGAATTTAATCTATTTTTGAAAAAGGCTGTAACATAACAAAATGTGGAAAAAGTGAATACTTTCTGGATGCACTGTAATAGAGTAAAACCGAACAAAATACAATAGGAAAAATTGAAAAAAAAAGGATAAAATAGAAAATAAAAGAAAATTGTAAAACAGAACAAAATAGAACAGAATTAAATAGATTAGAAAATAAAGGATAAGAATAAAATAGAATTTAAAATAGAATATAATGAAATAGAATATAACCATGTTCTGAAATTTGAATTTCAAATAGAATAAATTCAAATTCAAAAAGAACAGAATACAATATAAAAGAAAAGAAAATAATAGAAGAGAATTCAAAAAACAATAGAATAGAAAGAATATAATCATTTCCTGAAATTCGAGAAAAATAAATTCAAATAGAATAGAAAAGAATAGCTTTAGAGTAGAATAGAAAATAAAAGAATAGAACTGACTAGAATAGAAAAGAAAAGAAAATAATATAAAAAAACAATAGAATAGAATGGAATAGGAAGAATATAACCATCTTCCAAAATTCAAATTGCGAATAGAATAAATTTGACTTTGAATGGAATTCTATTTGAATGCAATTAGAATGGAATTTGAAAAATTAGAAACGATTTGAATAAATGAAACAAACCATCTTCCGAAATTTGAATATCAAATAGAATACATTTAAATTGGAATAGAATAGAAAATAATAGAATAGAAAATAACAGAATATAAAATAATAGAGTAGAACAGAATAAAAAATAGAAAAGAATAGAATATAAAGAGTATAACAATATAACAGTTTTTGAATTTCGAATAGAATGAATTTGAGTTTGAATAGAATAGAATAGATAAGAATAGAATAGAAAAGAATAGACTACAAAAAACAATATAATAGAATGGAATAGAAAGAATAAAACAATCTTCCTAAAGGTTTGAATATATTAAATTTGATTTAAAAATAAATTAGATTTGAATGCAATTCAAACTGAATTTAATTAGAAAAAAATTTGGATTTGAATAAACAAAATGAATTCTGAATACAAATTAAACAAATTTATGTAAATAATAAATCGAAAAGAAAGAAATGTTTTCATTCTGCACATGTCTAACTGAAACCCAGTAAACTCCTAACTTCCTGTAGGGAGCTAACATTGCTGCCTCTGAAAATGTAAGCAGTGTTATCAGCCCTGCCCAGAGCTCTCCCCCCACCGCCGGACTACAGACCCTCTTTCCCCCTCCTTATGTAATGAAGATGGGGACTCTAGCAGTGAATAACTGGGTAGAGCTGTCAACGCTGCTTGGGATTTCAGAGCAGCAAAGAGATTGTGTTGCCAGCTTATAACAAAACCTTTGACGATAAACCTGTTGGTAAACGCTGGACCCAAACGTAGGAAACTTAGGGCTTTGAAACCAAATTGTTAGAAGCAACTTTCTTCACTGGGGTCCCTGGAGTAGTCTTTAAAACATTTGAAAAGGAGGAGAGTGTCACAAATCTAATGTATGTCCATTAAATTATTTTTCACATCACAAGAGGTCAGAAGGGAAAGCCAATGTGTTTAGGGGCTTAATAATTTTTCATCAAGGCAGAGAAATATTTCTCAGCCCTGATGAAGGGAGGCACTGAGCCCCCAAAACGTGTTGGCTTAGTGCTCTTTCACACGGCCGCTCCAATTTCTTCTTCCGCTGCGGCATGTCCGCATATCATCCCATCCGTTTGCGGATGATATATGGACATAATGTATGTCTATGGGGATTGCGTATGTCAGCGGAGGACACCGCTGACATCCGATTTTGCATCCGTTCCATTTTTTTAACAGAAGAAAAATAGGGTTCTGTTCCGTTCCAAAAAACGGAACAGAACTGAAAGGACGCAAATCGGATGTGAGCGGATGGTCAATCCCATTGACATGCATTATGTCCGTATATCACCCACAAACGGATGGGGTGATATACGGACATACGGAACGCCCATGTGAAAGAGCCCTTAGGCTTCTGACCTCTTGTCCTGTAAGGTTTACTGCACACACCTTAGATATACTAAATAAGTAATAGCTTACTATTGCAAGCTGCTAACTCAGATTGGTAAATATTAACATGTTTTATTTTTCCAGCTTGGAAAATATAAAAATAAAAATATTATAATATGATATATTTTTAGTTCTGAACACAATAAATACAATATTGGTGGGGCATGGTGGGGTGGGTGTTTTATGTTAACAATGGGTCCACTAAAATAGAGAACAAAAGGGAAAAAAAATGAATGACTAAGACACAAAAGAATGTATTGCCGGTTGTTTTGGCAGACGAACACACTCCGACTTGAGATGGTTATTTAATGACGTGAAACTGTTGCTGAACATTTACTTAAGGGTCATAAAATGTGACTGATCTAAAATTGATTTCATTTAGTGAAATGCGGCAGAGAAGCTTTTATGGAAGAATGAAAAGTGCTGTTAGTGAGAGGACAGGTCAGCCGGGTGAGCTCTCTGCAAAGAAATATCTGCAGATTATAGGAGGAGGAGACAGTCCCTGGTTAGTTGGCCCTTGTGTCACCACAGGTCAGTCCATCAATAATGGTAGAAAGGAGCCGTCAGCTGTACATGACCTCGACAGGCCTCTCCTCTGTCTCCTTACCTGCCATGGAAGTGTTGCGGATTGCGGAGAGGAGGGTGTACTCCAAGGGGGCCAAGGTCTCAAACACTGACGTTGGGTTAGAAAGTACTGATTCCTGTTCTACGGACATCGAGCTCCCTACTCGCACGCTGTACTGCACTTTGTATTCCAGGGTAGTGCCAGCCAGCCTAAAACAACAAGCAAACAAGCTATTGCCAACGCAGGATGAAAAGGCAAATTTAAACAGCAACTCCAGGCAACAAGGTAATTAAATCAGGCAACTTGCTGCTATTTAGCAAAACTTTTATTTGTTCTTACATAAACAAATCCATTCAACTTACCTTTCATCTGAATTTGATATAATTTGCAAAATCAACAGGATTTTTACAGCAAATCACGGCAGTCTCAGCTGTGCATCCTTTCTGGGGATTACAGAAGGGCGGAGCTGGGAACCAAAGAAAACTCAGGTCTGTATTTTCACAAACCCAGATTCAAGGCTATTTAGGAAAAAAGGATACCAACAACCATATGGGACTGCCATCATGCCATGGCTGACCTCTTTCTGGTTGTCTCTGGCTTTAATTGCTTTTCACTCACAATTCCAAAATGTTGGCGTCTCGGGGTACTGAAACCTTGGAGAAGCCTAACAACCAGGCAACTAGTATTTTTAGAAGAAGGTCAGTAATACCACCCACCATATTTTCTCCCCAGGGGTGAGGTTCTAAAGGAAAGTGCTCTTTTTGCCCATTGCAATCTATCAACAGGCAACTTACTTTTAGGTCCAGGTTGGCGTCTCAGAGTACTGAAACCTTGGAAAAGCATAACAACCAGGCAACTAGCATTTTTAGAAGGTCAGTAATACCACCTGCCATATTTTCTCACCAGGGCTGAGGTCCTAATGGAAAGTGCTCTTTTTGCTCTTTGCAAGCCATCAACAGGCAACTTACTTTTCAGGTAATTAAAAAATAAAGTGTACCTATATTGTGCTCCTGCTAGGTAAAATAACTGACTTACAGCACAAACGCACCATGGTGGGCCTGGCACTCCCTGCCCCTGATGTCCTGATTTGCTAGTTGGACAGGTCCAGAATTCTTATGTAGGTATCAACTTCCTAGCAGTCGACACTTGCACAAGGGTAACATGACATTGCTGAAGTCTAGTGGTGCTGTATTGTGGGAGGCATTTTCTGAGAACTCATTACCTAAAGTGCTGGGTGTTTCTCAAGGCTCCAGTGGAGGATCAGGGCATTAAGCGAACCCAGGAATGGAAATATTCTGGTCACACTTTATTACTCGGTTTACTATTGATTAAAAAAAACTTTTCCTTAAAAATGCTTGTAATCTATATGGCCAGGACAACAGGAGCATTTCACAGACAATATTAAAGATTGTAGACCAGCCTTTCCCAACCAGGATTCATCCAAAGGTTACTGGGGGTTCCTTAAACAATGAGCTATTTCTGCCTCTTCGATATGTGATCATTGGCTACAGTTATCTACATTGTACTCACTGACCACCAGTGTAAGGGGTATTCTCTATACTGATTGCCAATGTAAGGCGCATTCTTCCCACTGACCACCAATATAAGGAGCTTTATTCCCACTGACCACCAATGTAAGGAGCATTCTTCCCACTGATTCCCAATGTAAGGGGCATTCTTCCCACTGATCCCCAATGTAAGGGGCATTCTTCCAGCTGACAAAAAATGTAAGGGGCATTCTCCCCACTGACCACCAATGCAAGGAGCATTCTCCCCACTGACCACCAATGTAAGGGGCATTCTCCCCACTGACCACCAATGTAAGGGGTATTTTCCCTACTGACCACCAATGTAAGGGGCATTCTTCCCACTGATCATAAATGTAAGAATCGTTCTTCCCTCTGACCATAAATATAAAAAGCATTCTCCCCACTGACCACCAATGTAAGGGGCATTCTCCCCACTGACCACCAATGTAAGGGGCATTCTCCCCACTGACCACCAATGTAAGGGGCATTCTCCCCACTGACCACCAATGTAAGGAGTATTTTCCCTACTGACCACCAATGTAAGGGGCATTCTTCCCACTGATCACAAATGTAAGAATCGTTCTTCCTACTGACCATAAATATAAAAAGCATTCTCCCCACTGACCACCAATGTAAGAAACTTTCTCCCCCCAAACAAACACAAAGTGGCACATAATTGTGAAATGGAAGGAAAATGATATATGGTTTTCAAATTTTTTTTTTTACAAATAAATACCTGAAAAGTGTGGCGTGCATTTGTATTCAGCCCCTTTACTCTGATACCCCTAACTAAAATCTAGTGGAACCAATTGCCTTTGGAAGTCACCTAATTAGTAAATAGAGTCCACCTGAGTGTAATTTCATCTCTGTAAAAAGACAGCTGTTCTGTGAAGCCCCCAGAGGTTTGCTAAGGGAACACACCAGACAGGTCAGGGATAAAGTTGTGGAGAAGTTTAAAGCAGGGTTAGGTTATAAGAAAATATTCCAAGCTCTGAACATCTCACGGAGCCCTGTTAAATCCATCATCCAAAAATGGAAAGAGTATGGCACAACTGCAAACCTACCAAGACATGGCCGTCCACCTAAACTGACTGTCTGGGCAAGGAGAGCATTAATCAGCGAAGTACCCAAGAGGCCCATGTTAACTCTGGAGGAGCTGCAGAGATCCACAACTCAGGTGGGAGAATCTGTCCACAGGACAACTATTAGTTGTACACTCCACAAATATTGCCTTTAAGGAAGAGTGGCAAGAAGAAAGCTATTGTTGAAAGAAAGCCATAAAAAGTCCTGTTTTCAGTTTGCGAGAAGCCATGTGGGGGACACAGCAAACATGTAGAAGAAGGTGCTCTGGTCAGATGAGGCCAAAGTTGAACTTTTTGGCTGAAAAGCAAACCGCTATGTGTGGCGGAAAACTAACACTGAACATCACCCTGACCACGCCATCCCCACCGTGAAACCATGGTGGTGGCAGCATTATGTTGTGGGGATGCTTTTCTTCAGCAGGGACAGGGAAGCTGGTTAGAGTTGATGGGAAGATGGATGGAGCCAAATACAGGGCAATCTTAGAAGAAAACCTGTTAGAGTCTGCAAAAGACTTGAGACTGGGACGGAGGCTCCCCTTCCAGCAGGACACCAGCCCTAAACAAAGCCAGGAGCTACAATGGAATGGTTTAGATCAGGGATCCTCAAACTACGGCCCTCCAGCTGTTGAGGAACTACACATCCCATGAGGCATTGTAAAACTCTGACATTCACAGACATGACTAGGCATGATGGGAATTGTAGTTCCGGAAAAACTGGAGGGCCATAGTTTGAAGACTCCTGGTTTAGATCGAAGCATATTAATGTGTTAGAATGGCACAGTCAAAGTCCATACCTAAATCCAATTGAGAATCTGTGGCGAGACTTTCAAATTGCTGTCCACAGACGCTCTCCATCCAATCTGACAGAGCTTAAGCTATACTGCAAAGAATGGGGAAACATGTCACTCTCTAGAGTTGCAAAGCTGGTAGAGACATACCCAAAAAAGACTTGCAGCTGTAATGGCAGGGAAAGGCGGTTCTACAAAGTATTGACTCAGGGGGCTGAATACAAATATATGCCACACTTTTCACATATTTATTTGTAAAGAGTTTTGAAAACCATTTATCATTTCCCTTCCACTTCACAATTATGTGCCACTTTGTGTTGGTCTATCACATAAAATCCCAATAAAATACATTTACGTTTTGTTCTAAAATGTGGAAAATGTCAGGGGGTATGAATACTTTTTCAAGGCACTGCATATGCATCATATGGGGCTTAAAGCCCACCTTCTTTGCCACTATACATATGAGTTATGTGGTCAGCAGAAGTTAAATACACCATTGGAAGTGTTGTGGTATATCAACCAAACAAGTGCAAAAATATGCCTATTGATCCTGCCATAAATTAACATTTGTTTGCAGTTCTCTCTCTCTGGCCTACAGCCCCCCAGCCCCCCCCCCCCCCCTCGCCCAATGTTTTTCAAAAGAGGAAAGGGGGAGGTGTTCTGTAGTCATAACACACTAGGTGAAAAATAAAAAAGCAAAAAAAAGAAGCCTGGAAAAAGAAAACGAATGCAGCCACCATATCTAAGGATAGGTAAACTGGAATATATTACATTTTGTTTTTTGGATTAAGATACACTTTCCATCCTAAAACCTATAATTTAGGAAATAAATCGTCTGCTTTACAATATGGCCACCCTCTTGCTCTTATATAACCAAGCTGTGTGTCAGATCCCTTCCATTAAGCAGCCAGTGCCCTCAGGTACAATACAGTATGGAGTCCTATCCATGCAGTGATATCATATGTTTAACCATCTGTTGCTCACATTTGTTATATGATGCCCAGATTTACATCAGCCAAGAACAGTCTTAAACATTTGACATAATCTAGTTACAATGCGCTCTTTACGTCTCTATTATCCAAATCCACTTCATTACCAGCGCAGTGACACCGCTGTGACTATTGCACTTACGTCACATTGATCACATCCGCCTTGTCAAATCCAGCAATATACTTGTATGCAGAAGTTACCTGTAGGAAAACATGAACCTGATTAGCTGTTTAATATTTGGCTGGCTGGAAGACACGGCCAATTCGAAGCCCCTTGAGGGTCACTGACCTCTGTGCTGAAATGTTTTTTGCAAGGTTCAGGATCACTGCACATTGCAGATTGTTGTACATTCACTTTATAAGTCACGCTGATTGTGGGCACTGAAAAGAAGAAGATAGGGACAGAATGTTACAGGTAATATACTGGATACAGACAAGGTTCTACTAAACACCATATAAGCTCACATTTTTCATTTTTGTAAATATTTTATTATATCTTTTCATGTGACAACACTGAAGAAATGACACTTTGCTACAATGTAAAGCAGTGATTGTACAGCTTGTATAACAGTGTAAATTTGCTGTCCCCCTCAAAATAACTCAACACACAGCCATTAATGTCTTAACCGCTGGCAACAAAATTGAGTACACCCCTAAATGAAAATGTCCAAATTGGGCCCAAAGTGTCAATATTTTGTGTGGCCACCATTATTTTCCAGCACTACCTTAACCCTCTTGGGTATGGAGTTCATCAGAGCTTCACAGGTTGCCACTGGAGTCCTCTTCCGCTCCTCCATGACAACATCACAGAGCTGGTCCGCTCCTCCACCTTAAATTTAGGATGCCCCACAGATGCTCAATAGGGATTAGGTCTGGAGACATGCTTGCCCAGTTCATCACCTTTACCCTCAGCTTCTTTAGCACAGCAATGGTCATCTTGGAGGTGTGTTTGGGGTCGTTATCATGTTGGACTACTGCCCAGCGGCCCAGTCTCTGAAGGGAGGGGATCATCCTCTGCTTCAGTATGTCACAGTACATGTTGGCATTCATGGTGCCCTCAATGAACTGTAGCTACCCAGTGCCGGCAGCACTCATGCAGCCCCAGACCATGACACTCCCACCACCATGCTTGACTGTAGGCAAGGCACACTTGTATTTGTACTCCTCACCTAGTTGCCGCCACACACGCTTGACACCATCTGAACCAAATAAGTTTATCTTTGTCTCATCAGACCACAGGACATGGTTCCAGTAATCCATTTCCTTAGTCTGCTTGTCTTCGGTAAACTATTTGCGGGCTTTCTTGTGCATCATCTTTAGAAGAGGCTTCTTTCTGGGACGACAGCCATGCAGACCAATTTGATGCAGTGTGCGGCGTATGGTCTGAGCACTGACAGGCTGACCCCCCACCCCTTCAACCTCTGCAGCAATGCTGGCAGCACTCATACGTCTATTTCCCAAAGACAACCTCTGGATATGACTCTGAGCACGTGCACTCAACTTCTTTGGTCGACTATGGCGAGGCCTGTTCTGAGTGGCACCTGTCTTGTTAAACCGCTGTATGGTCTTGGCCACCGTGCTGCAGCTCAGTTTCAGGGTCTTGGCAATCTTCTTATAGCCTAGGCTATCTTTATATAGAGCAACAATTCTTTTTTTTCAGATGCTCATGGAGTTCTTTGCCATGAGGTACAATGTTGAACTTCCAGTAACCAGTATGAGAGAGTGAGAGCGATAACACCAAATATAACACACCTGCTCCCCATTCACACCTGAGACCTTGTAACACTAACGAGTCACAAGACACCGGGGAGGGGGGAGTGTCTAATTGGGCCCAATTTGGACACTTTTGTTGCTAGCAGTTTAGACATTAGTGGCTGTGTGTTGAGTTATTTGAGGGGACAGCAAATTTACACTGTTATAAAAGCTGTACACTCACTACTTTACATTGTAACAAAGTGTCATTTCATTTGTCACATGAAAAGATAGAATAAAATATTTACAAAAATGTGAGGGGTGTACTCACTTTTGTGAGATAGTATATATATATATATATATATATATATATATATATATATATATCATTTATAGTTTTGTTGCATTCAAGATGCATTCCATATTGAAAAAATGCAGCATGTTCTACTTTTGTTGACTGCACTGGAACGCACTGAACTGGTTTGCACTAGGGCCATTGGTATCCATGATAAACACTGTCCATGCATTTTTTATGCATCTTTTGTGAACCAGTCCTTAAGGCACATCAAAAATGTGCATGCAGAAACACTTGGTGTAAACCAGCCCTTAAATTGTAACTAAAGGATTAGCATTTTTAATAGAGTAAGGGAGGGTTATAGCCCCTGTCTTTTTTTCCCCTTTTGTGTCCCATAGGGATTTCCCTTCACTTCCTATTCTGCAGCCATAACAGGAAGTGAAAGATTTCCTCTCTATTACTGTTCTGATGTCAACCCAAAATTTGGAATTTTCTTTTTCTTTCACTCTTGATGATAACAGTAAACAGGACAAATAGAGAGGGTGAATCTCCCTGATAGGGGCGCAGACAGCAATAAAAACGTGACCTTTAGTTACACTTTAATAATGTATTAAGGAATACAGAGATGCATTCTATCTGCCTAGAGCTCAGCTTTAAAGTTTTAATAAAAGAGCACTGAAAGTTCCAGGTATTATTATTTATTTACTCCTAGATTGTAAGCTCTAACGAGCAGGGCCCCCAGATTCCTCCTGTATTAAATTGTATTGTAATTGTACTATCTGCCCTCATTTTGTAACGCGCTGTGCAAACTGTTGGCACTATATAAATCCTGTATAATAATTATTTAATTTGTTGGAAAAAGTAGAATCTTGGACTGCCACTACTGACCACTATTAGAAAATGCTGGTTGCCCGGCTGTCTCTGGCTGCTATACTTTTTGAGTCACCAGCATGGAACAAGTCTGAGTAAACCTAAAACTCCTGATTAATATTCTTGCTCTGTCAGTGGCCAAAAAGCACTTAAAGGCAAAACTTTTTTTTAGTTTTGGGTGGATTGGAGCAGTGGCGTACCTAGAGCATTTGGCACCCGGGGCGGATCCTATATCTGGCACCCCCCCCCCCCCCCCCCCGAATTTAAAATGTAAAAACACCCACAAAAAAATGTAATGTTTTCAAGAATATTTGTTGCACAAATTTCACAGCCCCCCATCACAGTGCCCCTTGCAGTCTGCCCTCCGTCTCTTTAATCACAGTTCCCCCTTTTGCACTCTCTGCCTCCCCTGCACAGTCCTACCTTCAGCATAGATAGATAGCTAATATTAGCAATGTGTTTAAGTTTGAGTAAGAGATTGGAGACTTGCTAAAGGAGATATTCAGAGACTACAGACATGATACAGTAGATGGTCAGAGACTGCAGACGTGATACAGGAGATGGTCAGAGACTGCAGACGTGATACAGGAGATGGTCAGAGACTGCAGATGTGATACAGGAGATGGCCAGAGACTGCAGACATGATACAGGAGATGGTCAGAGACTGCAGACATGATACAGGAGATGGTCAGAGACTGCAGACATGAAACAGGAGATGGTCAGAGACTGAGGACATGATACAGTAGATGGTCAGAGACTACAGACATGATACAGGAGATGGTCAGAGACTGCAGACATGATACAGGAGATGGTCAGAGACTGCAGACGTGATACAGGAGATGGTCAGAGACTGCAGACATGATACAGGAGATGGTCAGAGACTGCAGACATGATACAGGAGATGGTCAGAGACTGCGGACATGATACAGGAGATGGTCAGAGACTGCAGACATGATACAGTAGATGATCAGAGACTGCAGACATGATACAGGAGATGGTCAGAGACTGAGGACATGATACAGGAGATGGTCAGAGACTGAGGACATGATACAGTAGATGGTCAGAGACTACAGACATGATACAGGAGATGGTCAGAGACTGCAGACATGATACAGGAGATGGTCAGAGACTGAGGACATGATACAGTAGATGGTCAGAGACTACAGACATGATACAGGAGATGGTCAGAGACTGCGGACATGATACAGGAGATGGTCAGAGACTGAGGACATGATACAGTAGATGGTCAGAGACTACAGACATGATACAGGAGATGGTCAGAGACTGCAGACATGATACAGGAGATGGTCAGAGACTGAGGACATGATACAGGAGATGGTCAGAGACTGAGGACATGATACAGGAGATGGTCAGAGACTGAGGACATGATACAGTAGATGGTCAGAGACTACAGACATGATACAGGAGATGGTCAGAGACTGCAGACATGATACAGGAGGTGGTCAGAGACTGAGGACATGATACAGGAGATGGTCAGAGACTGAGGACATGATACAGGAGATGGTCAGAGACTGCAGACATGATACAGGAGATGGTCAGAGACTGCAGACATGATACAGGAGATGGTCAGAGACTGCAGACGTGATACAGGAGATGGTCAGAGACTGCAGACGTGATACAGGAGATGGTCAGAGACTGCAGACGTGATACAGGAGATGGTCAGAGACTGCAGACATGATACAGGAGATGGTCAGAGACTGCAGACATGATACAGGAGATGCTCAGAGACTGAGGACATGATACAGGAGATGGTCAGAGACTGAGGACATGATACAGGAGATGGTCAGAGACTGAGGACATGATACAGGAGATGGTCAGAGACTGCAGACATGATACAGGAGATGCTCAGAGGCTGAGGACATGATAGAAGATAGAAGAGCACTAGGGGGGCCGGAGAGCACAGACGAAGCAGAAAGCACTGGAGGTGCTGAAGGGCACGGTGGGGGGGGGGGGGAACTGGAGAGAATTAAGAGAGGGTTTGGAAAGCATTGTAGGGGGGTTGGAAGGTGCAGGGGGTGGATTGCACTGGGGGGGACAGGGAGCACTTGGGGGGGCGAGCAGGGAAAACCAGGGGGGTGGAGAGCACTGGGGGGACAGGGAGTACTTGGGGGGCGAGCAGGGAAAATCAGGGGGGTGGAGAGCACTGGGGGGACGGGGAGCACTTAGGGGGGAGGGAGAAAGCACTGTGGGGAGTTGAAGAGCATGGGGGGGGCTAAAAGCACTGAGGGAGGGATTAGGAGCACTGGAGGAGGTTAAGAACTTTGGGGGGCCAGCAAAAGAAGTTGTATAGGAGGGGGATGGGGCAGCTGCATATAGATAAATTGATCTTTCCCTATTCTTCCTGCAGGAGGGAGAGGAGGAGAATCGGTTATTCAGCAGGAAGCTGCAGGAAGAATAGAGAAAGATGAATTCCTCTATATGTAGCAGCCCCATCCCCCTCCTATCCAGCACACACTTTTGCAATGGGCACTCACCTTCTTCCCGCCGAGGCTCCGCCCCTTATTCCCGCCGCGGCTCCGCCCCTTATTCCCGCCGCGGCTCCACCCCCTTATTCCCGCCGTGGCTCCGCCCCCCACTAGCAGCACGGACTGAAGGAGCTGCCAACCACTGCAGCTGCCTTCACACTGCGGGATCTGTCTGACTCTGAACACACCGGGCAGGACACCGGCTGACACCCCCCAGTGAGTGGCACCCGGGGCGGGCCGCACCCCCGCCCCCCCCCATTGGTACGCCACTGGATTGGAGAGGTATTAGAACACTTGCCAGTTTTTATTGCTGTCTGTGTCCCCATTAAGGAGATTCGCCCTCTCTATTCGTCCTGTTTACCATTATCATTGAAAGTGAAAGCAAAATAGAAAAACAAATTTTGGGTTGTCCCCAGAAAAGTAATAGAGGGGAAATCTTCCAATGGGGACACTAGTTCTGGTGACCCTTGGGGATTTTTGCAGGGATTTTCCTCTTACTTCCGATTTGACTATGGGACATAAAGTGAAGATAAATCAGCCAAAAGGGACAAAGATGGCAAAAAAAAAAAAAAACTTACAGGGGTTATACCCTCCCTTACTCCATTCAAAATGGAAGAAAAAATGGAAAATTTAATGACAAATACTGTAATTTTCCTTTCCTGACAGGCTCCATGGCAGCACAGCTGGATATAGACCCCCCATATAGACCTTAACTCATAAATTTGAGCCCACCTGCAGCCTCTGTGCTCTGTAACTAGTCCTACCAAGCTGGGTGGAATCTGTGCAACCATGGAGAGCTCATCAGGAAAGGAAAATTATGGTAAGTATCTGTCATTCAATTTTCCGTTTTCCTGACGGCTCCATGTGAGCACAGCTGGATATAGACCCCTCCCCCCCCCACACCTATGCTTCCAGGACCTTAACTCATAAATTTGAGCCTACCTCCAGCTTCCGTGTTCTGTAACAAGTCCTACCAAGCTGGGTGGAATCTGTGCAACCATGGAGAGCTCATCAGGAAAGGAAAATTATGGTAAGTATCTGTCATTCAATTTTCCATATTCCTGACGGCTCCATGCTGGGAACTAACTAGCCACACAGGGGAGGGATAATGCTACACACTCCTTAATTCTGGCTAAAAACAGAAGCCAGGATGCCTTTGGCAAATAAAAAAGAAGAATGCAGAGGTTGCAGGTGGGATCAAATGTATGAGTTAAGGTCTTGGAAGCATGGGGGAGCGGAGCCCATACCCAGCTGTGCTGACATGGAGCCACCAGGAAAAAAGTTTTGCCTATAGTTCTACTTCAAGTCAAAGCATGACACTCAAGTAACTTAAAAAACAGAGAGCTCAGCAATATGGATCCAGCTATTTATGTCAAGACAGTCCTAGTCCACTGAAGTTTCTAAAACATCTCTTTGGGTACATTTTGGGAAGAAGTCAAAAGGCTTTATGTATGTCTTGCAAAGCAAACCAATAGTGGTGATTCAACAGACAATTCTTTCTTACTACCCTTTATGAAGTGTGCTTTACAGAATCTCCCTGAGAGTGTAGCAGCCAATCAGGGTGAAGTTAGGATGGCTGTAAATTTGTAGGTTTTGGAAGTAAAATTTGTAAGAAAATTCTTGGTATATTCGAAGGCTTGACAAATGTCATCCAAAATAGTTCAAATTTTAGTTTGCTTTTAACATTTGAATTTAGACTTTATCAAATAAAACCCCACATACACTGTTGGAAATTCGATTGTTTCAGAAAAAATTTCCATCATGCTCCTTCGAAATGTCTTATCACTGGCATTGAACATCAATTTGACCCTGCTAACAATTAGAAAATCAAACAAATGCTCTTAAGACAAAAAAAAACCCAAAAAACAAAAATCTACTAGTGTATGGCCAGTTTTACAGTAGTGCTTCCGGGGGACATATTAAAAAAAAAAAACCTCCTTTTAGGAAGGTGTCTGTGGGGCCACAGATGGATAGAATATCAAACAAAAAATCAAGTCAGTAGACTGATAATTTGATTTTCATATGGTTAGTGTGCTTACTGTGACAGCTTATTTCCGTTTCAAGATCAAAAATGAATAAACTAACATGTTGGAAAAAATCTTTTTCAAATAAAAGATTTTCTATTTGTTTGCAGGTCACTTGTTCGAAAAAAAATTAATAAATATTAGGTTAAATGTGCATGATCAGTAGGGGTAGTAGTAGAAATCAACTGAAAAAAACAAAAAAACAAAACAATGTTTAATGTTGGAAACAAATCGGAAATTTTTTACATTTACTGGAAGACTTCCAATACATTGGCTGGCCTATGGAATGCTAGATTCAAAGAAAATTTGTTCAAATTTTTGTTAGTTTTTCTACTTATCCATGGCCAGCTGTTGACTGCTTATCATCTCATGTTTCCTTAAAGGGTCGTCACACCCTCACACACCCATATTTTGGCTGGTAGAATGAATCAACCCAAAGTCTTTTCAAACCTTTAAGCAGTGGGGTCTCTGAAAGTCAAAGGTGTCTACCAACTTCTCCACTACTCTACTAATTGTAGGTTCAACACAGAGAGGTGATACTTTTCTGTAATGGGCAGTGGGTAGGTGGAGTTGAGAACTCAACTGAAATGCAAAGATTTAGCCACCAAAATTACAAGGTGTATATATGTATATATATATATATATATATATATATATATATATATGTAAATTTAAGGATATATCACCTAGACAAAGAAGGAAGGACAAAACACTTCGGGGCGTGGCTGTACGGCAACCGGATGTGTCGTCAGAGCCGGAATCAGAAGTGACCTAGCAGAAAACCAGTGAAACCCCAACATTCTGAGTTGGGGCTTCTGAGAGTGGTGGTTCTGACTGAGCATTGTTCTTTAAATATTATATCGATGGGCATGATTATTGGTTTTATTTGTGAGTAGCTTTTTAGACCTTTTAATAAAGTGCTATTGTTTTATGGAATTACACTACTGAATCCTTTCTTCTTCTTATATCCCCTGTGATTGAGCCTGGCAATGGGTGGAATAATGGAATATTGAGTTACAGAGGCAGTGGGAGTTCTGCTGTTATATAAAATCTCTATATGTCAATCATTTATATGAGAGGCAGGTTGTTGGTGAGTCTCAGTCTGGGAGGAGTGGTGGAGCACTGGAGTGCAGGGTGAAAACACGGAAAATTACTATTTTCTGCAGCATTTTCACTTAACTTGAATATGAATATTTATATCATTGGATGCTTGCCTTCTTTAGAGCATGGGAATTTTTAGTACATGTTGTATTTCTTTTGGAATTTTTCATGGGATTACACTGGTATATAGCGTTGCATTCTTTATAATTAGTTGTATATATAAAGCTGATGGGTGACTTATCCAGTTGGAAGATATTTTAAAGAGATATTTTGGGCTGTTCAGGGAGGTGTCAGAGCTTGACACTAAACCACCCCCATCTGCGTTCCTTCTGTCCCATAATTATGATAGGCAGCCTCATTGGCCAACAGATATATGCAGAAGGTGCAATCAACCTTAAACCATGATGGGAAGGTTTGGGAGAATGCAAGTACTTAGCAACTGCAGCAGTTGTCCCTTCTCCTGTGTGAAACAGTCTCTTCTCTGACATGTCATTGGTAGATGGACTAATCAGAAGACAGAAAGTGAAGACGCTGCACACCAGATATAGATACCAGATATAGATACTTTTAAGCCACCCATAGACAGTTCAAATCTCGTCCGGTTCCGGGATTTAAACCATGTATGGGCAGGCTGAATGGACCCAACTTGATCGTTTGAACGATCAACATTTGTGCAACCAGGCTGATGGATTTTACACGTGATTATTGCTAGCTGTTATAACCACTTGCAATAATCACTGTGTTCTTTTACAAATTTCTTTCCTGCAAACCGTGCAAACCCATGTTTGCAGGAAAGAAATTTGCTCTGTCTATGGCAGCCCTTAGGTTCAATGTCTACTGTATCCTACTATTTGCACAGAATCAGACATAAATTACATTTGTATGATAGAAAATACTCTTCTGCTCTATCATAGATGGCTGGTACTGTTTCAGGACTTTGTTACAAATGCAATAGTTTCTCAAGTCCTACAATTTGAAGACCTGCCTTGATATCTCTATGAATTCGGTTTTTGAAAAGGTCAGTAAACAAAAGCAGCTGCTGAACTACTCTTAGAATCTTCTCTGCTGAGAAATAAAATGAAAAAAGCCAGCACAAAAAAAAAAATGGTTCTCATCAATGTGGAAGAAATTTCACCACTGACCTTTAAAGACCGGTTGTTGTTCATCTACGATGAAGATTCTGTCTCTCCCAGAAGGTGAAGACATCATCTCACTAAGTGTCTGGGGGGTGAAGGTGCTGGATTGTGGTGAAGTCACTGATTTTGTTGAGCTAGGGGACTCTGATCCATCATTTTTCACTGCAGTTGCATGGTCTTGATGGTGTCCCGAAGGAAGTCTTGATGTAGGATGATATGCTTTCACATCCCAAGCTGGTGTTGTTTTAGAATAGTGCACACCATTTTGAGTGTAGCCATGGAGTCCACCTGTTGTTGCTGGGGCAGGGCCTTCTGTCCTATGCTCAGTTACATTGGCATGCTTGGTAAATGAGGTCCTTTCTGTTGGTGCGTACATGTCCACAGCTTGATCTCCTGGAGTTTGCATGGTAGTGTCTTCATTAACATTCATGGTCAACTCTGGTCCAGACCATGTGATTGACTGATGTGTAGATGTTCCAGCATTTGACTGTGTAGATTGCATTAACCCTTTGTGAGATGTAGGTACATGAGAATAGGATACGGTTGGCTTAAATGACATCTTGGGGATCAATTCTGTTTGGTTAGTTAGTCCAATCCTAATCTGAATCGTTGGCTCTTTTTTACGACCACCGTGGATCGTGAAACTTGTTTGTGTGAATGATTCCATTTTGTTTGCAGTAGTTGGTTCCTTTTCTGTGTCAAGTTCTGCTACATGCCTTGTGATTGGCCCTGCGTATGTAAAATTTGTTACATTCTCAGTGGTAGACTCTAACAGTGAGGTTGATTCTATCTTTCTGTTTGTGATAGGTTCTGTTTGTGTGGTTGATTCTGTATGGGTATCTGGGGTTGGCGTTGTTTGTTTCTGGGTATCCGTTTCATCTGTGACCCATTCTGATTTTGTGGTGGCATGGGTCACTGTTGTTGGTTTATGTCTTTCAGTAGAATCTCTCCTAGATGCTGGTTCATTTTTTAAAGTGGACTCATCCCTACACTTTGTGACTGGTTCCGTCTGAGAGTCTGTTTTTGTCTCACCCTGTAGAAATGGTTCTGTGCTCTTCGTTGATTCAGTGGTGACCTTTGTAATTAACTCTGGCATTGTTGGGACGACTGCCCCAGTTTTTGTAATTAATTCTCTGTGTGTGGGAGATCTTGTGTTTGTGATTGCCTCTGTGTAATTACCAAGTTCCATGGGGCTGTTTGGGATTGATTTTGTTTGATAAGTAGAGTCCAGAGCATTGTTTATGATTCGCCCTGTATTGGTGGAGAATTCTATCCTATCATTTCCTTTCAAGTGACTATAAGTGATTGGTTCTGGTTGAGTTTTATTAATATATGCTAATGTTCCAGAATTTGTCAGATTCCTATTTATTGGTTCTGGCTGGGATGGTGTGATCGGATAAGGCATTGTTACAGTAGTAGGCATCAGTTGGCTTTTTGTTGTTCGGTTAGGAGGTTTTTGGGTGGACATCGTTGACCACACCCTTGTGTAAAAATCCTGCTCAGTAGACAGCTCTGGTTGTGTCTGTGTGATTAGCTTAGACTGAGTTTGGGTGGTTAAACCTACTTCTGATGTGCTTAGCTTTGGTGGACCCAAAAAAGTTCGATTTGTCTGGTTCTTTATGGTTTGCTGCTCCAGTGTGGGTGTGATTGGCTCCTCCTGTGTGGGTGTGGTTAACTCCTCTTGGGTTGCAAGAGTGCCTGATTGGTTCTGTGTAATCCTCTGAACTGCAGTGGGTGGGGTAAGATCTAACTGAGGCTGTTTAGTTGCTGCAACTGGAAGGTGTGTGGTAACATTGTATTTTGTGGTTTGGGTCAAGTGGTGCCTTGTGTGTGATTCTGAATGTCTGTGTATGAATGGTTTAGTGTGTAGACTGGGATTTGATTCTGATTGTCTACCTTGTTCAGGGCTGTTAAGCTTGTGAACTGCAGTTTGACTATCTGTTACAGAAATTGAGAAATGTGTTGTGGGTTCTTGGGACTGTGTTGTCAGTTCAGCCTGACTGTCAAAGACAGTCAGGGTAGTCAGCCTTGGATGAGCTGTTCCGGATATTTCTGAAGGTCCTGCTGTTATGGACCCTATCTCATTCTCCTTCAGAGAGGGATCTGATCGCCTAGTACTGAAATGGGTATCATTTTGGATGGAAATTAGTCTTTGGGTAGATGTTACCAACTTTGTGAGAAACTGTTGTGAGTTAGACTGCCTTGGTTGCATCTGAGTGGTTACATCTGGCTGTTCGTGTGCATTAATGTCTACCAGAGTCTGTGAAAGATGATTCCTTTGTAAATGGTGGTCTGAGTGGTGTTTATGGTGGCTATGTGAGTGTGGCTGCGTGTGGTTGTGTAAGTGTTTCTGATGATGTCTGTTTGGTTCTGAAGGGGCTGTTCTATCATAAGCTGTGCCTTTATGTTGAGATATGGTGTTGGTTTTATTTTGGCTAAGTGACTCTAAAGCTTGGTGTCTATGTTTATGGGAATGTGTCAGATTGCGGTAAATTTGGTGGCCCTCTGTCGTATCCATCCAAGTCTGGTCTTTTTCTCTTTTGGCTTGTGTGGCTACCCCTGTCATTAATCGACTATGGACTTCTGTTGCCGTTTCTACGAGTCCTTGAGAACGGTCACTTAAATGACTTACATTATCAGAAGTCCTTGCAGCCTGAGTGGCCAATACATCAATCTGTGTAAGTCCAATGACACTGGTCTCAGTGGTTAATTCTGAATGGAACTGAACTCTGTCTTTTTGGGCAAGTCCAGAAAGTTCTGTTGAGCTCAGGTTTGTGTTCATAAATATATTTATGTCTGGTATTTTTACATTTACTTTGGATTTCAATTCTTGCATGACTTTGGAATCATGTACTTCTGGCCAATTCACCTTTCTTAAAAGTCCAGCTCTTGGGACATCATTGTGCCGATCGGCTTCGGGCACAGAAGTCACATTTTCAGCATTCAATAGATGGTCCTGGGTATTCAGAGAATTCAATTCATACAACACAGCCTCTTTTCCAGTTGTAAATGTGGAATTAGAAGATTGAGCCATATGTTGAAGGCTGTTAGTGAGGAAGCTAGAATTCTGATTTACAAGGGAATTGAGCAGAACTGATGTGTTACTTGATTTTTCCTTTAGCTGCCTACCCATCTGTGTTACTGCCTGTAATGCCACTGGAAACTGTTTAACCCTATCAGGTGGAAATGGAGCGCCTTTTTGGCCAGATTTATTAGTGTTTCTCAGAGGTATGGTGGCAGTCCGCTGAGGTATGGGGCTGACTGACAGCCCTGTTGAGCCAGCGGTAAAATTGGAGTCTCTCAACTGACCTGTTACAGGTTTTGATGTGACATTTTTATGATGTAAATGTGGAAGGCTTTGATATCTTGCAGAAGGGTTTTTAATTGGAAATTTTGGAACTGTTTTGGCTTTGCTGGGTACAATTGAACCTTTTCTAATGACTGGTCGTTTTTGAGGGGAATCACTCAATGAATGGCTCCTGGTAGTCAATGGCATCTTGGTAGAATTCAGCTGAGACTCATAGGGAGTTGAGCTTCTTTGCTGATAACGCGGAGGATTTACATCACTGACATTTGCACCTCCTTGCAGCAGCTGGACTTTGGCAGGCCTTACAGATATGTCTTTCAGAGGACTATGTTGTTTTTTTACATCTTTTGGAGGTGGAGGATGAAGTGCAGCTGTCTTGTTTGCTGGTCCATGGGTTGCTGGTAATGGTGTTCGAAGCATGGTCTTGGGGGTGACAGCCATGGTAAACTGAGCCCCTAAGGTAGTACTTGAAAAATATTCCACTGCATCGGTGTTATTGGCAACAAGCTCTAAAGGGGGATAAAAAGGAGATATTATACCCATAAGAATGTCAGCACAAAACAAGATTGGTTGCTTTTCATTAATCTAGGTCATCATTTCTTAAGTAATAATTGTTTTTGCTTTGAAATAGTTACTGAACAAGTGGAAATAGACCTGTGGTCTATACAGTGAAACCGAGAGGAAAGAGTGGGGCAACACCCAAGAAATCAATGAGAAGGTCAGTGGAATCTGACCTGTGGTGGGCCTGATATCTTGCACTCTATGGAGCTCAAGCCACATGGTAGTATGCCAGTTTAGACCCCAATATGTACATTTTTTTTCCATCTTAAAAATCCACCAAATCTTTTGTGGTAGAGCTTCGATTGCTGATAAAGGACATTTGCATATTTGCCCTAAAGACACCTAGCAGCCACGCAAAAATGAATAATTCATGTATCTTAGTATTTGTCTGCACCTGGAATCTATTTACTACATAAGAGTATCCATGGACAGATACTCAAACCCTTAACCATTGCAGCAGATATGCTGTACAGAAGGAAGTACATGGAGTGTACATGGTACATTGTGTTAATTTATTAAAACTTTCAATTTGGAAATGTACCTTTGTTGCACTTTCTTTATTGTAAGTTTATTTTTCTTTAATTTCTTAACTTGTTAAACATTTATTTTAAACTTAGTGTAGAGAAACACTGTGACAAATGCATGTAATGTGGGCAGTGCAATATGTAATTGAACAGACAAGGACTCACTGCTCAAGGTGGTGTAATTGCCTGATGACTCACACAGGTGCATGCCCCGGCTCGCCTCCGTGAAAACTTGATAAAGGAAAAGGAATTGGCAGCACTCCAGATGGATGTCCAGTCAATAAATCTGGATTTTGACTCAACCTGGAGTGCTGCCAATTCCTTTTCCTTTATCAAGTGCAATATGTAGGTGGGGCTTTGTAGTGCGGGTGGGGACACAGGGGGACCCTATGATCTTCTATTGCCTCGGGGGCCCCATGAGTTGTCAGTCCGCCCCTAGTAACATGCTTAGTGTTAAGGCATCCATTGATTTGAATAAGCTGTCAATGCACTTCTGCATAAAAGAAACCACACTTGACCCTTCTCTAGGAAAGCACTGCAAGGCAATAGCGTGTTACCTGCCTTGTAGCACACAACGAAGCAGATGCAATGCTTTAGTTCCTTTTTGCACCACAATACATAATACATGCATGGTGTGGTACTGGGCATTGCGGTAATGTGCCTTACTGCAATGCAAAGATATGAATCCAGCCTTAAAAGTATTTTAAACCCTTCCAATGAAGTTCTCTTATCAACTTTTGAAAATACCATTAAAAATGTTGTCTATTCTATACGTGACAAAAAAAAATACCTGTTGATCCTGCCTGAAGTTGTGTAAGTTGATAACTTCCTGTACTCTTTATATTTGTTCTACTCTTAGGGAGGGTGTTCTGCAGTCCTGACCTAGAGTGACCAGGCTGCTGCTCCACAGATAGGGTACAATAAGTGAACATTGTCAGCTTAAGACCGAAAGTTTGTTACCGGCAGGCTCACCAAGTAAAAAATAAAATTATAAAGCAACCTTGTATATGGACTGATATGCTGCAAAGTAATAAATCATTTTTATTTCTGGGCTTAGATATGCATTGAGTGAGGGGGTTACATCTGCACAAGCTTTCAAAGAATTTAGACCACATGGCAAGACTATGGCAATGTAATTTATTAGCTAGTTAAGCACAGTCTTGGAAGCATGGGCCATTAATGTGTGAAAAAACTAATGGCAGATGTTACCAGTTGAGTGATACCATGAGTAAACATTTCTTTCATGGGTATGTTCAATGATAACTTGGGCACATGACTCATAAAAGCATCCCCGTCATCCTCCGCATTCTCCAAACTCACCGCTATCTGGCTGGGCCATCCATTGCTTTCATTAAGAATATAAGATTTTCTGCCAAAAGAGTGTTGTAATCAGTGGATCAAAAGATGAGTATATATATAAAGAACATATGGTCTGCAGTAGTCAGTTAGCATGTTGTATGTATGCCTATTCCAAATCCATGGAAGACCATGAGGACTGAGACCTCCAGTTCTGTAAATTGTATTTAACCACTTAAGCCCCGGAGGATTTGGCTGCTAAACGACCAGGGGGTATTTTGCGATTCGGCACTGCGTGACGTGACGTGCGACGCTGTACCTAAACGAATTTGATGTCCTTTTTTTCCCACAAACAGAGCTTTCTTTTGGTGGTATTTGATCACCTGTGCGATTTTTTGATCACGCGCTATAAACAAAAAAAGAGCGTCAATTTTGCAAAAATAACAATATTTTTCAAATTTTTTTATATGAAATTCCCCCCCAAAAAATGTAAAAATCAAAATTTTTTAACATTTTCGGCCAATTTGTTTTATGCTACCTATGTTTGGTAAAAAAAAGTCGCAAAAAGCGTATTTTTATTGGTTTGCGCAAAAGTTATCGCGTTTACTAACAAAGGGAAAGATTTTTGTCATTTTTGTTGTTTTTTTTTTTAACGCATAATGGCGGCGATCTGCGATTTTTTTTGTGGTACTGCGACATTGCGGCAGACAGATCGGACCCTTGACTGACATTTTTGACACTTTTGGGGGTACCAGTGACATTTCTACAGTAATCAGTGCTATACATATGCACTGTTACTGTAAAAATACACTGGTAGTGAAGGGGTTAACTTTATTTGAGAGGGAGGGGCTGTGTGTGTCCCTAGGGGCGTGATTCTTACTGTGATTGGCTGTGGCTTGAGCTGTAGGGACACTGATCAACGGTTCTACATTGTAGAACCGTGTGATCAGTGTTTTTACACCGAGGAGAATGACAGGTGGCTTGTTTACACAAGCTGCCTGACTTTCTCCCTCTCCCCCGCCGATCGCCGAGTGACCGGCGGACATCGGGTAAGCAGGTCACACGCGCGGGGGGGTCCGTGACCGCGCGGGAGCGCGCCTCCGCGGGCGCGCGCTCGCTCCCCAGAGCCTCACAGGCTAGCGACGTAGACCTACGTCCCTCTGCCTGGCCGGGGCTGACTGCCGCAGTAAATATACTGTAAGCAGTCGGCAAGCGGTTAAAAGGTTAGAACTATTTTAAAAAATCATTTATTAGGAGTTTATTTTTAACAGACAGGGATTTCCCGATTGTCAATTTTTTTATCTATGTCCTCTACAATTACACCAATCCAATAACTCGTGGTCAAGTCCCCTCTCGTCTGCCCTGGAAAATAATTAGGTAAACTAGAATGTGCTTGTCTGAGACTGAACATTTTGATCCCTCTCATAGACGAAGTAAGGGCTCTTTCACACAGGCGGTCCGATCAGATCCGCCTGTCTGTTTTTAGGCAGATCTGATTGGATGCCCCATTCAGCCCTATGTAGCAGCGGATGTGAGCAGCACGGATCCTCCTACGGAGGCGGACCGTGTGAAAGAGCCCTTAGGCGGATGACAGCTCCGTATCCGCTTGCAGTGCAGAGAGCGAGGTGTCCCAGCCCCCGCTGCTCTCTATGGGGAATCAGATGAGAGCGGACCGCCTGTCCGCTCTCATCCGATCCCATCCGATCCGATCCCCAGGAAGGATGGAAAATAGGGTTTCCATCCGTCCGGATTTCATGGATGCGCATGGCAGCGGGTGTCAGTGGAGATGTCACCGCTGACATCCGCTGCTCCATAGGGCTGAATGGGGCATCCGATCAGATCCGCATAAAAACAGACAGGCGGATTTGATCGGACCGCCCATGTGAAAGAGCCCTAAGCTGGAAACCACTGTAGTAGGCACCACTACTACAGTGATTACTGCTAGCTTCCGGTCCTGGATCTTCTTAACCACTTAAGCCCCGAAAGATTTTACCCCCATTCCCACCAGGGGTTTTTTTGCGATTCGGCACTGAGTGACTTTAACGGACAATTGCGCGGTCGTGCAACGCTGTACCTAAACGAATTTGACGTCCTTTTTTTCCCACAATCAGAGCTTTCTTTTGGTGGTATTTGATCACCTGTGCGATTTTTACTTTTTGCGCTATAAACAAAAAAAGAGCGTAAATTTTGCAAAAATAACAATATTTTTCACATTTTTTTTATATGAAATTCCCCCCCAAAAAAATGTAAAAATCAAAATTTTTTAACATTTTCGGCCAATTTGTTTTATGCTACATATGTTTGGTAAAAAAAAAAATCGCAAAAAGCGTATTTTGATTGGTTTGCACAAAAGTTATCGCGTTTACTAACAAAGGGAAAGAGTTTTGTCATTTTTGTTGTTTTGTTTTTTAACGCGTAATGGCGGCGATCTGCGATTTTTTTTGCGGTACTGCCATATTGCGGCGGAGAGATCGGATCCTTGACTGACATTTTTGACACTTTTGGGGTTACCAGTGACATTTCTACAGTAATCAGTGCTATACATATGCACTGTTACTGTAAAATTACACTGGCAGTGAAGGGGTTAACTTTATTTGAGAGGGAGGGGTTATGTGTGTCCCTAGGGGCGTGATTCTAACTGTGACTGGCTGTGGCTTGAGATGTATGAGCAGTGATCAACGGTCCTACATAGTAGAACCGTATGATCACCATTCATACACAGGGGAGAATGACAGGCGGCTTGTTTACATTAGCCGCCTGCCTTTCTCCCTCTGCACCGACGATCGCCGAGTGACCGGCGGACATCGGGTCCGCCGGTCACACGCGTGGGGGGGTCCGTGACCGCGCGGGAGCACGCCTTCGGGGGCGCGCTCGCTCCCTAGACCCTCCCAGGCTAGCGACGTAGTACTACGTCGCTCTGCCTGTGAGGGGCTGACCGCCGCAGTAAATAGTCGTGCGGCGGTCGGCAAGCGGTTAAGGAATGGAAAGCATTCTCTGATTGGATGCAGTGGAGAGGTGGACCTGTGACATCACAATCTTAGCCTTATCAAATCAGAAAACGCTTTACAATTGTTGAAAAATATAAAGTGTTCTCCGAATGGTGCAGATGCTAAATGAGCATCCTCCTGTGTTCACTAAGCATCCTCCAAACTCATCGCTATCTGGCTGGGCCCTCCACTACCCACAGCACACCTAAGTGCACTGACGTCACTAGCATCCTGCCTCTTTGTTTATGTGTGCTGCAGAGGAGTGAATGACCCGGGCCGCAGCTGATTGGACTAAAAAAGAGCGACTTTGACTTTGGATAAAGGTGAGTTTTGGAGTATGCCCAAACTCATCTCTTCTTATTGTAGATGTGTAAATATTTACAGTTAGGTCCATATACAGTATCTCACAAAAGTGAGTACACCCCTCACATTTTTGTAAATATTTTATTCTATCTTTTCATGTGACAACACTGAAGAAATGACACTTTGCTACAATGTAATTTAGTGAGTGTACAGCTTGTATAACAGTGTAAATTTACTGTCCCCTCAAAATAACTCAACACACAGCCATTAATGTCTAAACCACTGACAACAAAAGTGAGTACACCCCTAATTTAAAATATCCAAATTGGGCCCAAAGTGTCAATATTTTGTGTGGCCACCATTCTTTTCCAGCACTGCCATAACTCTCTTGGGCATGGAGTTCACCAGAGCTTCACAGGTTGCCACTGGAGTCCTCTTCCACTCCTCCATGACGACATCACAGGGCTGGTGGATGTTAGAGGCCTTGCGCTCCTCCACCTTCCGTTTGAGGGTACCCAACAGACGCTCAATAGGGTTTAGGTCTGGAGACATGCTTGGCCAGTCCATCACCTTTACCCTCAGCTACTTTAGCAAGGCAGTGGTCGTCTTGGAGGTGTGTTTGGAGTCGTTACCGTGTGGGAATACTGCCCTGTGGCCCAGTCTCTGAAGGGAGGGGATCATGCTCTGCTTCAGTATGTCACAGTACATGTTGGCATTCATGGTTCCCTCAATGAACTGTAGCTCCCCAGTGGTGGCAGCACTCATGCAGCCCCAGACCATGACACTTCCACCACCATGCTTAACTGTAGGCAAGACACACTTGTTTTTGTACTCCTTACCTGGTTGCCGCCACACACACTTGACAACATCTGAACCAAATAAGTTTATCTTGATCTTATTAGACCACAGGACATGGTTCTAGTAATCCATGTCCTTAGTCTGCTTGTCTTCAGCAAACTGTTTGCAGGCTTTCTTGTGCATCATCTTTAGAAGAGGCTTCCTTCTGGGTCGACAGCCATGCAGACCAGTTTAATGCATTTGGTTTGAGCACTGACAGGCTGACCCCCCCACCCCTTCAACCTCTGCAGCAATGCTGGTAGCACTTATATGTCTATTTCCCCAAAGACAACGTCTGGATATGACGCTACGCACATGCACTCAACTTCTTTGGTCGACCATGGCGAGGCCTGTTCTGAGTGGAACCTGTCCTGTTAAACTGCTGTATGGTCTTGACCAGTGTGCTGCAACTCAGTTTTAGAGTCTTATCAATTTTCTTATAGCCTAGACAATCTTTACGTAGAGCAAAAATTTTTTTTTTCAGATCCTCAGAGAGTTCTTTGTCATGAGGTGCCATGTTGAACTTCCAGTGATCAGTATGAGAGAGTGAGAGCGATAACACAAAATGTAACGCACCTGCTCCCCATTTACACCTGAGACCTTGTAACACTAACGAGTCACATGACACTGGGGAAGGAAAATGGCTGATCGGGCCCAATTTGGACATTTTCACTTAGGGGTGTACTCACTTTTGTTGCCAGCGGTTTAGACATTAATGGCTGTGTGTTGAGTTATTTTGAGGGGGCAGCAAATTTACACTGTTAGGGTCCATTCACACTAGCGTGACTTGTCAGGAGACTTGGTCGCCTGACAAGTCGCGGTGGGTCGCTCGCCATTGAATAGAACAGGACCCGTTCTAATAGGAGCGACACAAGTCGCTCCGACTTAGAAAAAGGATCCTGTACTACTTTGGGGCGACCTGGAGGCGACTTGCATTGACTTCAATGATATGAAGTTTTGTGACATACTGTATATTTGGACACAGTCACAATTTTCACACTTTTAGCTCTGTACGCCACCAGAATAAAATTAAAATGAAACAATCCAAATGAATTTGAAGTGCAGACTTTCATCTTTAATTCAAGGGGTTGAACATAAATATCAAGTACAAATTTTAGGAACTGCAACCATTTATATACACAGTCCCCCCATTTTCAGGAACTCAAATGTAATTGGACAAATTAATATAATCATAAATTAAATGTTCATTTTTAATAATTGTTACAGAATCCATTACTGGCAATGACTGCCTGAAGTCTGGAACCCATGGACATTACCAAAGACTGGGTTTCCTCCTTTCCAATGCTTTGCCGGGCTCTAACTGCAGCTGTCTTCAGTTGTTCTTTGTGGGCCTTTCTGCCTTTAGTTTTGCCTTCTGCTGCTTCTGTCTTCTGTCACATCAACAATTAAACATCTACGACCCAGTGCCACTGGAAGCCATGCATGACCATCACATTGTCTCTACCATGTTTGACAGATGACATGTGCTTTGGATCATGAGCTGTTCCAAGCCTTCTCCACACATTTTTCTTCCCATCACTCTGGTACAGATTCATTAAGTTTTAGCCGTCCCAAGAATGCTTTTCCAGAACTGGTCTGGCTTTTTTAGATGTTTTTTGGCAAAGTCTAATCTGGCTTTTCTATTTTTCAGGCTCATGAATGGTTTGTACCTTGTGGTGAACCTTCTGTTTTTGCTCTCGTGAAGTTTTCTCTTGATTGTAGACTTTGACAATGATACACCCACCTCCTGGAGAGTGTCATTCACTTGTCTGGATTTTGTGAATGGGATTTTATTTTAACCATAGAGCGGATCCTGCGATCATCCCCCACTGTTGTCTTATTTAGACGTCCAGATCTTTATATGTTGCTGAGCTCACCAGTGCATTCTTCTTTCCTCAGAATGTACCAAACTGTTGATTTGGCCACTCCTAATGTTGCTGCTATCTCTCTGATGGATTTGTTTTTGTTTTTGAAGCCTTACAATGTCCTGTTTCAGTTGCATGGACAGCTCCTTTGAACGCATGATTTAGGTTCACAGCAATAGATTCCAAATGCACATACCACACTAAAGGCCCGTACACACATACTGATTGTCGGCTGTAAAGATTCGGCCGACGACCGATCGGCCGATTGTAGGCTTGTTAGTATGATGCTTCCGACAGCCGACAGCGCATTTTCGGCCGAACAGAATCTGTCGTGCAAGCATTAAAATTTTTGTTGGCCAACACCAGAATGGCCGATTGTTCGCCAGTCAGTACAGATTTCGGCCGACAGACAGCAGATTTGCAAGACTGGGCATGCTCAGAAAAGAAAAAAGACAAGGAAAGTTAACCATCACATGACATCACTTCTGCAGTCGGCTGTTGTTGGCCGACAAAATTCGTGTGCAGTCTTTTGCACTTTTCAGCGGACAGGACATCCCTGGACAAAAGACGGCCGATCGGTCGGCCGACGATCTCTACGTGTGTACGGGGCTTTAGAATCAACTCCAGACCTTTTACCTGCTTAATTGATGAAGAAATAACAAAGGAGTGGCCCACACCTGGCCATGAAACAGCTTTTGATTCAATTGTCCAATTACTTTTGGTCCTTTGAAAAAGGGGTGATGGGTATTCTTAGACGCATCCCACACCGTTAGAGAATCTGAGGTACCGTCATTCGTCACAAAAAAAGAATCCCACTCCGCCTCCATGGCCGCCGAATCCGGGAGATGGGTATTCTTAGGAGCAATTCATAAATCCTTCCTCCGATTTGGATGTACATACCCTCAAATTAAACCTGAGAGTGTGCACCTTCAGCCCATATCATTATATAACTATAGTTTGAATATGTTTTGGTAAATATCTGAAAGAAAAAAAAACTAAAATTAAGGCTATGTCCAAATATATATGGACATAACTATAAATGTGCAGAGCCTGGTCACAGTTCTATAAAAAAAAAAGTTTGATTATTAGGTCATGGAACCCCTATAATGATAAAACGTAACCACTTCTGGACCACCCGCCGCAGTTTTACGTCGCTACTTTGACATTAAATACTGGTATTATGGCCATAGACAGTTGTCATAACCCCAGTATTTTCTTACAGGGCGGGGGGGTCCTCTTTCACACCCCATTTACCAGAGCCGTCAGTAGCAGGGAAAATGATCCGCTTCTGACAGTAGCAGGATGTCGAGTGAGGGCAAGATGGCCCCCACCCGACTCTATGGCCTTGGAGGACCGAAGCAACGTCATACGTCGCTTCCTCCCAACACCCTAAAGGGCCCATTTTTTCATGCTGAAAAAATTACTTTTTTTTTTCTTTTAAGTGTAGATGTGAGATTTGAATTTTTTTTTACCCCAGATCTCACATTAAAGAGTACTTGTCCTGTTTATTTCTTATACAAGGTATATTTACATTCCTTGTAATAGGAATAAAATTGATCAAAATTTTTTTTTTTTTAAAGGGACAGTGTAAAAATAAAAAATAAAAGGTAAAACAAATAAGAAAAAAAAAATTTAAAGCGCCCTGTCCCTCCAAACTCGTGTGCAGAAGCAAACGCATACGCAAGTCGTGCCCATATATGTAAACAGTATTGAAACCACCATGATCGTTAGAGCGAGAACAATCATTCTAGCCTCAGACCTCCTCTGTAACTCTAAACTGGTAACCTGTAAAAATGTTTAAAGCGTCCCCTATGGAGATTTTTAAGTACCAATGTTTGTTGCGATTCCACGAGCATTCGCAGTTTTGAAGTATGACATGTTGGGTATCTATTTACTCAGCGTAACATTATATTTCACATTATAGAAAAAAAATTGGGCTAACTTTACTGTTTTCTTATTTTTTAATTTAAAAAAGTGTATTTTTTCCAAAAAAATTGCGTTTGTAAGATAGCTGCACAAATACAGTGTGACAAAGTATTGTAACAATCTCTAATTTATTCTCTAGGGTCTCTATTAAAATAAAAATATATAATGTTTGGGGGTTCTAAGTAATTTTCTAGCAAAAAATACTGATTTTAATGTGTAAACGACAAGTGTTAGAAATAGGCCTGGTCCTTAGGTAACTTTCCGTGTGTTTTTTCTTCTCTGAGCATGCCCAGTCTTGCTCCTCTGATTTTTGTCTGCCGAAATCTGTACTGACTGACGAACAATCGGCCGTTCTGGTGACGGCCAACAAAAATTTTATAGCCTGCACACCAGAATTTGTTCGGCCGAAAAGTCGCAGTAAGTTGTCGGAAGCATCATACTAACAAGCCGACAATCGGCCGATCGGACGTTGGCCGAAAATTCACGGCCAACAATCAGTGCGTGTGTACGAGGCTTTAGGCCGCATTCACACTATGATATGTGACACCAGGCATTGTGCATATGCACTTCTTTTGCTTGTTGATGCGCTACACGCATAGGACATCCCATTCTCTGTCAATGGTCTGCCCTACGCACGAAAAAAAAGGCAAACTATCTCTTTTATTCTTTTGAGCTTCATGATTTGCACAATTTGTTAACTGCGCATCTGCTTGGCACCTTCTGGTGCCATTGACAACGAATAGCACTGCAAACGCAACACGCAATTTTTGCACATTTCGTAAATGCATGCACAATTGTGCGATTTTGCTCACATTCACAAAACGCTGTTGTTTGAATGCAGCTTTAGAGAACTTTAAAAATACGGCTCATGCAAAACAAACAGAATGGAATTAGATTCGGTGTTATGTCAACAATAAATCTGAAGCTGTGCGGAGTGTAATCAGTGCTCATCCTATATGTGCATATATTACCAACCAGCCCATATGCCTCTCACATCTCAAACATGACAATTCTTAAAAAATGTTCGAGAAACCGGAGTCGATATGTCCGTGAGGAAAGCCCAAATTAGCCACTGGGTAATAGCCAGATCACTAAACCCTGCAGATACATAATGGCTGTCAATTACGCTAGAGTGGGACAACAAGCACAGCTTGTGCTAATGAACCGCTGAGATTCTGACAAAGCTCCCGCGGCAGATGGCACATCACATGGCACTTCCAGGAGCGGCGGAAGCCAAGTCTGGTGCCACGAGACAGTTTGAAAACACTAGCTGTTTGCAGATTCACTCTCACCCAGTGCTTTAAATGTTACTTTGCCCCTTATAAAAAAAGTGACAGGGTCTCTTTAACCACTTGCCGCCCGCAGCACGACTATTTACTGCGGCAGTCAGCCCCTACTGGGCCTCTAGGGGGCGAGCGCGCGCCGCCGGAGGCGCGCCCCCGCCCCCGCTCGTTTACTAACATCCCCGCGCGAGTGACCGGCGGCTCCGATATCCGCCGGTCACTCGCGATCTCCCGCTGGAGAGGGAGAAAGACAGGCGGCTGATGTAAACAAAGCCGCCTGTCATTCTCCCTGGTGTGACTGCAGAGATCATACGATCCTGCTATGTAGGATCGTATGCCTCTGTGGTTACATCACAAGCCACGCCCCCCACAGTTAGAATTACGCCCCTAGGGATATATTTAACCCCTTGATCACCAATAAAGTTAACCCCTTCCCTGCCAGTGTCATTTTTACAGTAACAGTGCATATGTATAGCACTGATTACTGTAGTAATGTCACTGGTACCCCCAGAAGTGTCAAAAATGTCAGTCAAGGGTCCGAAATGTCCACCGCAATGTCGCAGTCCCGCAAAATAAATTGCATCGCCGCCATTACTAGTAAAAAAAAAAAACAATAAAAATTACATAAATCTTTCCCGTAGTTAGTAATAACTTTTGCGCAAACCAATCAAAATACGCTTATTGCGATTTTTTTTTTTTACCAAACATATGTAGCAGAAAACAAATTGGCTTAAAATGTTAAAACATTTTGATTTTTACATTTTTTTGGGGGGGAATTTCATATAAAAAATTGTGAGAACTATTGTTATTTTTTCAAAATTGTCGCTCTTTTTTTGTTTATAGTGCAAAACGTAAAAATCGCACAGGTGATCAGGCTGTTTGTGGGAAAAAAAGGACGTCAATTTCATTTGGGTACAGCGTCGCGCGACTGCGCAATTGTCCATTAAAGTCACACAGTGCCGAATCGCAAAATAGGCCCTGGTCTTTGAGCAGCCAAATCCTCCGGGGCTTAAGTGGTTAAAGCCCACCCTTGACTCAACTTAAATTCCCCGCGACCCCACCGCCACTGCAACCTCATATGGTGTAGGATCTTACACAGGTTTGATGACATCATCCTCCACCTCACATGTCAGTGTTCAGGCCTGCAATTGGTCACTAGACCCGAGTACAAGGTTACCTGTCTCCCATTAGCAGGAGAGCGCCGGGTATTGTGCATAAGCCTAAATGAGCAAACAAATGTACAGTGGTTTTGTATATATTATTATTTTTTATTCATTATGGTCAAGATGAACAAAAGTTAAATATTTATTTTCTCCTTTCTTTTCCAGGCAAAATTTGAAATACTGAATGTAAATATTTCCTCTTTCTTTTTACCAGGCAGCAAGAAGAGACTTCTTTTCACCTTTCACATGATATCCTATATCTGCATTGCTCTTTTGTTGTAAAAAAAGAAAAATGTTGTTTACAGTGCTCAATAGCTCAAGGTAAACACACAAAGAGAATAAGTAAGAGAAGTGACAACTCACTTCCCGGGCAGTTCAGTCTAAGGCAAGGGTCTTCAAACTATGGCCCTCCAGTTGTTCAGGAACTGCAATTCCCATCATGCCTAGTCATGTCTGTGAATGTCAGAGTTTTATAATGCCTCATGGGATGTGTAGTTCCACAACAGCTGGAGGGCCGTAGTTTGAGGATCTCTGGGTATCAGTGCAATTCAGCCAGCATGAATGGAGACATCTACCGCTGTGCTCTCTATTTAGATAATCGACAGTACTCTGATCAAGTAATCCTTGATCAGCAATGGCAGCTTGCATATTCAATCAAATAAAGGTTCCTGCTAAAACTTTTTTTTTTTTTAGTTTTGAATAGAGTGTGGAAGGACTGTAACCTCTGCCATGTTTTAAATGCTGTCTAAAGCTGGCCATACATTATACATACAGTTTTCTTATTCAATTTCCTTTAATTGTACAAGAAAACTGTATAATGTATGGCCTGAGGCTGGCCATACACAGAGAGAATTTCTTCTCCTGCAACCACGGGTTGCAGAAAAGAAATGTACTCAATTTCCCCATCAACACAGTGTTGAAGCAGGAATCCCACCTTCTGAGCCATTGTCTTCTCTGCGACATTGCAGCGGACAGATCGGACCCTTGACTGACATTTTTGGGGTTACCAGTGACATTACTACAATAATCAGTGCTATACATATGCACTGTTACTGTAAAAATGACACTGGCAGGGAAGGGGTTAACTTTATTGGAGATGCAGGGGTTAAATGTGTCCCTAGGGGCGTGCTTCTAACTGTAAAGGGCTGTGGCTTTTCATGTAACCACAGAGACATACGATCCTACATAGCAGGATCATACGATCTCTGCAGTTACACCAGGGAGATTGACAGGCGGCTTTGTTTGTTTCAGCCGCCTGCCTTTCTCCCTCTCCATCGGATGATCGCGAGTGACCGGCGGACATCGGGTCCGCCGGTCACACGCGCGGACATGTCAGGGAACGAGCGGGGGCGGGAGCGCGCCTCCGGCGGCGCACGCTCGCCCCCTATTGGCTCGCGGGCGAGTGAAGTATATATACGTCACTTTGCCCAGGAGGGGCTGACCGCCGCAGTAAATGTACTTGCGGCGGTCGGCAAGTGGTTAAGCAAAAGAGCATTTGTGAGGTCAGGTCCTGAGGATAGGTGAGAAGTACTTGCTCATAGATGGGGGTTCAATTCATTCCAAAGAGCTTCAGTAGGGTTGAGGTCAGGGCTCTGTGCAGGATACATGGGCTCCTCCACCCCAAACGTATCAAACTATGTGTTTTTTGGAGTTGGCTTTGTATACCAACATGTTGTACAGTCTTACTGGAATTGAAAACACCTTGCTCCAGCTGTTGCCAGCCACAAGGTTGCAGCACACAATTGGTAAAAACAGGGGCGTCCAAACTTTTGACCTTCCTGGGCCACATTGGAAGAACAGGAATTGTCTTGGGCCACATATAAAATATAGTAAATAAAGGATAGCTGACGAGCAGAAAAAGTCTGGCAGATAACATGTTAACGATCACTGATATATTATGACTGATAATGTACCTATCTGGGTAATAAAACTTCATTTTTTTGTAATTTTTGTAATCATAAAAGTAAAAGAGTAACACAAAACGAGTGCGATATTAGACACTGTTTTTGATAAACTAACGCATCAATATCTAGTTTGATGGATGTAATGACAATTCTCACTGAAGTGCCCATCAGGTATTTTGGGTCTAATTTTGCCCTTCGTGTGCTTCATCCTTGAAAATAGTTGCTCACAAATATCAGTGCTGCCGAAATCTGATGACATGAACAAGGTGTGATTGTCAAGAGTGGGATATTTTTTATTTGGGAAAACAAAATTTTGGTCGCATTTTTAAAAAAATAAAATAAAAATCAACATTTTTACAATTTTGTGTTAAGCTACATTCATAGCCATCTTGGGCCCCAGGTTGGACACCCCTGGGTTAAAATGTCTTTGTATTAACCACTTAAGCCCCGGAAGATTTTACCCCCTTCCTGACCAGGGGGTATTTTGCGATTCGGCACTGCGTGACGTTAACGGACAATTGCGCGGTCGTGCGACGCTGTACCTAAACGAATTTGACGTCCTTTTTTTCCCACAAACAGAGCTTTCTTTTGGTGGTATTTGATCACCTGTGCGATTTTTTGATCATGCGCTATAAACAAAAAAAGAGCGTCAATTTTGCAAAAATAACAATATTTTTCACATTTTTTTATATGAAATTCCCCCCAAAAAAAAAGTAAAAATCAAAATTTTTTAAAATTTTCGGCCAATTTGTTTTATGCTACATATGTTTGGTAAAAAAAATCGCAAAAAGCGTATTTTGATTGGTTTGCGCAAAAGTTATCGCGTTTACTAACAAAGGGAAAGATTTTTGTCATTTTTGTTGTTTTTTTTTTTAATGCGTAATGGCGGCGATCTGCGATTTTTTTTGCAGTACTGCGACATTGGGGCGGACAGATCGGACCCTTGACTGACATTTGTGACACTTTTGGGGTTACCAGTGACATTTCTACAGTAATCAGTGCTATACATATGCACTGTTACTGTAAAAATACACTGGTTGTGAAGGGGTTAACTTTATTTGGAAGGGAGGGGCTGTGTGTATCCCTAGGGGCGTGCTTTCTACTGTGATTGGCTGTGGCTTGAGCTGTAAGGACACTGATCAACGGATCTACATACTAGATCCGTTTGATCAGTGTCTTTACAGCGAGGAGAATGACAGGCAGCTTGTTTACACAAGCTGCCTGACATTCTCCCTCTCCCCCGCCGATCGCCAAGTGACCGGCGGACATCGGGTCCGCTGGTCACACGCGCGGGGGGTCCGTGACCACGCGGGAGCGGGAGCGCGCCTCCGGGGGCGCGCGCTCGCTCCCTAGACCCTCGCAAGCTAGTGACGTAGCCCTACGTCACTTTGCCTGTGAGGGGCTGACTGCCGACGTAGATCGGCGTTAGGCAGTCGGAAAGTGGTTAACAACACTGTTCACTGGAGACACCTGAACTCAATAATCTGAAAGAGGGTCCACATACCTCTGGCCAAGGAACATTCCTCAAAGACCAATTTCACCAGTAACTTCAAAAGGAAGTAAAGGCGCAATTGGTAATTGTTCCCACAAGGACATACACTATAATACCAAAAGTATTGAGACTCCTACCTTTACACACACATGAACTTTAATGGCATCCCAGTCTTAGTCCGTGGGGTTCAATATTGAGTTGGCCCACTCTTTGCAGCTATAACAGCTTCAACTCTTCTGTGAAGGCTGTCCACAAGGTTTAGAAGTGTGTTTATGGGAATGCTTAACCACTTAAGCCCCGGAAGATTTTACCCCCTTCCTGACCAGGGGGTATTTTGCTATTCGGCACTGCGTGACTTTAACGGACAATTGCGCGGTCGTGCGACGCTGTACCTAAACGAATTTGACGTCCTTTTTTTCCCACAAACAGAGCTTTCTTTTGGTTGTATTTGATCACCTGTGCGATTTTTTGATCATGCGCTATAAACAAAAAAAGAGCAACAATTTTGCAAAAATAACAATATTTTTCACATTTTGTTATATGAAATTCCCCAAAAAAATGTAAAAATCAACATTTTTTTAACATTTTAGGCCAATTTTTTTTTACCATATGTTTGGTAAAAAAAATAGCAAAAAGCGTATTTTTTTGTTATTTTATTTTATTTTATTAAAGAAAATATAGATATTTACAGTTTTATTTTTATTTTTTATTTTTTTGCAAAAAAAATAAAAATATATATTTTTACACATAGGAGCAAAGTGTCAGAATAGGCCTGGGAAGGAGGTGGGTAAAAAAATAATAATAAAAATATAAATGTTAGGAGATTGTATGAAGGGTTTCTGTATTCTTAAGGTACATGACAGGAACTCCGCAAAAAGCGTATTTTGATTGGTTTGCGCAAAAGTTATCGCGTTTACTAACAAAGGAAAAGATTTTTGTAATTTTTGTTGTTTTTTTTTTTAACGCGTAATGGTGGCGATCTGCGATTTTTTCTGCGACATTGCAGCGGACAGATCGAACCCTTGACTGACATTTTTGACACTTTTGGGGTTACCAGTGACATTACTACTGTAATCAGTGCTATACATATGCACTGTTACTGTAAAAAAGACACTGGCAGTGAAGGGGTTAACTATTTTTGAGAGGGAGGGGTTAAGTGTGTCCCTAGGGGCGTGTTTCTAACTGTGATTGGCTGTGGCTTGATGTGTAAGAACAGTGATCAACGGTTCTACATAGTAGAACCGTGTGATCATCATTCTTACACAGGGGAGAATGACAGGCGGCTTTGTTTACATTAGCCGCCTGCCTTTCTCCCGGTGTAATGGACGATCGCGAGTGACCATCGGGTCCGCCAGGCACACGCGCGGGAGAGTCCGTGACTCTCCAGCGGCGCGCCCTCGCTCCCTAGAGCCTCACAGGCTAGCGACATAGCCCTACGTCGCTTTGCCTGTGAGGGGCTGACCGCCGCCGTAAAGAGTCGTGCGGCGGTCGGCAAGCGGTTAACCATTCTTCCAGCAGCTCATTTGTGAGGTTAGGCAATGATGTTGGATGAGAAGGCCTGGCTTGCCGTCTCCACTCAAATTCATCCCAAAGGTGTTCTATGGGGTTGGGGTCAGGACTCTGTGCAGACCAGCAAGTTCCTCCACCACAATCTCGCTCATCCATGTCTTTATGGACCTTGCTTTGTGCACAGTGGAGGTTGGATTATGGTGTGGGGTTGCTTTTCAGAGATTGGGCTTGGCCCCTTAGTTCCACTGAAGGGACCACTTAAAGCGTCAGCATACCAAGACAATGTCATGCTTCCAACTTTGTGGAAACAGTTTGGAGATGGCCCCTGCTGTTCCAACATGACTGTGCAACCAGATAAAACACACTTATGCCCCGTACACACGTGCAGATTATCTGCAGACTTACCTTTTCTATGTAGTGCAAGGGCCTGCCAGATTGCATACAAATTGAAAGTGTTTAGGTTTGACCTCATATTATATGGTTTTGGTAAGTCTGCAGTCAAAAGTCTGCAGATAATCTGCACGTGTGTATGGGGCATTAGGATGAATTAGAGCAGATACTGCCAACCAGGCCTTTTCGTCCAACATCAGTGCCTGACCTCACAAATGCGCTTCTGGAAGAATGGTCAAGCATTCCCATAGACACTCCTAAACCTTGTGGACAGCCTTCCCAGAAGAGTTGAAGCTGTTATAGCTGCAAAGGGTGGGCCGACCCAATATTGAACCCTACAGACTAAGACTGGGGTGCTGTTAAAGTTCATGTATGTGTAAAGGCAGGTGTCCCAATACTTTTGGTAATATAGTGTATTACTAGGGATGAGCTCAGGCTTGGTCCTAAGGTTTGGACTGAACCCAGGAGACAGTTATCACTCCCGCCATATCAGCACCCAATTAGCCATGGCCAGGGCATTCCCCACTCCGCAGGCGTGCGTAACAAAGGGGTAGGGATGTTCGTCACACTGCCATCATACTGCCATCATACTGCCATCACACTGCCATCATACTGCCATCACACTGCCATCATACTGCCATCATACTGCCATCACACTGCCATCACACTGCCATCACACTGCCATCACACTGCCATCATACTGCCATCATACTGCCATCACACTGCCATCATACTGCCATCATACTGCCATCACACTGCCATCACACTGCCATCACACTGCCATCACACTGCCATCATACTGCCATCACACTGCCATCACACTGCCATCACACTGCCATCACACTGCCATTGAATGAACCATGTCCATTACTCTTTAAACTATGAAAAATAAAGCAATCCCTATGGCAGTCTTGAAGGGATAGATCTGCATTACATTCTCCTGCAGTAAAACGTCATCTTGAGGTTTGCCATTACAGTAAATTACTAAAGATATTATGTCGTTTACAACCAGCCTAAAGAATTTGCTGCAAGAGGGAAAAAGCTGTTTTTTTTCTGACCTGGGGCAGCCAGACAGGAAACACAGAGTCACATCCACGGCTAAGCGTTATAGGACACAGGAGGACGCAGTAATTGGATGGCCAATTTTTCATTTTCTCTTAACCTGACAGCACTTACGAGTTGCCTCCAGCCTTGGAAGACCCCGGCTGTTTGAGTATTTAGTGACCTTTAAAAGAAAACAGATTGGGCTACCAAGCATGGTGCTGACCGGGGAAAGGCAGAGCAATCCACAAATAAAAAACAGAACATACTCTTAGGGCTAATTCACACCGTAGCACTGCATTGCATGAAAACGCTTTTCATACCCATGTCATAAAAGACACCATTACAATGCGCATTGAAAATCGCAAACAAGATGCAACCAAACGTGCACCGGCATGAATGGGTCCTAAGGGATCGTCCGACTTGGTCCCCCTGAAAAATGGACAGGTTGGCCCAATCGGACCGATCCTGTGAAAGGGGCCTAAGGCTGCTTTCACAATGATGCCCTTCAGTTTACCCGCACCGTGGGTGCAGCGCAGTGCGCCTGTGACTTTCCTGCGGGTTACCTGCACATTGCCATTGACTTCTATTATATCCTGCAGGTGTGGGGCACTCTTGCATTCACGAGTTTTGGTGCGCTTTTAGAAAGCCACCAAACCCACAGGCAATAACAGAAGTTCATGGCTCAGCGCCAGGGCTGGCCCAAGACATTGTGCTTTCTGGGACCAAGAATGAAATGCTGCCCCCCCCCCCCCCCAAAAAAAAAAAAAAAAACACCCAACAAAAGGCCCCTACATCCATTATTTTATATAAATATAAATTTTATAAAATATTATATATACTAGTGATCGACCAATATTGTTTTTTTAATGCCGATACCGATATTTTGGTCATCGGATATCGGCCGATATTTTCAGGCATGTTTTTTTTTTCCCAGATACTATTGAGGAGGAATCTGGGGTCTTAAAGACCCCAGACCCCTCCTCGGCACTGAAAAGCATTCAAAATGCCAAGTTTGGCTGTTTTGAATGCTGTCAGTTTTTTTAATCTGGCGCCAGACACTACCCGGAAGTGATGCCACTCATGACATCGCTTCCGGGTTTCTGCATGGAGACCCGATCAGAGCCGAATGCGGTTTTGATCGGGTCTTCTGTTCGCCGGCCGTTCAAGTAGGATCCCCGGGTCTCCTGGTGGGACGGGAGACCTGGGCGAGCAGCTGGAAGGCGGCGGGAGGGGGGACTTCCCTTCCGCTCCTTGTAATTACACCTGAGTGGCTTCTCAGCTGCATCGGTTGTCATTACAAGACAGCCGTCCGTTGGCTATGGACCTCGGTACCGGGGTGATGCCTCTAGCTGCAGGCATCACTCCGGTACAGCACTTTCCCAAAATATCAGCAATATCGGTAACCTCCGGGGCCGATTCCGATATATAGGGGAAAGTGCATATCGTCCCCCAATATATCGGTGGTGCCGATAATCGGTCGATCCCTAATATATACTGTTATCTTCTTGTTATCTTCTTCCATAACTCCCCACCGGACCGGTCCACCAAACACCTACTGTCTGTCCTCAGTCCTCCTGTCACTCCTGTGTCTGCCATGGCCACCGCCCTAGAAGATCCAGTCTGCCCTGCCGGAGATGGAGTGCGCTGATGTCTGACGTCATTGCGCACACCACGATCATGTGAGGGAACTGAGGAAATGCTCTGCCTCCTCATACTCATCAGTTTGCACTATGGGCGGCAGTATGGTATGGGGAAATGCTGCCCGTAAAACACTGCAAACTGATGACACACAAAACTGCTGAAAAAAAATCTTGGGAGTCAATTTTGCTGCCCCTCTCCAAGTGCTGCCTGGGTCCAATGGACCCATCAGGACCCATGGTAAGGCCGGCCCTGCTCAGCGCAGGTAACCCGCAGGTGCACGGTGCTGCACCTGCAGATCAGTTTGAAAGCAGCCCAGAGTAACTGGTGTAGAGAACACCAAGTGCTGTTTGATTTTAATTAAAAAATTTACTCCAATCTTCACTTCTTCCTCAGAATTCCTGCAGGTATCTGACCCAGGCTGTTGCTGCCTAAGGCAGGTAATGCCGGCTGATGCAGTCCCAGGCGGACTGCATTTGGTATGATTCTGCCTGTGACAGGAGCCGGCACTAAAACAGAAGCATCGGCTCTGCTCTCTACTGCAGCCAGATGTTTCCTCTACCGCCGCCTCCATTCTTACCACTGATGCTCTGGGATGCCGGTCAGGAACCCACCATCTGGGCTTGCCAGCACGCCAACCCAAAGCAGGAGGTCACGGGCCACATCAGAGGGCCAGCAGTTGGGCACCCCTGGATTAGACCCTATGGTACTTGGCTGTGTTCATAAATGTCTAATAACACAAATCTGACCCTCCTGCACCCTCTCACCTTGTGACTTATTACAAAATTACAACATTTCAATCTGATCAAAAAGGAAGATAAGACTGAGGAAATGCTTCCTTCTGCCTGCAGCAGACTGATGACATCATCTCAGCTTGAAGCTCAAGGATGTTTATTTTTTAGTGATAAAAGGTGGAGCTTTGTAAAAAAAATATATATATTTTTATTGTATATTGTAGCATGTTAGGAATGTATTCATGCAGACATTAAATTTACTGAAAATGGATATTTGTGTAAAAAAACAAAAACAACTTATATATGTTTATATATGTATATATATATATATATATATATATATATATATATATATATATATATATTAAACATTTGTTTGAAAATGTAGAATAGTAAACAAAACTGAAAAAAACTGACCCTATTGTGATTTCCTTATAAAAATGGTGCAGTTCTTCTTTAAAATGACAGTGTGGTGCTGCATCTGGCCAAGTTGGATCTGCAGCCTTGGGCTCCATCGGTGGCTCAGTAGGCGGATGCCAAAGCACTTGGCAAAACCGTCCCTTCTTACACCAATGCGTGGGGCATGTTAGGATTTGGCACCTGGGTTTACTAAGCCTTACTCAGGCCTCATATACAGGAGCACATCCAAGATCCAGAGTAAGGCTCGGTTTCCACTAGTGCGACTTGCGGTGCGACTTGACACATGTCAAGTCGCACAGCAAGTCAAAACCCATTGTTTTCAATGGGGCACGTTTCCACTGCCGCGGCTTCAGTTGCAGCGACCTCAAAAGTAAATCGTGTACTACTTTTGAGCGCGACTTCCCTCTGTATATGAGGGACAAGTCTAACTGAAGCCGCGGTTTACTTTTGCTACGAAGTCGTGCTAGAAGTAGAATGACTTCGTAGCCGCACTAGTGGAAACCGAGGCTAATGCCTCGTACACACGTACCGATCGTCGAACGATCGGCCGTCTTTTGTCCAGGGCTGTCGTGTCTGTTGAAAACTGCAAAAGACTGCACACGAATTTTGTCGGCCAACAACAGCCGACTGCAGAAGTGATGTCATGTGATGGTTAACTTTCCTTGTCTTTTTTCTTTTCTGAGCATGCCCAGTCTTGCAAATCTGCTGTCTGTCGGCCGAAATCTGTACTGACTGGCGAACAATCGGCCGTTCTGGTGTTGGCCAACAAAAATTTTAATGCTTGCACGACAGATTCTGTTTAGCCGAAAATGCGCTGTCGGAAGCATCATACTAACAAACCTACAATCGGCCGATCGGTCGTCGGCCGAATATTTACGGCCGACAATCGGTACGTGTGTACGGGGCATATGAATCCAGAAAAATTCTGGATATTTTAGGACGGTTACTCTATCACCACTTTGTCTTTTGGTTCATAGAATGCAAAGCAATACTAAATAAAATGAAAGCCCATTCATATGAAAGGTCTCAGTACATTTGACCATTTGATTAGATTGTAAGCTCTAACGAGCAGGGCCCTCTAATTCCTCTTGAACCAAATTGTATTGTAACTATAATATCTACCTTCATGTTGTAAAGCGCTGTGCAAACTTTTGGCGCTATATAAATCCTGTGAAATAATAAGTACTTCAAAATTTTGCATGGTTCTAACATGTTTGCGGCAAATAAGGTTTACCAAAACTCATTCATTCAAGGAAAAAATTCCATCCTGCTCCTTCATATTTTCTCATCATTGCAGTTGAAAACAAATGTCACTCATGATTAGGAAACGACTGAACGAACGTTCAGGTTAGGTATGTTAGGTATCTACTTACTCGGCATAACCTCATCTTTCACATTATACAAAAAATTGAGCTAACTTTTTTTAACCTCTCTGGCGGTAATCCCGAGTGTGGCTCAGGGTTAATTTTCAGTACCAAAAGCGGTAACCCCAAGCCACACTCAGGGTTACCCTGTAGTTAAACTTACCTTGTCCCTGGGATCCCCTGATGTCCTCCGGGCCGATGCCGGCATCCATCTTCCGGGTTTCTTTCCCTGCGAGCGCCGTGACGGGTGTGAAATTTAAAAAAAGTATGCAAAACATGACATGATACATTGTAATCTGTTAGGATTTCATTACTGTATCAAACCATCTCACCTCAGTTTTATCCCTAGTGCTTTGTCCAGTGCCCTGCCTGCCCTTTTACTGTGTTATTCCTTTTATTTTTATTAATCATTTTTTATTAATAATTTATTACTTTATTATATTTAATTTATTATAATTTATTAATTTAATGTATTAATCAATTTACTAATTTATTAATAATTTATTTTAAAATTGTATTATTTATTTAAAGAATTACAGGCCTACAAAATAAAACAGAATTTCAAGCAAAACCATGTACCGCTTTGACATTCAAAAATACTGACATAATCAGACCGCCAGGGAGGTTAGTTCATTAACCGCTTGCCGACTGCCGCACGACTATTTACGTCGGCAGTCAGCCCCTCACAGGCAGAGCAACGTAGGACTACGTCGATAGCCTGTAAGGGTTTTGGGAGCGAGCGCGCGCCGCCGGATGCGCGCTCCTGCTCGGTCACGGACCCCCCCGCGCGGGTCCGCCGGGCATTTGCGATTGTCCGTGACAGCGGGAGAAAGGCAGGCGGCTAATGTAAACAAAGCCGCCTGTCAGTCTCCCCTGTGTAAGAATGGAGATCATACGGTTCTACTATGTAGGACCGTTGATCATTGTTCTTACACATCAAGCCACAGCCAATCACAGTTAGAAGCACGCCCCTAGGGCACACTTAACCCCTCCTTCTCCAATACAGTTAACTCCTTCACTGCCAGTGTCATTTTTACAGTAACAGTGCATTTGTATAGCACTGATAACTGTAGTAATCTCACTGGTAACCCCAAAAGTGTCAAAAATGTCAGTCAAGGGTCCGATCTGTCCGCCCCAATGTCGCAGTCCCGCAAAAAAAAATTGCAGATCGCCGCCATTACGTGTTAAAAAAAAAACAAAAATGACAAAAATCTTTCCCTTTGTTAGTAAACGCAATAACTTTTGCACAAACCAATCAAAATACGCTTTTTGCGATTTTTTTTTACCAAACATATGGTAAAAAAAAAAATTGGCCTAAAATGTTTAAAAAATTTTGATTTTTACATTTTTTTAAAGTCACGCAGTGCCGAATCGCAAAATAGGCCCTGGTCAGGAAGGGGGTAAAATCTTCCGGGGCTTAAGTGGTTAGAGTGTATTTTTTTTTTTTTTAAAAGATGCGTTTGAAAGACCGCTGCACAAATACAGTGTGACATAAAATATTGCAACGACCGCTATTTTATTCTCTATTGTCTCTGCTAAAAAAAAAAATAGATAATGTTTGGGGGTTTGTTAGTAATTTTCTAACAAAAAAATACAGATTTTTTTACTTGTGAACAACAAATGTCAGAAAAAGGCCTGGTCTTCAAGTGGTTAAAGCCGAACTTTCCCTGCAGATTTGGACTGTACGGTGCAAATGGAGGTTTGATGAATCTTCAAGCTGGTCCTGGTGTATAGCAATGAGGCTGCTGCATCCTGTCCTCCTACTTCCTGAGGCCGGATAGGATTCCAGCAGTGTGTTTCCGCAGATCCCCCTGAACACGGGACTGTGACCTTATCTGCAGGAAAACCTCTACAGATAAAGCAGGTTTGGGGTGTGGAGGCTGGATGGTCAGGGGAAGGCAATGGAGGAACTACATGGTGTTTGGCGTGTTCCTAAACTATGGATGAGTCAATAAAAATTCCAAAGCAATTCATACCCTCAAGTGACACATGTACCGTACATGCCGAACGATTTCACTGCACAAAAGAATAGAGCTATTGTCTGCAGCAACCAACTGGGGGCTATCCTTCTCTCTACCTGCATATAAAAAAAAACAGATCATGGATATATATCACCTTTTAACCACTTCAGCTCCGGACGGTTTTACCCCCTAATGACCAGACCATTTTTTGCGAAATGGCACTGCGTTGCTTTAACTGACAATTGCGCAGTGTGCGACACTGTACCCAAATAGAATTGAAGTATTTTTTTCCCCACAAACAGAGCTTTCTTTTGGTGGTATTTGATCACCTCTGCAGTTCTTATTTTTTGCGCTATAATAAAACAAAACACAATTTAAAACAAAAAAAAAAAAACAATATATTTTACTTTCTGCCATAAGCCCCGGTTCACATTTGTGCGATCGCGGAGATCGCATGTAATTCGGAGCGCACTGCTCCTTCATTACATGCGATCTCATGTGCGGTGCAAATTTCAGCCATACAGTTTGTCTGCACTAAACTGGCACATGAGGCTTTTTTTTTTATCCGCAGCAGAATCGGATCGCATAGTGGTTCACACTAGTGCGATCCGATTCTGTGCAACTTGCAGATCGCACTGCGATATGCGATCACAACTGGGGGTGTCGTTAACTCATAATTGACACCCCCTGCGTATCGCATATGGCAGTGTGAACTGCCAGAGGTGCGGATGCGATGCGGGATCACGTTGCATATTTGCAGCGTTCCCGCATCGCACAAATGTGAACTGGCACTAAAACATACCCAATAAAAACATTTTAAAAATCTAATTTTTTCATCAATTTAGGCCAATATGTATTCTGCTACATATTTCTGGTAAAAAAAAAATACTAATAAGTGTATATTGCTTGGTTTGCGCAAAAGTTATAGCCTCTAAGCCCCCGTTCACACTGGGGCGACCTGTGAGGCGACCTGGTCGCCTCACAGGTCGCCTCCCATAGGGAAGCTGCGGACCCGTTCTGATAGGAGCGACACAAGTCGCTCCGACTCAGAAAAAGGGTCCGGAGCTTCTTTGGGGCGACCAGGAGGCGACCGCCATAGACTTCAATGTTACGAAGTCCGTGGCGGCCGCTCCTAGGTCGCGGCGCGCTGCTCGCACCGCGACCTCGGAGGTCGCGGTGCGAAGTAGCGTCGCCCCAGTGTGAATGGGGGCTTAAACATTGGGATGCATTTATGGACTTTTTATTTGTTTTTATTTGTATTTTTAATAATGGCGGAGATAAGCAAAGTTTAGCGGGACTTTGACATTGCGGCGGACAAATCTGACACTAATGGGCCACACACACGCTATACAATTGTCTTTAGATTGTTTCCTTTAGATTTACCAAAATCATATAATATGAGGTCAAATCTAAACACTTTCAATTAGTATGCAATCAGGCAGGCCCCTGCACTACATAGTTGAAGGTAAATCTAAAGGAAATCTAACAACAAAAGTTGTATAGTGTGTATCCAGCTTTAGTGACACTTTTTGGGGACCAATGACACCAATACAGTGATCAGTGCTAAAACAAAATGTATAAATGACACTGGCAGGGAAGGGGTTAACAACAGGGACGATCAAGGGGTTAAGTGTGCTCCTAGGGAGTGCATTCTAACTGTGGGGGGAGTGGTGCACTAGAGGAAAAGAGAGATCTGTGATTCAGCTTAGCTGAAACCCAAGATCCCTCTTTTCCTTCCTGACAGAACAGCGGTCTGCCTTCTTTATAAACGAATGATCGGCGAGTCCCGGCGGCCATCCCATGCGCGCCTGACATCTCCTGCACAAAATCATGTACATGTATGTGATTTTGTGCAGCTGGTCCGCCCTGCCACAGTATATATATGTGGCAGGAGGTCCAGAAGTGGTTAAAAAAAATCAGGATGAACAGCAGCAACAAGTAGATTAAGGCCCCTTTCACAAAGGCGGACCGTTCAGATCCGCCTGTCCGTTTATTTGGCGGATCTGAACGGTCCCCCCATGCATCTCTATGGGGCTTCGGATGTCAGCGGAGACATGTCCACTGACATCCGATCCGTCAAATCTGGACGGATGGAAACTATATTTTCCATCCGTCCAGCGGATCGGATCGGATGAGAACGGACCGACTGTCCGTTCCCATCCGATTGCCCCATAAAGATCTATGGGGCTGTGACAGCTGTGTCTCCCCACACAGTGCGGAGAACAGCTGTCATTCTCCTGCTCAGCGGGGGATCGGCAGATCGATCCCCCGCTGAGAAAAGCGGAGTCCGTTTGACGGACTTACTGTGTGAAAGGAGCCTAAAGGAGATGTGCAGCCAAAGCTGGTAAATCTGTACATCTCTTATGGATCTCTTATGGATCACAGGAGTAGAGTTGGTTTTGCACTCCTGTGATCCGTCTTCAGCAGAGAGGGGGCTGAAGTCCGCTTTCTGCTGACGTCACAGACCTTGCTTTGTTCTCTGGTGTGCAGTCATGTTGGAACAGGAAGGAGCCATCCCCAAACTCTTCCCACAAAGTTGGGAGCATGAAATTGTCCGAATCTTGGTATGCTGACACCTCAAGAGTTCCCTTCACTGAAACCAAGGGGCCAATCCCAATCCCTGAAAAACAACCCCACACCATAATCCCCCCTCCACTAAATGATTTGGACCAGTGCACAAAGCAAGGTCCATAAAGACACGGATGAGCGAGTTTGGGGTGGAGGAACTTGACTGGCCTGCACAGAGTCCTGACCTCAACCCAATAGAATACCTTTGGGATGAATTAGAGAGCAGACTGTGAGCCAGGCCTTCTTGTCCAACATCAGTGCCTGATCTCACAAATGCACTTCTGGAAGAATGGTGAAACATTCCCATAGACACTCCTAAACCTTGTGGACAGCCTTCCCAGAAGAGTTGAAGCTGTTATAGCTGCAAAGGGTGGGCCAACTCAATATTGAACCCTACGGACTAAGACTGGGATGCTGTTAAAGTTCATGTGAGTGTAAAGGCAGGTGTCCCAATACTTTTGGTAATATAGTGTATCAGGGTAAAAGGAAAAAAAAAGATATCTGAGCACTGACTGTGCTGCCATAGAAACCATTGTTCTTTGCATTAGTCTTAACAACTGAAAACCTCTTAGGATACATTCTGCCGTGCATCCAAATCTCCCTTTCCTCTGAAGCCCAATCTGCATTTGGATGGAGCTTCAGAAGCTGCTGAGAGGTGGTGATGAAGAAATGTCACTCCTGCTCATCGTCTGTTTTAATCCCATTTTTGCATACAAATGCGCCACAACTGCATGCATTGATGGTGGTTGCAAGTGTTTATGGTTTTCCCTATTTGCTTCAGTTTGCAGCATTTGGTGGGCTTGCCGCCCGCTGATCGCTACATGTTGGGTGCAGTTGGTGGGCGGCAAAACTGCACATTTTAGACAGCCCCCAACCTTAACGTGTTACTAAACCCAGGAGCCTGCATTCACTATATCTGGTCTCCCCAGGAGCCTGCATTCACTATATCTGGTCTACCCAGGAGCCTGCATTCCCTATATCTGATCTCCCCAGGAGCCTGCATTCACTATATCTGGTCTCCCCAGGAGCCTGCATTCACTATATCTGATCTCCCCAGGAGCCTGCATTCACTATATCTGGTCTCCCCAGGAGCCTGCGTTCAATATATCTGATCTCCCCAGGAGCCTGCATTCACTATATCTGGTCTCCCCAGGATCCTGCATTCACTATATCTGGTCTCCCCAGGAGCCTGCGTTCAATATATCTGATCTCCCCAGGAGCCTGCATTCACTATATCTGGTCTCCCCAGGAGCCTGCATTCACTATATCTGGTCTCCCCAGGAGCCTGCATTCACTATATCTGGTCTCCCCAGGATCCTGCATTCACTATATCTGGTCTCCCCAGGAGCCTGCGTTCAATATATCTGGTCTCCCCAGGAGCCTGCATTCACTATATCTGGTCTCCCCAGGACCCTGCATTCACTATATCTGGTCTCCCCAGGATCCTGCATTCACTTTATCTGGTCTCCCCAGGAGCCTGCATTCACTATATCTGGTCTCCCCAGGAGCCTGCATACCCTATATCTGGTCTCCCCAGGAGCCTGCATTCACTATATCTGGTCTCCCCAGGAGCCTGCATTCACTATATCTGGTCTCCCCAGGAGCCTGCATTCACTATATCTGGTCTCCCCAGGAGCTGGCATTCCCTATATCTGGTCTCCCCAGGAGCCGGCATTCACTATATCTGGTCTCCCCAGATGCCTGCATTCACTATATCTGGAACAGAACATGAAAATTCCATTATTTAACCACTTCCCGCCCGTCATATAGTAAACAGACGGCCAAGAAGTGGTTGCTCTATCCTGACTGGCCGTCATATGACGTCCAGCAGGATAGACCGCTCTGCGCGCCCCCTCACTCTGAGACACCACATCTCCGATCCCGATAAAGAGCCTAATGATGTAGGCTCTTTACCATGTGACCAGCTGTGTCCAATCACAGCTGGTCACATGGAAAATAGGAATAGGAAGTGCCTTTGATCGGCTTTCCTCAGTATATGCCTGACAGGCACGAGTAGAGGAGAGCCGATCGGCAGCTCTCCTGACAAGGGGGGGGGGGTCGGTGCTGGTAATCAGAGCATTGATTACCAGTGCAGACCCTTGGGGGATGCCACTAGAGCCACCAGGGATTGCCCACCCATGGCCACCAGAGATTGCCCACCCATGGCCACCAGGGATGCCCACCCATGGCCACCAGGGATGCCAATCAGGGCTCAGGGACCCTTTCAGTGCCCTCCTCATCAATGCTGCCCATCATTACCATCTATCAGTGCCGCCCACCAGTGCCCATCATTGCCATCTATCAGTGCCGTCCACCAGTTCCCATTATTGCCCATCAGTGCTGCCTATCAGTGCCCATCAGTGCTGCCTATCAGTGCCCATCAGTGCTGCCTATCAGTGCCCATAAGTGCCGCCTATCAGTGCCCATCAGTGCTGCATATCAGTGCCACTTATCAGTGCTGCATATGAGTGCCACCCCATCAGTGCCTCCTCATCAGTGACTGTCAGTGCGGCCTCATTAGTGCTCATCAGTGCAGTAAGAAACGTATCTATTTACAAAATGTTATAACATAAACCAAAAAAATATATATTTTTTTAAACTTTTCGATCTTTTTTAATTTGTGTAGCAAAAAAAGAAAAAAACACCAAAAAAAAGCTCTATTTGTGGGGAAAAAATGACATAAATTTGGTTTAGGTACAGTGTTGCGTGACTGTGCAATTGTCATTCAAAATGCAATAGCACTAAAAGCTGAAAATTGGCCAGGGCAGGAAGGGGGTGAAAGTGCCCGGTATTGAAGTCATTAAGTAAATATAAACTGCTAAATACCTTTTCTCATCAGCAGTATATAGCAGTCTTGTGACTTCTATCAGTGTCTGGGTAAAGCTTGTAGGAGACACTTTCACTCTCCTCTGATTGTCCTATGAGGCTGGACAGTGCTAATTGGTCCTGAGCTGATTACATGCACTCTTCCCAAGAAAATAACTCTCTAGCAATACACACCAAATTGGGCATGTGCAGAGTAACTCCAAAAGCTCTGTCTTATCAGGAGATGGATTGGGAACAGTGGAAGAAGGGGAGGATCAGAGGAGACAGGATCAAACACCCTTTTTTTCATTCATATTCCACAGTTATTATAACAAACATGTAATACTGCGTATACAGACTGATTTCACTAGGTTTAGTAACACTCTTAAACCTAAGATTCTTAAAGTGACTTAAAGTCACCTTGCATAATTAGGATAAAGTGAAAAGTTCTTTTAAAGGGGGTCAGCTGCCCCCCCCCCCCTGATTTTTACTTTTCCCATGCTCCTTCACTGTCCTGTTCCTTTATAGCAGTGCTGAGTCCAAGCCCTGTGTGAGCTCTGTGTCAGAACCTGTAAAATAAACTCTCCCCAGTCTTTCTAGCTGCATTTACTTTACACTAATTGATTCTCCAAATCCTTGAGCACATCACTATCTAAGAGACTTAAAAACACCCACTGTGTGTTTACATGAAAAGGCTCGCAGACTGCCGAGATTCTGCTCCCATAGAAAATAGCTGAGATTTCAGTGCCTCTGTTGTGAAATTTGAAGATGAATTTCTCCGCAATGCCTATAGCTACAACGGTGATTGTGGGCTTGTGTATGAAGTGCTGTTACTGCTTGTTCAGAATAAATACATTTTTTATTGTGCTTAATCTCTCAACATGTTTAATATAAGTGACTTTCCAAGAACGCGGTACAGACCAGAATACAAGAGCTGCCATTGTTGATTTGTTTTTTTGCAGGTGGTGGCTCTGCTGATGTCATTGCGATCCTTGGCGCTTACAGCTGTCATTTTGTTTTCATGCAAAATAATCACTGATGTTTGGCTGCTACAGAATACCAATCCTAATTACATATCCATGTGTCTCATGCAGAAAAATACAGCTTAGGAAAACTGTTGTGTAAGTGATCCACGGGGAGCGTTGTTAGGAAAACTTCAGTTTTGTGTAGTTGCTGGCAAGGTGAATCAAATATTGGCTTTTACACATATTCCCCACTTGCATAAGGATTATGTAACCCTTCAAAGAGAACCAGTCTAAACTGGATGCAATCAAGAACCTAAAGATTTTGTGTTAATGACTGTAACTCATCAGGCTTTGAGGAGACCTGAACTAAAAGAAATAATCAAGATCACATTTTTATTTATCTTATTAGTTGCCTTAAAACTTTCTACAATAGACTCTGGAACAAGCCCAAAGCAGGTGAAGTCAGAGAAGCAAATCTCCCGATGGCATGCTTTTGCTTTCTTCTTGCCACTCTTCCATAAAGGCCAGATTATATACGACTGATTGTTGTCCTATGGACAGAGTCTCCCACCTCAGCTGTAGATCTCTGCAGTTCATCCAGAGTGATCATGGGCCTCTTGGCTGCATCTCTGATCAGTCTTCTCCTTGTATGAGCTGAAAGTTTAGAGGGACGGCCAGGTCTTCGTAGATTTGCAGTGGTCTGATACTCCTTCCATTTCAATATTATCGCTTGCACAGTGCTCCTTGGGATGTTTAAAGCTTGGGAAATCTTTTTGTATCCATTATTTCATACTGTTAGGGCTATATCAGCGCATATAGCCATGTGAAAAGTAATCTGTGGTGGAACGCTTTTCAGAGAGCGGTAGAGCAGCGGCTGCCAGGCATTCAGGAGGCGATCATGCTGCTTCCTGAATGTCTGTTTTTTTCCCCCCAAATCTCAAGGGGGATTTTGTATTTAAATATCGTACCATCAACAGTTACAGCCAGTGGTGTATTTTGGTTTTGTGCTGCCCTAGGCAAGACTAAAATTGGGCGCCCCCCCCCCTCCATGTAAATTTGCCCCACTCCTTCCTTTTTCAACGGATGTGACTCCCTCCAAAATTTAAGGACTACAAGTCCCAGCATGAACCCCTGAGATCTCACGAGGGGGGGGGGGTGAGAGGGGATGGGAGAGAGAGGCGGGTGGGTGAGGGAGGGAGAGAGAGAGAGGGGGGATGAGAGAAAGGGGGTGAGAGACCGAGAGAGAGAGGGGGGGTGTGAGAGAGAGAGGGGGGGTGAGAGAGAGGGGGGATGAGAGAGAGGGGGGGATGAGAGAGAGAGAGAGAGGGGGATGATAGAGAGAGAGGTTGGGATGAGAGGGGAGATGAGAGAGAGAGAGCGGGGTGAGAGAGAGAGGGGTGAGAGAGAACGAGAGAGGGGGGTGAGAAAGAGAGGAGGGGGGTGAGAGAGGCAGCTCTAGCAACCAGTGGCCAATAGAGTCTCAGCTGGAGAGGGGGGGGGGCAGATTTTTTGCTGCCCCCCTGCAAAGTGCTGCCCTAGGCCTGGGCCTTGTTGGCCTAGGCCAAAATACAGCACTGGTTACAGCGCATTCTGATTCATCTTAAAGTGTTTGTTACCCCTAACATTTCATATTGCTGATATGCGCCTACTGTACCATGTAGTTGTATGAGAAAGTATCCTGTTCTCTTTGTATTGCTTCCTTTATGTGAAATCCCTGGTGTTCTTGCTAGTCCCTCTGCTTTCCTATTAAAAACTGATCCCACTAAGGAGGAAAGCACAGCGTGGTCAGTTCCCTAGTTGTGCTGGGAAACTTGCTTGCTCTTCTCCAATGATCAGACTTGTCCTGACAACCCCCCCTCCCTGCACAGCGATTCACTGGGAAGCTCAGTGTTCTGCTGCTTCTCCTCCCCTCAGCTCTTATGCAGCTGAGAACAGGGGGAATGAGATCACTTAAAAAAAAAAGTATTTATAATGTTTTTTAATATTTATACACAGGCGGTGTCTTAAAGAGGTTGTAAACCCATTACAAGTTTTTTTTTTTTTTTTCAACCTGAAAGAGAAACACATAATGAGCTAGTATACTAGCTCATTATGTAATACTTACCTTAGAACGGTGTCTTAAAGAGGTTGTAAACCCATTACAAGTTTTTTTTTTTTTTTCAACCTGAAAGAGAAACACATAATGAGCTAGTATACTAGCTCATTATGTAATACTTACCTTAGAACGAGCCCCCACCGTGCCGCCCGCTTACCTCTATGACGGGCGACATGTTCAGTCGCCCGTCTTCCAGGATCGCGGCATCCGGCCATCTGATTGGCCGGAGCCGCGGTGACGTCACTCCCGCGCACGCGCGCGGGAGCCGATGGTCACGGCACGGGGCTCTGAAGGAACGGCACCAGCGGCCGTTCCTTCAGAGCGCATGCGCCAGTGACGTCACTGGCTGCATGTAAGGTAAATATCTCCTAAACAGTACATGTTTAGGAGATATTTATAGTACCTATAGGTAAGCCTTATCATACGCTTACCTATAGGTACAACTTGCAGAGGAGGGTTTACTTCCTCTTTAAGTGTTTTATCGAATTCCCTCCATAGTAGAGGAGCGGCTGTCATTCATATACTCTGGACTGCTCTAGTAGACGTGGCCCCCTGTGATGCAGCTAGGAGCTGGAAGGGACAAAGAAGATTCAAAGGGGAACTGGAGCATGCACGCTATGGTGGCAATGCTGCAGAGACTGGACCAGCTTGCACAGCGTTGCCACCATAAGTAAGGAAGTTAAGTTAACTGGCAGGATCAACAAGTAGTTTCTCTATAATAAGGCCTTGTTTTTAAATAAATGATGGGCACATATACTGTAGATATAAGGCCCCTTTCATATGGGTTAGGCTCTGCTTGGTCAGCAGATCCCTGCTGATCCCCGCTGAGCAGACAGATGACAGGTCCATCTCCGCTTACTGTGCAGAGACGGACCTGTCAGAATCCTGATCTCCTCTATCGCCATACATCTGTTTTAAGCAGATCTTGTTGGATCAGGTGCCAGGAGGGTGTCAGTGGACGCATGTCCGCTGACATCCACCTACCCCTAGAGGAGAATGAGTGGCCCCATCGGGCCCGCCTGAAAAACGGACAGGCGGGCCCAATCGGTCCGATCGTGTGAAAGGGGCCTAATAGGAGGGTATTTTTTGTTTTGTTTACTGACACTTTAAGAAAACTGTGCAGAATGAGATGTGATGCCAAATATACTGAAAAATAGATTCTGATTCTATGTCCACTTCAAGACTGAATATTTTGTTTTTTTTTCTTGTTATTGGGAATGGATTTGGCCCGAATCTAATAGCCTGTCAATTGAACAGAGATCATATGTGATAAGACAAATAGAGTGTAGAACCCTGGCGCCCAACCTGCTGCCCAAGGGCCACATGTGGTCCTTTGATATATGATGTGCTGCAGTGTTAATTTTGGCAGCAAATTTCAATTTAGTTTTAGTCTTATGCCCCATACACACGTGCAGATTATCTGCAGACTTTTGTCTGCAGACTTACCAAAACCATATAATATGAGGTCAAACCTAAACACTTTCAATTTGTATGCAATCCGGCAGGCCCTTGCACTACATAGAAAAGGTAAGTCTGCAGACAAAAGTCTGCAGATAATCTGCACGTGTGTATGGGGCATTAGTCTAAGGAATAAAATGGCATTTTAGTTTTAGTCCTATTTTAGTCTTCTGCAAGTGTTTTAGTTTTAGTCGTATTTAGTCGACTAAAACTCCAGTACATTTTAGTCGACTAAAACGTCTTACATTTTAGTCGACTAAAACTCATTTTAGTCATCTATAATCGAATGGGTGTAGTTCAATTGTAATTTGTAATGCATTATTTAAGCATTTCTCTACAATTTCCAAACTCATTATATACTACTGCTGGTCCTGGAGTGAAAAATCTAATATGTTATTATTTATGGTATTAAGCTTTGAGCATGCACCAGTGTTAATTTTGGCATCAAATTTCAATTTAGTTTTAGTTATAGTCTTTTGACTAAAATGCCATTTTAGTTTTAGTCGTATTTTAGTCATCTGAATTGTTTTCGTTTTAGTCGTATTTTAGTCGACTAAAATTGTGTTAATTTAGTCGACGAAAACGTTTTAGTCGGTTTTAGTCGACGAAATTAACACTGATGTGCTGCTCTCAGACCTCAGTAGTCTGTAGTGAGAACATTGAGAATTGGTCTCCACTAACCTCTCCTGGTTTTGTATTGTCTTCTGTGGCATGTCTCCAGACCAAAAATGTAGTATATACACAGTCCCTGACCATCATGGGTGTGTGTCCCCAAACTTACACTGCCTGTGTTCTGGGTCGCCCATCCACATGGGTGTCAAATTGGGAGCAGCGACTGTGTCTGTTCATCCGCTGTGTCCCAAATGACATGAATGGGACTGCCTGCATGGGAATGCATGGAACACCTGTGCATCCCCCTTCCCTTGCTGCATACTTTGAACTGGCAACAGGTAAAGCCAATCTACAACCAGCTAACACTATGTAGCAAACACTGCAGATTTGCTAAAGTCAGAAAATTCACCCAATGTACCTTAAAGTCCCACCTGTCACAAGGGCTGCTGTTGCTGGCCTGCTTCTGAAATGCTAGTTGCCTGGCTGAGTGGCTTTTGAGCACCAGACTTGTACAAGTGTCAGAATTCCTTCTCTCTATGCTTGTTCCAGGTCAGGAACTTAGAAATAATGACACCATTAACACGTGTCCCGGGTGACTCCTGGATGTTTGTATTGTGGTGGTCTCATGCCATCTTTAACCAGAAGCAGATGTGTTTGTATCAAACGAGCCTGACACATATGCATATGCATATCCATTGGGGCCTGTAAAACAAACCCCAGCCTTACTATGGAAAGGATATTGGAAAGGCCATATGAGGGGTCACTGACTGAATTACTATCACTCTTCTAGTGACCCCGTATGTTTAAAGTAAGGATTTGGGGGCAGCAGGAGGTTCTGATATACGAGGTCTTATTTTCTATAACACAATGAAAGCCTATACTAAGTCTTCCAGTGAGGCATGACAGACGCCATATTGTACGTTTTTCCTACTACAGCCCGCTGTGACTGAGCAAAGACACCCTTTATGTTGGCTGACAGATTCTTATTTGTACAGGAAATCAGGACAAAGGTCAAGGGGCTTGTCAGTGGAGGCGGCCATCTTGGGGGCTAACTTCATTTATTGCATATCATATTTTATAGTGTTCCAAAAGTACACATGGCATGTAAAGAAATCAGCCAAATGCCTTATTTTAAATCACCAAGACATTAAATATAAAGTAATTAAGACCTCATTTACACCTGTTTTGCATTTTGAAGAGCGATCCAAAAATGGATAGCATTAGACAGGTGGTGAGGAGGCATTGTATCCTTACTGCCTGTTATAACCTCCTAAATACTGGACAACCATGTCACAACCATGTGCCTTGTGTGCGGTTGTGGGGTGGTTGCAGCGCAGCCCCATTTACCTAAATGGGTTACGATCAGTGGGTGGTACCACCCACTTAGCGAGACAGGTATAATTTGTGACCAAGGCATGTGTACACCCCCAGCCGATGCCTCTGCAGCAAAAAGTTAAAGCAGTTGAAATGGGCCCACAGTGTCTCCAGCCTACTGAAGAGCCTCTGGCCCTCCTCTGGTGCCCCCAAACTCCAAAAGTGTGCCATAGTGTCTCCCAATGTCATACAATGTTTCTTTGCCCCTGCAGTGCCCTCCAGTTTCCCACAATTCCCCCAGCAGGCTGGAGAGCCTCCATCCCCCACTTGGTGCCCCCAAACTCCAGCAGTGTACCACAGTGTTTCTAAAATTCCCACATTGTCTCCTTGCCCCTGCAGTGCCCCTCCAATCTCCCACAATCCCCCCAGTAGGCTAGAGAGCCTCTGCCCTTTCCCCCTGGTGCCCCCAAACTCCAACAGTGTGCCATAGTGTCTCCCAATCTCCCACAGTATCTATTTGTCCCTGCAATGCCCTCACGCCTCCAACTGTGCCCCCGGTAGGCTGAAGAGCCTCTGTCCCCACCTGGTGCCCCCAAACTCCGACAGTGTATCACAGTGTCTCCCAATATGCCACAGTGTCCACTTGCCCCTGCAGTGCCACCAGCCTGCTGAAGAGCCTCTGACCTACCGGTGTCAACAAACTCCAACAAGGTGCCACAGTGCTTCTCAATCTCCCACAGTGTCTCCTTGCCCCTGTAGTGCCCCCCCCTCTGATGCCCCCAACCTCCTACAGTGTGCCACATAATCTCTAGCCTCTACAGTGCCCTTCGGTGTCCCACAGTGCCGATGTAAAACCCCCTGCCTCCTCCAGAAACCTAATCTCCTACAGGGCTACCAAGTCCACTAACCCCCTCAAGAACCCTCTTCTCCCCACATTAACACCAAGCCCCATCCATAGCCTTCCAGCATTTTAAATACTTTTATTGTACGAGTATAAACTTTTTTTTTTATATGTCTGTGGCATGGAAGGTTTTAGAAGAATTTACCGGGCCCTGGTCGCAGTAAGGTTAAGAACCACTGGTGCAGTCTTAATCAGTCCACAAACACATGAGCTATGTCATTATGAGTTTTAGTTCTCATTAAGTTTTTCCACTTTTGCTCCAAGGCAATGCTTATCTGTTCTATATAGAGCAATGTGAAAGACTTGATGAGAAGTAGATGTTCGATGGAGTCAGCTGAATCCTAATCCTATTCTGAGCAGAACACTTAATTACCACCAGAGCCGCGCTGCCGCTTTTACTTTGCTAAGTAAGCCATTACTCGGCCCTGACCGCGCTGGAATATCAGCAACAAACAGAAACGGAGGGAAAATGTAACCAAGGAGGACACTGATACGGCACGAAACATGGACACCTTGAAAGTGAGAGAAGGTCTCGGTGTTATTGAGAGAACAAGGCAGGAGGGGAGTGATGGAGCCCAGGGAAACAGATACATCATGCAAACAGCAGGAAAGATGACCTGGAATTCAATAAAATGTGCAATCCTTAGCCACTTCGATGAAGAGCTAGAACTGTAGAAAAAAAAACAATTTTAATGTTAATTGAGATATATTCCTCAATATCCATACAGCATAAAAATCCTGGTCAGAATAAATTCTGGCAATTAGAATGAATTAATGGCAGATGCGCAAACGCAAATGAAACGCGTGTGCTGCTAAACTCCTGTAGGAGAAAAGGCATCATAGAGAATACAATGTGTATGTGGCCCAAACATGGATATATATATATATATATATATACACTGCTCAAAAAATTAAAGGAACACTTTGAAAAACCATCAGATCTCACTGGAGAAAAATATCATGCTTCATCTTGATTTCAATCACGTGTTAGGAAGGAAAGGATGCCACATCGTTTGATGGAAATGAAAATTGTCAACCTACAGAGGGCTGAATTTAAAGACACCCTGAAAATCAAAATGAAAAAATTATGCAGCAGGCTGGTCCATTTTACTGAAATTTCTTTGCAGCAACTCAAAATCATGGATGGTGTCCTGGGGTATTTCCTCCCAGATCTGGACCAGGGCATCACTGAGCTCTCAAACAGACTGCGGTGCAACCTGGCGGCATCTGATGGACCGAAACATAATGTCCCAGAGGTGTTCTACTGGATTTAGGTCAGGCAAGCGTGGGGGCCATTCAATGGTATCAATTCCTTCATCGTCCAGGAACTGGCTGCATACTCTCGCCACATGAGGCCGGGCATTGTTTTGCACCAGGAGGAACCCACTGCACCAGCAAAGGGTCTGACAATGGGTGCAAGGATTTCATCCTGATACCTAATGGCAGTCAGGGTGCCACTGTCTAGCCTGTAGAGGTCTGTGCGTCCTTTCATTGATATGCCTTTCCAGACCATCACTGACCCACCACCAAACCGGTCAAACTGAACGATGTTACAGGCAGCGTAACGTTCTCCACGGCTTCTCCAGACCCTTTCACATCTGTCACATGGGCTCGGGGTGAACCTGCTCATCTGTGAAAAGCACAGGGCACCAGTGGCGGACCTACCAATGCTGGTGTTCAATGGCAAATGCCCATCAAGCTCCATGGTGCCGGGCAGTGAGCACAGAGCCCACTAGAGGATGTCAGGCCCTCAGGCCACCCTCATGAAGTCTGTTTCTGATTGTTTGGTCAGAGACATTCACACCAGTGGCCTGCTGGAGGTCATTTTGCAGGGTTCTGGCAGTGATCATCCTGTTCCACCTTGCACAAAGGAGCAGATACTGGGCCTGCTGATGGGTTAAGGATCTTCTACAGCCCTGTCCAGCTCTCCTAGAGTAACTGCCAATCTCCTGCATGCTCTTGAGACTGTGCTGGGAGACACAGCAAACCTTCTGGCAATGGCACGTATTGATGTGCCATCCTGGAGGAGTTGGATTGCCTGTGCAACCTCTATAGTGTCCGGGTATGGCCTCACGCTACCAGTAGTGACACTGATCCAAGCCAAATGCAAAACTAGTGAAAAACAGTCAGAAAAGATGAGTAGGGAAAAATATGTCGGTGGCCTCCACCTGTAAAACCATTCCTGTTTTGCAGGTCGTCTCATTGTTGCCCATCTAGTGCACCTGTTGTTAATTTCATTAACACCAAAGCATCTAAAACTGATTAACAATCCCCTCTGCTACTTAACTGACAAGATCAATATCCCAGTAGTTTAATAGAATTGGTGCTATACTCTGATTAAATTCTGATTAAATTAAAGGAACACTTTATATATATATATATATATATATATACTATATTAACAAAAGTTTTGGAATGCCTGCCTTACACGCACATGAACTTTAATGGCATCCCAGTCTTAGTCTGTGGGGTTCAATATTGAGTTGGCCCACCCTTTGTAGCTATAACAGCTTCAACTGTTCTGGGAAAGCTGTCCACAAGGTTTAGGAGTGTGTCTATGGGAATGTTTGACCATTCTTCCAGAAGCGCTTTTGTGAGGTTAGGCACTGATGTTGGAGAGAAGGCCTGGGTCACAGTCTCTGCTCTATATCATCCCAAAGGTGTTCTATCGGGTTGAGATCAGGACTCTGTGCAGGCCAGTCAAGTTCCTCCACCCCAAAATTGCTCATCCCTGTCTTTATGGACCTAGCTTTGTGCACTGTTTCAAATCATTTGGTGGAGGGGGGATTATGGTGTGGGGTTGTTTTTTAGGGGTTGGGCTCAGTGAAGGGAACTCTTAAGGCGTCAGCATACCAAGACATTTTGGACAATTTCATGCTCCCATCTTTGTGGGAACAGTTTGGTGATGGCCCCTTCGTGTTCTAACATGATTGCACACCAGTGCACAAAGCAAGGTCCATAAAGACATGGATGAGCGAGTTTGGGGTGAAGGAACTTGACTGGCCTGCACAGAGTTCTGACCTCAACCCAAAAGAACACCTTTGGGATGAATTAGAGCGGAGACTGCGAGCCAGGCCTTCTTTTCCAACATCAGTGCCTGACCTGACAAATGCGCGTCTGGAAGAATGGTCAAACATTCCCATAGACACACTCCTAAACCTTGTGGACAGCCTTCCCAGAAGAGTTGAAGCTGTTATAGCTGCAAAGGGTGGGCCAACTCAATATTGAACCCTACGGACCAAGACTAGAATGCCATTAATGTTGATGTGCGTGTAAAGGCAGGCGTCCCAATACTTTCGGTAATATAGTGTATATATAAAAACAGCAAGCAAATGCTTAGATTTGGCATCAAAGAGAAAACAGAAATCTGGGTAATAAGGCTGTGAACCGTTTCAGTGCTCTTCAACCACGCCATATAGTCAGCCAAATATCAAATTTATTTGCTTTTCCTTTTAGCAGCTACTGCTTCTTAAAAAACCCGCCGCCACCCCCACCAAAATCCATAATAAATAGTAAAAACAGCTCAAAACAGGGAATCTGACAGCTGTGCATTATCAGATAATAACTACCCAACACAAGCGGCAGGCACATTTACTAATGGGCCCCTGTGCAAGAACGATTTTTGGGCCCCTACTGTCTAAACTCTAACACATGCTCAAGACACACTTGCATCTTCTAAACTACCGTGCCTTCGATAAGCGATCCGCATTGAGGAGGCATTATGACTCCTCCTTAATGCCTATTTTGACCCTCAAAATAGATTGCATGCAGTTGCGGGGCATTTGGGGTCTGCCCCCATTCACTTGAATTGGCTGCGATCAGCAGTTCCACCTGGGGGGTTCATTTTTTTGCAGCATGGGAACATCTTCATCCACCGCCTTTACAGCTTAAAGGGAAGTGGTTGGGGGTATTAAAAACATGGCTCAACCATTCATTTTTAATGCCCCCAGCTGTAAGTCTAAATGAGACCTTAGGGCTCTTTCACACTGGTGGATGCAGGGCAGTAACAACAGGCAACTGAGCAGCGGTTTTACCACCCCAATGGCCACCCGTTGTAAGTCTAACTTTACAGCCTGACAGGGAATTCAAATTGTGAACCGAAACCAGAATTGCGGGTTTCGCTCGAGGCTCTGACAGGTCTTCTTCTATGAAGCAACTGCTGGGAGTGCAGGCAAGAATGGAGCTCGTCCCAGCTCCAAATACTGATGCAAAAGAAAAAAAGGTCCTATAAGCTGCATATCACTAAAAGACTCTGTGTATAGAGTGTGAAACAGCCTCAGCTTGGGCCCCAACCAGGCCACACACTCCAACGCGTTTCGCCCCGGCCCTAGGGCTTACTCATGGGGACTAATCCCAATGCATTTCACCCCGCGTGAAGGGCTTAGTCTCTAAGACTAAGCCTGAGACGAAACACATTTGAGTGTGTGGCCTGGTTGGAGCCTGAGCTGAGGCTGTTTCACACTCTATACATAGTCTTGTAGTGATGTGCGGCTTTATATGACCTTTTTTTCTTCTTGGCCGCGGCACTTTTAATTGGGGCTGCAGAGTTTGGCAAGAAGCACTGACTGTCAAACTTGCCCATTGAGATCAATTGTTATCAATGGAGGCCACAATGCATCCGCAAGCCAAGCGATTGGCTTTCAGTTGTGGCACGCCCCGCAATGAAAATTTGGCATTAGACAATTAAAAAAAGAAAAAAGGTAATGATAAGGTAAAGATATAAAAAAAGGTGTAAGTAGCACGTCCTGAATGCCTGACAGCTGCTACTATACAGCCCTTTGAAAAATGATCCCTTGTGGATTGCTTTTCAGAGAGCCATATGGTGGCAACTGTCATGGTAAGCTGGTAGATGTTACCACCCAAAAAGCATTGTTTGGGCATCATGAAGAATCTCTTTTACCTCTCCCTCCCTCAGATGTACATGACAGCCCTAGCATTCGTCTAGTATACATGGGCCCCCTACTTTCCACAGGGCCCCTGTGCAGCTGCATAGTTTGCAATAATGGTCTGCCACCCCCGGCTAACACTTTGTCACTACAAGCAGACGGCTACCACCCTTGACTCTGAACTAGCCAGGATGTGTCAGTTCCCGTCCAGCCATGAACGGCTCCACTCCATAGCAGCTGGAGTTCTTTGGGACTAATTGATTGCATGATTAACAGGGCGCAGGAAACACGGTGACACATTCAATTACCGCGTCTAGATACAACACCACCCCCTCAAGTTGGCTTCCCGGCGCTATCACAGGAAAGATTGCACAAGCTGGAGTCTGGAGGCAGAAAATACCGACTGGCAACCAGTATGGACACAGGTCATGGGTTGGTGGTCACCAGGATCGGGAAAAAGCGCAGGCTGCATTTTTGGGGGATAACATGGAAACTGCATCAATTAAAGACAAGGCTGAGAAAATGATTCTAAAAGTCCAAGTCAAGAACCGATGTCTATGCAATGTGGGAACCAACCAACGGTGTGCACAGCCTATTGCATTAAGGTGAGTACCCCAAAGCTCAAACACTACGCAGCAGAGGCAGGGGGCTAGGGGTGTACACATGCCACGGCGCAATGCTATGTTCCACAGCCATGGCAGAGATTAAAGAGAGCAAAGCACATGTGAACGAGTCCTTAATGTTTGTAATATGATTTTGTAAAATTGTTTTTAGTCATTTTTTAGATTTTTTCATTTTATATTTTTAACATTTTTTAACTGCCCTGTTGGGGAGTTTTAGTGAAATATTAGGGGTATAAACAGACCCATGATGTCTCACATTTAAGAAAGGGGCTGAGGACATACATAGATTCATCAGTCACATTTTCTGCAGCCTCAGTTGCAGAGATGAATGAATACGAAGCGCTCATAGGCTTCCTATTTATTCACAAGCTGAAGCATAGCAAACACATTTTACTATGCTTCAGCAATGAATGGACGCAGGAGCAATCGGTATTGATTGCTCACTGTATTTATTCAGAAAGGGAAGGGGCCGGTAAATTACATATTTACTGACCCCTTCCCCCATTCTCCATCCTGACACATTCCCCTGTGTGCACACAGCAGCTGCCGGCGGGAGAGGAGGGAAGCCTGAAGTACTGAGGGGGAAAGCGGCACACAGGGGGGCCCGGACAGCAGGGGGATAGCGGTGCAGATGCTAAAACTGATCCCCCTGCAGCGCAGCTGGAAGGTGAGGAGGAGAAGCCGGAAGTACTGAGGGGGAAGGGGCACACAGAGGGGCCCAGACAGCAGGGAGATATTGTTGCAGATGCCAGAAATGATCCCCCTGCAGCACAGCTATTGGGTGAGGAGGAGAAGCCAGAAGTACTGAGGGGGGAAGGGGCACAGGGGGGCCCGGACAGCAGGGGGATGGTGGTGCAGATGCTAGAACTGATCCCCCTGCAGCGCAGCTGGAGGGTGAGGAGGAGAAGCCGGAAATACTGCTGGGCACAGGGGGGCTCGGACAGCAGGGAGATGGCGGCGTAGATGCTAGAACTGATCCCCCTGCGGAGCAGCTGGAGGGAGAGGAGGAGAAACCAAAAGTACTGAGGGGGGAAGGGGCACAGGGGGGCCCGGACAGCAGGGGGATGGCGGCGTAGATGCTAGAACTGATCCCCCTGCGGAGCAGCTGGAGGGAGAGGAGGAGAAGCCGGAAATACTGCTGGGCACAGGGGGGCCCGGACAGCAGGGAGATGGCGGCGTAGATGCTAGAACTGATCCCCCTGCGGAGCAGCTGGAGGGAGAGGAGGAGAAACCAAAAGTACTGAGGGGGGAAGGGGCACAGGGGGGCCCGGACAGCAGGGGGATGGCGGCGTAGATGCTAGAACTGATCCCCCTGCTGAGCAGCTGGAGGGAGAGGAGGAGAAGCCGGAAGTATTGTGGGGTGAAAGGAGCAGAGGGGGGTTCGGACAGCAGGAGGAAGGCGGTGCAGATGCTATAACTGATCCCCCCTGCAGCACAGCTGGAAGGAGAGGAGGAGAAGCCAGAAGTAGTGCAGGGGAAAAGGGGCACATAGGGGGGTCGGACAGCAGGGGGAAGGCGGTGCAGATGCTAGAACTGATCCCCCTGCAGAGTAGCTGGAGGGAGAGGAGGAGAAGCCAGAAGTGCTGCAGGAGGAGGTACTAGAGGATCATTGTCTGCAATGAGCCAAGTACAGCCAGTCCTCCTGCTCAGCAGGTGCCCAGACCCTCTTTTTGAACTGATAGGGCCCAGGCCCGGTACAAGCTGCCTGTACTGCCTTATCAGTGGCCCTGGTTTACGGGGTGATTAGGGAGTGCCGAAGCACACCTGACACAACCCGTGCGCACGCCTATGATGTGAACGCAGGTTACTGCAATGCACAATACATGCGTTGATGCATTGAGGTGCAATTCATTTAGCATATCACCCGATCGCACTAAAGCAACACACATGCGTTGCAGAAAAAATGTAGTGCCTTGATTAGACTAGCGGTTGGGGGGTGTTAAAAACACGCTGTGTAGCTGAGTTTTTAGCAGCCCGCAGTTGCCCCTCGAACGGGAGTGTGCACATGCCGTGGCAGCAATGTTCACTGCGCCCCTGGTGCAATCATTGGCTGGCAAGCGTGAATAGGGGAGCGCTGAAAACGCATGGAATGCAAGCACTTGCGACAGATCTGTTTGGCAAAAACGAGGTTAAAACAGGCGCTGAGGAGGCGTCACATCGTCTCCTCGCCATCTGACAATTGCCTCTGGGACGCTTTTTAAAGGAGTAGAAGGTTTTGCCTTAAAGTAAAGCTTTATGAAGGCTGCCATTGCTGGTTTTAACTCCTGAGAATGCTAAGTTCCTGGCTGTCCTGCTGGATCAATATTTACTTCCCCTGACTCCAAACAAATATTCAGATGGAGATTTCTGACTTTTCCAGGCTGATTGCTTGTTCCGGGTCAGTGACTCAGAAAGCACCGAAGCCAAAGGATCAGCATGACAGCCAGGCACGGAGCATGGACATTATAAAGGGCTCAGAACTCGGCTTTATTATTGGACCACATTAACAATCTGGCCATTACGGATTTCCCCCAGCTGGATTTAAAAACACGAAGCAATGTGATTGTACCATCTCCTTTAGGCTGGGTTCACATATGTGCGAATTGTATGCATTTTAAACCGCATCCGATTCGAATGACATGTGAGTGTGGCTGACTCTCAATGGAGCCGGTTCACAAATATCCGGGGCGGTCGCAGTGCGGTTTCAGAAAGGGTCCTGTGCGTTTTTGTGTCAGTTCAGGTGTGAATTCAGGCAAAAATTCACACCTGAACCGGTGAACAGGACCTCACCGGACCCCGCACTGCAAACCACAGCCGAACATATGTGAACCCAGCCTATAGGTGACCATACACTATACAATCTACCTTAGATCTATCACCAGCTACATAGAGCAAGGCCCTGCCTGATTAGATATAGCCTGAATGGATTGTTTAGATCTGACCTCATATAACACAGTTTTCATAAATTTAGATGAGATTGTACAATCTGATTGTATAGTGTATGGCCAGCTTTAGATCTACCAACAACTACATAGTATCAGAGCTTGCCTGATTGGATATAAATGAAATGTTCAGACAGGCCTGGCCTTTTGTCTTTTTTTTAGCACATTCTGAAATCCGGTATATTCATCACCATAGATGTAACCCAATCACTACAACCTCATATAATCTTTACCATGCTAAGACCTCATTGTCGATATTTTGAAATCCTCAACTGTCCTTACATTAAAGGCTGGCATGGTCGGGACAAGAGGCGGGCAGGAGGGCACTGTGGTATCATGTGAGGGGGGGGGCTCCACAAGGAGAATGGGGGGGGAGGGATTTGTGATGGCAGGGTGAATTTGGGGGGAGGCGGGGGTAAGTATTGTTGTAGAAAGGGAAATTGGTGTGTGTGTGGGGGGGGGGGGGGTGTGCTGGGAGTGGTGATTTATGAGGATTTGTGTTCAGGGGGAATGGTGTGTGCTAGGAGGGGGGATTTTGGGGGGAATTTGTGCTGGGAACAGGGATTTAAAGTGTGTGTGTGGGGGGGGGGGGGTAAGGAGATGTGTACTAGGAGGGGAAATTCTAGGGGTAGGGGATTTGTGCAAGGAGGTGTAAGAATTTTTTTTCGGGGGGGGGGGGGGGGAGGTTTGAGCTAGGGGGTTTTGGGAGATGGGGGGTAAAAATAGTTGCTGAGGGGGGATTTCAGTGAGGGGGGGCGGATTTGCACTGGGAGGAGGGGGAATTTATGCTTAGGGGGTAGGCATGCAGATTATTGCTCAGTGTTTTTGTGGGGGGATTTTTGCGGACACATGATGCTCATACATTTTCGGGGGGGGGGGGGGCGCAGTTTGGCATGTGCGCCCTGGGCTCTAGATGACCCGGTGTTGTCAAATTTTGTCGGACCCGTGAAAAAATCGGACCTCGTCACGTCCGGTTGGTGCGAGCCCCGGTGCGCATGCGCACAAGGTCCGAGGAAATTCTAAGACTTAGCGAACAGCTGATTGAGAGGACCGTCGCGGGAAAATTGCTGTCACGGGCGAACCAAAGCTGCTAGAGACCCCAAAATTCTATCGTAGGTAGCCAAGATGCTCCCCTATAGCTGATAGAAATTTGGGGTCTCGGGGATGAAAGGGCGCGGAGCAGTGACCCCGTGGGTCTCGGCGATGAAAGGGCGCGGAGCAGTGACCCCGAGAACCGGGGACCAATGCTCCGCACCCTTTCATCCCCGAGACCCCAAATTTTTAACAGCTGTAGGGGAGCATCTTGGCTACCTGCGATACAATTTTGGGGTCTCCAGCACATATGGTTCGCCCATGACAGCAATTTTCCCGTGGCGGTGTGTGCGTCCCACCTCAGCCCCTCCTCCTCTCAATCAGCTGTTCGCTAAGTCTTAGAATTTCCTCGGACCTTGTGCGCATGTGCACCGGGGGTTGGAACCAGCTGGAAGTGACGAGGTCCGGAATTTTCATGGGTCCGATAAAATTTTAGAACACCGGCACTAAAGTCTGGTGATCCTGCCATGAAGATCAGTGTTCAGGCACTTCCTGTTATAATGTGACAGCACTCTGCCCATTACCCAGCTGAGCTCCTGAGTTGTCACTTTATACCATGGGCTTCCAATGGAGATTGTTTTAACACACATTAGTCTGGCATGGTTCACTATTGTCAGCTGCTTGTCTCTGAGAAATGACAGCAGCCATTGTTGATGGGAGTTGATCACAAGTGGGCTGCAGGAGATCAGCACTGATATGAGACAAATTATGTATTGAATTGTATTGTAATTGTACTGCCTGCCCTCATTATGTAAAGCGCTGTGCAAACTGTTGGCACTGCTATATAAATATAAATCCTGAATAATAATAATAATATTATATAGAAATGTCATAAATATTATTGAAAAAGAAGGTGAAAGCTGTATTTGATTGTCAGTTATTATCTACATCACACAGAGGTTTACAGTTTTACACCCCCCCCCCCCCCCCCCCCAGCTCATCCCGAACATCAAGAAACCCACCCTGGCCAAGCAGCCATCACCAGAGAAAGTTGCTGCAAAGAGCCTGCAGAAGATCAGCAACTATGACATGCAACAAAGCCTAAACAATAGGTGAAAACTACATTATACTGTCAGTTGCCTGTAACACACAGCAGTTCACACCAACCCCCCCGCCCCCCAATTTATCAATAGCATCAAGACACCAACCCAATGGAAATGTCATGCACCCACCATTGAGGAAGTGGCTGTAAACAGCCTCCAGGAGATCCACACCACTAAGATACAACAAAACATTAAAAAAAAGGATGAAAACTGTATTTTGCTATCAGATCTTTATAACACATAGCAGTCCTCACCTAGTCCCTAGCTCATCAGTAGCACCAAGATACCCACCCTGGGAGATGCCAGGCAACTGTCACTTTGGGGGTAGTTGGTGGCATGCAAACAAAGTCTAAAAAAGTCTGAAAATTGTATTTTATTGTCGTTTGGCTTTTATTGTTTATTGCCAGGTGTCTATAACACACAGGGGTTCACTCCTCTCAACATATCAATAGCACCAAAAATCCCACCCTGGGAAATGCCAGGCAACTATCCCTGGAGGGGGGGCGAAGTGTCTGCAAAGAAAATGCAGGCGATCAGCAGCTATGGCATGCAAACAAAGCCTAAAAAATGGGTGAAAACTGTATTTTGCTATCAGATGTCTATAACACATAGCAGTCCTCACCTAGTCCCCAGCTCATCAATAGCACCAAGATACCCACCCTGGGAGATGCCAGGCAACTATCACTTTGGGGGTAGTTGGTGGCATGCAAACACAGCCTAAAAAAAGGGTGAAAATTGTATTTTATTGTCGTTTGTCTTTTATTGTTTATTGTCAGGTGTCTATAACACACAGGGGTCCCCCCCCCCAAATCAATATCTCCAAGAATCCCAGCCTGGGAAATGCCAGGCAACTATCACTGGGGGAGGGGGAAGTGTCTGCAAAGAAAATGAAGGTGATCAGCAGCTATGGCATGCAAACAAAGCCTACAAAAAATGGGTGAAAACTGTATTTTTATTGTCAGTTGTCTTTTTTATGTTTATTGTCAGGTGTCTATAACACACAGGGGTCCCCCCCCCCCCCTAAATCAATAGCACCAAGAATCCCTCCATGCTAGGCAACTGTCACTGGGGGGATTGGGGGTTTGGTTGTGGCTGCAAAGAGGCTGCAGAAGATTAGCAGCTAGGAAATGGAACAAAGCCCCCCTAAAAATAAAAAGGGGGGGTATGAAAATGGTTGTGTATGAAGTCTGTAATGCAATGCTTGCCTTGCTATGGTACACATTGGAGACATCAGACAGTAATCTATGCAGAGACAACCAGATCTCATCACATCAAAGGAAGGGGGGGGGGGGGCTTTTGAAGTCTGCTAAAAATCAGGGATGCCCCCCCAGAAATAAAAATCCGAGCCATCTGTCATCTCCATGCAATGCAATGGCAGCCTGGCTCCATCCATCCAGCACAGGTCAGTGTATACAGGGTATATAGGAGACATCTATATGTATGGGGGGGGGTCTTTTGAAGTCTGCTAAAAATCAGGGATGCCCCCCCAGAAAAAAAATCCCAGCCATGTGTCATCATCTCCATGCGATGCAATGGCAGCCTGGCTCCATCCATCCATCCATCCATCCAGCACAGGTCAGTGTATACAGGGATATAGGAGACATCTATATGTATGGGGGGGGGGGGGGGTTTGAAGTCTGCTAAAAATCAGGGATGCCCCCCAGAAATAAAAATCTGAGCCATGTGTCATCTCCATGCAATGCAATGGCAGCCTGGCTCCATCCATCCATCCATCCATCCATCCAGCACAGGTCGGTTTATACAGGGTATATAGGAGACATCTATATGTATGAAGGGGGGGGGGGACCGGATCATCCCCCATACATCATCCACCATGCCAATGCACCATTCTCCATGACCTTGTGGCTACTTACCGGCCCCTGGAAGCAGCAAAAGCAGCAGAAGGAAGCGGATCATCCTGGGGCCATGGAGCTCAGAGACGGGATTGGTTGTCGGGATCCAGCAGGCGCAGGGCTCTCACATCTCCGGCTGTCATAGCCCAGCACGGCTCCCCGGGTGAGGATTGGGGGGCAGGGGGGGCGGAGCCCGGCGGCGGCTACACATGTTCACCCCGATCTCAGCTGTGTGCTCTGCCTGCTGTGTCACATCCACACTACTGTCACTTGTAGATCCCAAATCTCCTCCCCCAAACCTGGAGGGGGGTCCATACATCACCACTGCTGCATCTGGGGGCCACACCAACCCCCAGCTGCTCCTCTCCGGATAATGGGATCCTTCTGGATGCACGATCCATAATAAATCCCAGCCGGACAGAGCGATAAAACTCAACCACCGATGTCTGCTGCGACAAAACCATCGAATCGCACAGAAAGCGAGCCAGGAAAAAATGGCAGATAGGGACGGATAAAAAGTAAAGAAAAAAAAAGGCACACTTGTCATTTTTCCTCGTCTGATCGAATATCAATTTATTTTCCAATCGATCTATTCCGATAGAAATAATCAATTACTGTCGAACTATTCAATCAATACGACACACACAGGAAAGTGGAGTTTGATCAATAGTCAATGATCATAATGTACGATCATAAATGATTGATCTCACTATGTAGTCCCATAATCTGATCGATGGAAATACAATCGTATTCATTTATAAAATATTGGTGATGATCATAACGTGCGATCATAAATGATTGATCTCACTATGAAGTCTCATAATCTGATCGATGGAAATACATTCATATTCATTAATAAAATATTGGTGATGATCATAACATACGATCATAAATGATTGATCTCACTATGTAGTCTCATAATCTGATCGATGGAAATACAATCGTATTCATTAATAACATATTGGTGGCCACACACACACACACTTTGTTCAAAAATACGATCGTATTTTGGTAGATTCAATTTTTAGATTACATGGTGGAAACAGAACTGCGATCAATAACTGATAATTGTAATGGTGGCTATACATGCTTCGATAAATTAATGATTTATTTTCCAATCTCTTCTGATAGGAATAATCAATTATAGTCGACAACCTATTCAATCAATACGAAGTAGATTTTGATCGATAGATAAGATACGATCATAATGTACGATCATAAATTATTGATCCCAGCATATAGTCTCCAATTCTGATCGATGGAAATACAATCGTATTCATGAATAAAGTATTGGTGGCCACACACACACTTCACAGTGCGATTCGATCAATACGATCAAATAGCCATAACAATTTAGAACCAATTTCAATTGAATTCAATCAAACTTACTCAATCAGCCAGAGCAGAATACTATTGATCGCTTTGCACCAATTAGCAGCACTGATAGATTACATTTTTAGGTTACATGGTGGAAACAGAGTTGCAATCAATAATTAATAATCGTAATGGCGGCTATACACTCTTTGATAAATTAATGATTTGTTTTCCGATCAATCTCTTCTGATAGGAATAATCAATTATAGTCCACAACCTATTTAATCAATACAAAGTAGATTTTGATCAGTAGATAAGATACTATCATAACGTACAATCATAAATTATTGATCTCAGCATATAGTCTCAAATTCCGATCGATGGAAATACAATCGTATTCATGAATAAAGTATAGGTGGCCACACACACACTTCACAGTGCGATTCGATCAATACGATCAAATAGCCATAACAATTTAGAACCAATTTCCAGCGGACCCAATCAGTCAATTACCCAGGGCAGAATTCTATTGATCGCTTTGCACCAATTAGCAGCACTGAGATACTTTGTTCAAGAATACGATCGATTTTGATAGATTTAATTTTTAGGTTACATGGTGGAAACAGAGTTGCGATCAATAATTAATAATCATAATGGTGGCTATACACACTTCAATAAATGAATGATTTATTTTGCAGTTTATAATATTTTTATGTCTTTAGGGTTCTTGCATACGGGCACTAAAAATGCTGCGATTTTAGGCTTCCGTTTTTTGGATTTTTTTTTACTGATCTCAGTGCAGCTTATTGCTTTTCAAAACCTTCACAGTGCTTAGATCAGTAAAAAAAAAAAAAAAAGTCTGCGTTACTGGTTAGTTTTTTTACACACGTAAATGTACGTGCGCAACGTGTGTAAATCACACCCCCTTCTTGAATAGTAAATTATATTATTTAAATATTTGGCATTCTGGGAGCTTGAAGATTTTTTTTATTGATCGGGAGGCGGTGGAACAACCTTCCAATCACGTGACCACTGTGACAGCCAATCACAATGGTCACACGATCAGCCGATCCTTGGCACCCACCGCACCCCCCAGTGTAAAGACCCTATTCAAGGGATGACGAGGATGGTTGGGAAGGGATTAAAGTGTATGCAAAGCCAATTGTATTGGGTATGGCGGAGACAAGGGCACCATGACTCCCTGGACTCATAGTTGAATGTGGTGGGAACATTGTCACTAGGGTTGCCACTTTTCTTCAAGCCAAACCCAAATGCTTAGGGGCACACAGCAATTTTATTTATTTTGTATTATACACTATAGCAGTGATGGCAAACCTTGGTAGATGTTTTGGAACTACATTTCCCATGATGCTCAACTACACTGCAGAGTGCATGAGCATCATGGGAAATGAGGTTCCAAAACATCTGGGGTGCCAAGGTTCGCCATCACTGCACTATAGCATTGTAAAAGATCTGGGACACCTATGGGTGCCCATAGGAGGGTAGTAATGCCCCCACCACCCCTTCTATCCAGGTGTGCCAGGGAGGCAGCACAGGTCCCCTGGAGCACGGGGAGCCACAGTCCGGTCTGAATAACGTGTCTGGGTTTCAAGCGGACTGAAACCCGGACACATGATTCAAAACCAGGACTGTCCAGGTGAATCCCGAACAGGCGGCAACCCTGATTGCCACATCATGGTCCTTTCTTGTCTGGGAACCATCACCTGGACAGGAAGTGAGGTTGAATTTCCCTAACTGTGAGAAAAAGGCAACAATAAAAGCCTGACAGAGGTTCTAACCGTTCCTCGCTCCATCTAAAACTATAAAGAAATTAAAAGTTTGCCTTTACAGTAGATACACTTTTTTGATGTTTGATCACATTGGGGAGATTTCTCTTGATTTTCTGTACTGGAGGAACAACAGGAAGTGAAAGGAAATCTCTACAAAATATGAAGTGATATCTGTTACTGTTTCTTTTTGTCTGTGTCCTGTCAGGATTATTTCCTTTCACTTCCTGTCCCAGAAACAGGAAGTAGGAAGAGATCTCTCCAATGTGAGGGAAAATCCCCTCTTACCAGCTGGGGTGCGCAATGTACACAAACTTCCCAGCCAAGACCGATTGCTTTGTAGCTCCTCCCACAATCCCAAACAGGCGCCTTTCTATATTTCGCACAGACAGAACGGCGCTCATTTTGAATTGCAGGTTGTGGGTGGATATCACTGCCCATGCAGGACAAAGCGGTAAGTTCCCGTTGATTCTGGCGCCACCAGCCGCACATGCTCACTTTACTTCCGGTGTAAGCTCCAACTCATCCTAGATAGAGCTTACACAGGCAGAGGATTCCTCCCTGGCCCTCATGTGACCATGCTGAGCCAATCATGAGGGATAGAGGGTGGAATGTCACATTCCCCCCCAATAGCAGGTATGCCACTTTACCATTCTGAATGGACAAGGGCAGGGGGGAGGTGAAGGGAAGGTAAATGTAAGTGGTTATCCATATTAGACTGAACGTCCATAGAAACTAAACCTCATCCATCTTTGGAAGAGTAAATTCAAATTGGTCTAAATGAGAGCTGAATTCCTCGATAAAAAAAAATAAATAAATATATAAAACCTTACATTGGGTCCAACCTCCCCTGCACTGAAATGGTTAAGTCTAGGGGTTAAAGGAAAAGTACCATATTTCTTTCTATTCCAACTACCAGCGCTTTTCTCTCCAATGCTCTGGGTTGTGGGTCAGCCCTCTCCATCCTCCTGTACAATGAAGGAGTGTTGGCCCTGCATTGTACGTGATGACGTCAGATTGCTTTGGAGTAGAGGCTTTCGGGGACCAGTGTGGAGAAAGCATGCAGGAGCGAGGAATAAGGTAACTATTTTGCCCCATACACATATGGAGATCTGGAATCGTGACAGAATCGGCGCAAACCTGCCCGTTATTCCAAAACGCTTGGCAATCTCTGCAAAACACGCAACGCCTTTTTGGGTGCCACATATTCCAAAAGGTATCCCAAACACAGTGTGATTTTGCCGCAATTGTCGTGCAGCAGAATTGCGCAGCAAAACACTCAATAACTAATAGCATGAAGCTTGTCACCCAAGAAGGAGCAGGAGTCTCTTTCGGGTGACAAACGCGCAGAGGGGAGCCCAATGAACGTATATGGATGGCCTATGTGCAACACAGGGAATCGCATGAAAATCTCCCACACAAGCTGAGTTCCCGTTATGCGAAGTGTGAATGGGGCCTTACACCCCTAGACCTAAAAAGCAATGTGGGGGTCCTATGCAGGAGTAGATGTTTATCTCTGCCTGGAATGGGGCTTTAACTTTTTTAATGCTATTGATATCAGAAATACGTTGGTGGCAATTATACACATTGTGTACTTTCTAAGCCCACTGTCAACTTATTGGTGGGATTTTGCTGCGTCCAATCGGGGGCATTTAATCACATCAGAACGCAGCAGCCTAGTCCGGCCAGGGTAGAGCGGGTGTGCAAGGTAAGTACAGGAGGCTTATTGTGCCTCCAATAATGTAAGCCTTTTGCTTTGCTTACTATAGGTAAGTACAGGTTCACTTTAAGAATTTGCCCTCTTTTTACTGAATAAGGCTGAAGGACGCCTTTGATCTCTATGGAAAGAAGGGACCGTTGTTAAAAGAAACAAAGCTGTGGATTTCCTTGCTATTAAGCCAACTTAAAATTAGATTTTTATTAAACTTTATGTTGTTTTTATTAATTTTAATTAATTAACCACTTGCCGACCGCCTACCGCACTTTTACTGTGGCAGGTCAGCTCTGTTGCGCGAAACGACGTACCTGTACGTCATTTCGTGCAATAGACACAGGGGGGCGCGATTGCGCACTGCTTGCACACAGGGGATGCCAATCAGCGGGTCCAGCGGACCCAATGCCCGCCGGCCTCCCGCAATCGTTCCCCAGAGAGGCTGAACTGCGATCAGCCTATGTAAACAAGGCAGATGACCGTTCTGAAAGAGGAGAAGATAGAGATCTTGTGTTCCTGCTAAGGAACACGGATCTCTGTCTTCATCCAGTCAAAGAAACCCCTACACAGCTAGCAAGCACCAGCTAGGCACACAGTTAACTCCTTCCCTGCCAGTGTCAGTACAGTAACAGTGCATATTTTTAGCACTGATCACTGTAATAATGTCACTGGTTCCCAAAAAAGTGTCAGGTGTCCGATTTGTCCACCACAGTGTCACAGTCCTGCTAAAAATCTCTGATCGCCATGAATAGTAAATAAAATAAAGAAAAATAAAGAAAAATACCCCATTGTTTGTAGACGCGATAACTTTTGTGTAAACCAATCAATATACACTTATTGGGATTTTTTCTTTACCAAAAATATGTAGCAGAATACATATTGGCCTAAACTGATGAAAAAATTTGATTTTTTACATTGTTATAAAGCAGAAAGTAAAAAATATTGTTTTTTTTTTTTTTCAAAATAGTCACTCTCTTTTTGTTTCTAGCGCAAAAACCGCAGAGGCGATCAAATACCACCAAAAGAAAGCTCTATTTGTGGGAAAAAAAGGACGTCAATTTTATTTGGCTACAGCATCGCACGACCGCGCATTTGTCAGTTAAAGTAACGCAGTGCCGAATCAAAAAAAATGACCTGGTCATTAACTGGGTAAAACCTGGGGCTGAAGCGGTTAAATATTATAAATTTGATTCATTTTTTAATACTTGCCTAAATCACTTTAATTCGGCTTTTATTAACTTTTCAGGACAGCAAAATAAGGCAAATAGACATTTCTGTACGAGCGATTGACACGCGTCCATGCTTAGTTGTCATTAACGGAGAAGTATGATTATGTGGCTTCTTCTGAAGAATTGTGGCGTGTGTCTGCGAAGGGTTAATTTATGACAGGTCCTTAGTCCATATTTCTATGATGGAGGGAACGGGTTTGCAGTAATGAGTATCGCCCGCTGCCAGCTCCAGCTAAATATAGCTGGGCCCGCGCAGAGGTAACTCACGTAGGTGTGTTGTTGGTAGGTGAACGCAGCAGCACCCTTGACATTTTGCATTGAATCGGTGGAGGACCATCTGTCACCATAAGCAGCGTGACCCATATTAAATTTGGGAGCTGCGGTGATGATATTTAATACAACAAAATTGCACACTGGGAATATATAATGGCCGCTGTCACTCATATCCAGTGAGCAAACTGGGGTTGCCATAGCAACAACTACTACTGGAGAACTAAGAAACTGATTAAAAGGAGAGCAAGGAGCCTTTCCGGAGAGAGATACCTGGATAGCAGAGCAGCCTTTCAATGCTTGATGAAGGATAACACGCTTTTCAAAGGAAGGAAGACATAAAAAAAAAATGTCATAACCAGCTGAATTTTCCTTAAAATAGCTTGATGGTGGGCTTAGAAGCCTCGGCAATGGCTGAATTCTGCAGTTTAGGAGTAGAAAACACAAGCCAGAAGCTGCTGGGGGCATAATATGAAGAAGATGTCCATAAAAGATGGAGAGGAGGAAAGGGAGGTGTGTGGCCCCCAGCAACCAGAGAGCTTAGGCCTAGGGTGTAATACAGGGCCCTATCCTCGGCTCAGCCCAGGGTGCAGGGTTCACTGATAGAAATGTGTGGAAACCCTTTGTGTCTCGAGGAATGAGGGAGATCTCACTAAAGGAAGGGAGAGAGTTGTCACCGGTACAAGTGTCCACATTAGAAGATTTAACCTCTAATCACCATTCGGTGACAACTCAAAAGCTTGGATTGGTTTGTCACTGTCACCATGAGAAATAGAGAGGGTGAATCTCCGCAGTGGGGGCACAGACAGCAACAAAACCGGAAATAACAAAATTAGCCAAATATTAAAAATATATTGAGGTTACCATGTCAAAGGTAAAGGGAAAAAAATGTTCCACAGACGTTTCCGGGCCTCACAGGAAGTCTATATCAGGGATGACTGACCCTGACTGCTGCATGTAATATCTGCAGCTACCCTCTCTTCACTCCTCTTCTAAATGTTCTAATCATGGTCATACCTTCTTCACTCCTCTCCTAAATGGGCTAATCGTGGTCATACCCTCCTCACTCCTCTCCTAAATGTGCTCATTGTGGTCATACCCTCCTCACTCCTCTCCTAAATGTTCTAATCATGGTCATACCTTCCTCACTCCTCTCCTAAATGTGCTCATTGTGGTCATACCCTTCTCACTCCTCTCCTAAATGTTCTAATCATGGTCATACCCTCCTCACTCCTCTCCTAAACGGGCTAATTGTGGTCATACCCTCCTCACTCCTCTCCTAAATGTTCTAATCATGGTCATACCCTCCTCACTCCTCTCCTAAATGTGCTAATTGTGGTCATACCCTCCTCACTCCTCTCCTAAATGTGCTAATTGTGGTCATACCCTCCTCACTCCTCTCCTAAATGTGCTCATCGTGGTCATACCCTCCTCACTCCTCTCCTAAATGGGCTAATCGTGGTCATACCCTCCTCACTCCTCTCCTAAATGTGCTCATTGTGGTCATACCCTCCTCACTCCTCTCCTAAACGGGCTAATTGTGGTCATACCCTCCTCACTCCTCTCCTAAATGTGCTAATTGTGGTCATACCCTCCTCACTCCTCTCCTAAATGTGCTAAACGTGGTCATACCCTCCTCACTCCTCTCCTAAATGTGCTCATCGTGGTCATACCCTCCTCACTCCTCTCCTAAATGTGCTAATTGTGGTCATACCCTCCTCACTCCTCTCCTAAATGTGCTAATTGTGGTCATACCCTCCTCACTCCTCTCCTAAATGTGCTAATCGTGGTCATACCCTCCTCACTCCTCTCCTAAATGGGCTAATTGTGGTCATACCCTCCTCACTCCTCTCCTAAATGTTCTAATCGTGGTCATACCCTCTTCACTCCTCTCCTAAATGGGCTAATCGTGGTCATACCCTCCTCACTCCTCTCCTAAACGGGCTAATCGTGGTTATACCCTCTTCACTCCTCTCCTAAATGTGCTAATCATGGTTATACCCTCCTCACTCCTCTCCTAAATGTGCTAATCGTGGTCATACCCTCTTCACTCCTCTCCTAAATGTGCTAATCGTGGTCATACCCTCCTCACTCCTCTCCTAAATGGGCCAATTGTGGTCATACCCTCTTCACTTCTCTCCTAAATGTGCTCATCGTGGTCATACCCTCCTCACTCCTCTCCTAAATGGGCTAATCGTGGTCATACCCTCCTCACTCCTCTCCTAAACGGGCTAATCGTGGTTATACCCTCTTCACTCCTCTCCTAAATGTGCTAATCATGGTCATACCCTCCTCACTCCTCTCCTAAATGTGCTAATCGTGGTCATACCCTCTTCACTCCTCTCCTAAATGTGCTAATCGTGGTCATACCCTCCTCACTCCTCTCCTAAATGGGCCAATTGTGGTCATACCCTCTTCACTTCTCTCCTAAATGTGCTCATCGTGGTCATACCCTCCTCACTCCTCTCCTAAATGGGCTAATCGTGGTCATACCCTCCTCACTCCTCTCCTAAAAGGGCTAATCGTGGTTATACCCTCTTCACTCCTTTCCTAAATGTGCTAATCATGGTCATACCCTCTTCACTCCTCTCCTAAATGTGCTAATCGTGGTCATACCCTCCTCACTCCTCTCCTAAATGGGCCAATTGTGGTCATACCCTCTTCACTTCTCTCCTAAATATGCTCATCGTGGTCATACCCTCCTCACTCCTATCCTAAATGGGCTAATTGTGGTCATACCCTCCTCACTCCTCTCCTAAATGTGCTAATTGTGGTCATACCCTCCTCACTCCTCTCTTAAATGTGCTAATCGTGGTCATACCCTCTTCACTCCTCTCCTAAATGTGCTAATCGTGGTCATACCCTCCTCACTCCTCTCCTAAATGTGCTAATCGTGGTCATACCCTCCTCACTCCTACCCTAAATGGGCTAATTGTGGTCATACCCTCCTCACTCCTCTCCTAAATGTTCTAATCGTGGTCATACCCTCCTCACTCCTCTCCTAAATGGGCTAATCGTGGTCATACCCTCCTCACTCCTCTCCTAAACGGGCTAATCGTGGTCATACCCTCTTCACTCCTCTCCTAAATGTGCTAATCATGGTTATACCCTCTTCACTCCTCTCCTAAATGTGCTAATCGTGGTCATACCCTCTTCACTCCTCTCCTAAATGTGCTAATCGTGGTCATACCCTCCTCACTCCTCTCCTAAATGGGCCAATTGTGGTCATACCCTCTTCACTCCTCTCCTAAATGTGCTAATCGTGGTCATACCCTCCTCACTCCTCTCCTAAATGTGCTAATCATGGTCATACCCTCCTCACTCCCCTCCTAAATGGGCTAATCGTGATCATACCCTCCTCCCTCCTTTCCTAAATGGGCTAATCGTGGTCATACCCTCCTCACTCCTCTCCTAAATGGGCTAATCGTGGTCATACCCTCTTCACTCCTCTCCTAAATGTGCTCATCGTGGCCATACCCTCTTCACTCCTCTCCTAAATGTGCTAATTATGGTCATACCCTCCTCACTCCTCTGCTGCACATACTGTCCACTGTCATATCCTCTGTACTTCTTTCCTGCACATACTGCCATGGTCATACCCTGTACACTCCTCTCCTCTACATACTGCTAGCAATCATATCCTCTGTACTACTCTCCAGCACATACTGCCCGCTCTCATACCCCCCACACCTGCACATCCTGCCCGCTCTCATACCCCCTGCGCTTCTCTCCTGCACATCCTGCCCACTCTCATACCCCCTGCGCTTCTCTCCTGCAAATACTGCCCGCTCTCATACCCCCCCCGCACTCCTCCTCTGCAAATACTGCCCGCTCTCATACCCCCCCCGCACTCCTCCTCTGCACATACTGCCCGCTCTCATACCCCTGCACTCCTCTTCTGCACATACTGCCCGTCTCATACCCCTGCATCTCCTCTCCTGGACATACTGCCCACTCTCATACCCCCGCATTCCTCTCCTGCACATAATGCGCCCTCTCATACCCCCCGAACTCCTCTCCTGCACATACTACCCACTCTTATATCGCTGCACTCCTTCTCTGCACATCCTGCCCACTCTCATACCCCCTGCGCTTCTCTCCTGCAAATACTGTCCGCTCTCATACCCCCCCCCCCGCACTCCTCCTCTGCACATACTGCCCGCTCTCATACCCCTGCACTCCTCTCCTGCACATACTGCCCGTCTCATACCCCTGCATCTCCTCTCCTGGACATACTGCCCACTCTCATACCCCCGCATTCATCTCCTGCACATAATGCGCCCTCTCATACCCCCCGAACTCCTCTCCTGCACATACTATCCACTCTTATATCGCTGCACTCCTCCTCTGCACATAGTGCCCGCTCTCATATCCGCCTGCACTTCTCTCTCATTATTCCCGCTGTCATACCCCCTGGACTGCTCTCCTGCACATACTGCCTGCTCTCATACCCCCCGCACTCCTCTCCTGCACATACTTCCCGCTCTCATACCCCCCGCGCTTCTCTCCTGAAAATTCTGCCCGCTCTCATACCCCCCCCGCACTGCTCCTCTGCACATACTGCCCGCTCTCATACCCCTGCACTCCTCTCCTGCACATAGTGCCCGCTCTCATACCTCCCCCCCACACTCCTCTCCCGCACATACTGCCCGCTCTCATACCCCCCACACTCCTCCTCTGCACATACTGCCCAATCTCATACAGCCCGCACTCCTCTCCTGCATATACTGCCCGCTCTCATACCCCCCCCCCCCGCACTCCTCTCCTGCACATAGTGCCCGCTCTCATCCCCTCCGCACTCCTCCCCTGCACATACTGCCTGTTCTCATATCCCTGCACTCCTCTCCTGCACATAGTGTCCGCTCTCATACACCCCCCCACTCCACTCCTGCACATACTGTCCGCTTTCATATTATACCCACTAAAAGACTTCAACATTACTATTTACCCAGCCTTGCCCTTTCTTGAATGGGCATACTTTTACTAGTTATTATATAAATTAAATTTACCATCTTTAACTAGTTCCAGAATGCTCTTATATTTCCGTCCTCTTACTTTTTTTTGCTATCTGTGTCCCATTGGGGAGATTTCCCTTCACTTCCTGTCCAATAGTCAACCACGAAGTGAGAGAAAATCCCTCCAAAGTCGGGGAATCCATGGCTGTCACCAGAGGCACCTGTTCTGGTGACAACTCAAAATGTGGAATTGTCTTTCACTTTCACCTGATGATAAAGATAACAGGACACAAAGAGAAGGTGAATCTCCCTAATGGGGACAAATACAGCAATCCCTCTCCATTCTATCCAACACTAAAAAAAAGTTTTGCCAATATTTATTTATTTTAACAACAGCCTCATTTTTTATTTGTACCAAGAATTGTTCCATTCACCCCCTCCCCCATTTCCTACTCTACTAGAAAAACACAGGTCTCTGCAAGATCACTGAGGAAGCAATTATTTTCTGTGTGCCCTGTTCACACCAAAACACGGGTGTGATGTGCAGAGAAGACATCACATCTGCACATGAACTCAAGTAAACCGTGCAAAAACAAAAGAAAAAGAAAAACACAATGCAAGTGAATTTAAAAAAATCGTCTCTCTGATTACGATGGCAACGACACGCGGCAAGTTCTGCCAAACTACACTTGCCACCTCTCTAAACACTTATAACATTGCCCTGATAGGTGGAAACAAATGGACGGGTCAATGACCTCAGTTACCATACATGGTAAATTACATCACCCCCCCCCTGTTTATATTTGGACAATGTTATATGGGGGTGTGATTGTATTTTTCTATGTTATAGATTTTTTTTTTTTTTATGTGAAGTCAGGGGGGGCAATGTTCCCCTTAGCCATTCACAATGGAGGGGCATAAATCTGAGGATTTCTTTATATTAAAGGTAGCTTCCAGATCCAAAAAAAAACCCTGCCTGTGGACCCCCCACAACCACCGGCCATGGTTGTCAGGAAGAGGACCTTGTCCTCATTAACATGCTCTTGTGTGCAGAGGGTAAGCTGCTGACACGGAACCCAAAAGATAGCAGCTATCACTGTCGTAATGCGAACCACTGCAGTGATTTACAGCTTCCCCAGAGCCCCATCAGATATGCAGGGGGTGCTGAATTTGCCACAGGTGCCTTTACCAGATTAGTGTAACAGCAGCCAAGCACACAGCACCAGTTACTCTTCTGGCTCAAATGAACTGTCTAGGGGTTGCCTTTTTTTAATCAAAAAGTATTGCTGAATAATTTGGATAGAGCATAGGGAGCTGTGGGATCTTCCATGAATGCCGAGTTGTAATCTGAGGACACTCTTAACTTTGTCACTACGTTTCAGGACAGTTCTTCTAGCAATGACTCAGAAAGTGGACAGCACTGAAACACCAACAGAAATATCCCAGGCCAAGCAAGCATTAGTACTGATACACAAGGGATTAGACATGTGCAATTTGTTCCGTCCGAATGTAAATTTTGTTATTCTGAGATTCAGATGCATCTCCAAATGAGATAGTAACAAATTCAGTTGAAATTCATTTAATCTGGTTTAGGCCCCTTTCACACATACAGTCCGTTTGTCCATTTTTCATCCATCCATTGACGGATGAAAAACGGACATCAATGCATCTCTATGTAAAAATGGATGACAATGGATGATCATCCATTAACATCCATTTTCATCCGCTTCTGTCAATGTCCGTTTTTTGGAACAGATGAATGCCCTATTTTTCATCCGTCAAAAAAACACATCGGACGAAAAACGGATGTAAACGGACAAACGGTCCTTTTTCATCTGTTTTTGCATTGGTAGTGGATGTAAAATAAACGGATGAAAAATGGATGAAAAAACGGATGAAAAACTGATACATTTTGACATGACTGAACTGATGAACTGAACGGACCGTATGTGTGAAAGGGGCCTTATTCATTTTCTAACAAATTCCAAATTTTTGGGATGATTCAAATTCGGATCAGTTGAAAAATTCCGAAATGCCCCCCCGCCCGCAGACCCCCACAACCACAGCCTAGGGTTGTGGGGAAAAGGCCCTTGTCCTCATCAACATAGGGGCAAAGTGCTTTGGGGAGGGGGCAGAGACCCCTTGTCTTTAAGCACCCCCCCATGTTGAGGGCATGTGGCCTGGTATCGTTCAGAAGGGGGGGGCACTCGCTTGTCCCCCATCTTTATTGGCCTGCCGGGCTGCATGCTCCGATAAGGGTCTGGTATGGATTTGGGGCCTGGGAACCCCACGTTATTCTTTTTTTCTGAATTTTTTTTGCCAGCATTCTTTTGTTTACATTTCAGCTCTCAGCAAGGAAGCCCACTGACAGATGATAAGTAATCGGCTGTTAAGGACGCAGGCGGCCGGCTTCCTGTCCCGCTCCTTAACAACCAGCTATTCTTCACACAGAATTCAAATCTCTCTGTTGAGCTGTTTTCAAGGATGGCTTATTATGTTTTTAGGTAATTAACGAACTTCTGCATGTCCAAGTGCTCTTTTCTCTTGGGAGGCAGTAGTGGGTATACAGCAGGGCAGATATATACATTTGTATTACACTAATAACATTCCGCCTTGTTAAGATGAAAGGTCAGCAGGTGTTAGCGGGGTATTTTACTGGATTATCCAAAACATTCTGGAAATACACTTTGATGGAAAAAACATAGACACTTAATACTGATCGGTGACGCAACAAAAATGAGGTTATATTTTATAGAAAACCCACGTAGATAGTGCCTTGGTGGTATTTAATCAAAAAGACCATTTTTGTTTTAAAGGTAGTGTTTTAGAATTTTCATTTCTTTTGTGTTTTTTATTGGTATTTTCCAATGATAGGGCCTTTAAAAGTGGAATGCTCAAAATGTTGGATTTACCTGTTACTACTGTTCTTGAGCTGCCTTTTGTTCACAGCATATAGCTGTAATGTATGAAAGAAAAGGAAGCTAAATGCAAGAACAAAGTTCACCTAAACAACCTCACATTCACATCACCCTCCTATCTGTATGCATTAAATAAAAGTTAGGTGTACACCAGTTAGACCTACCATCCCTACTTACTAATTCCCCTCCATGTTAGCCAATGTGTTTATGCACAATATAGGCGTTTTCAGTAGTTTAGTCGCAGGGGAGATTACAGGCAGCAAAAAAAAAAAAAAAAAAAGCTTTTGAGCATAGCAAATGCTCAAAAGCTCCTCAACGCGTGTTAATGCACATTAACACTATGGTCTTTCCCACATTAAAGCATCCTAATGGACAGAATTCTGGCTAAGGAATGTATTAACAGCAGATGTGGGAACGCAAGCGAATGATTTAGCAAACATTAACGCACATTAAAACCCATGCAAAATGCACCTTTTTATTGTGTTTTTGCTGCTGCTAAACTCCTGCAGGTGAAAAAAAAAAAAAACATCAAGAGCAATACAGTGTGCATGAGGTCTTAAAACTGTCCTGATACTGGCCAATTTTACAGTGCTGTATTCTCCGCTATACTTTAATTCTTGCAGTAAAACCCCAGTCTCTGATCTTTGTCTCCTTATCCTTGCTCATAGGCTTGTGAACAACAGAAAATGTTGTTTCGTTTTCAGTCATAAAATACATAATTTCGTTCTGTTATATTCATTAGGTTATGTTAATTTGTTTTTTTAATAATTCGTTATTTCTGTAGATTACAATATTCGTTATAACGAATCGATTTGTTTTATTGTTTCATTTTCGGATAATTCATTACTTTTTCATGATAATGATTCATATTTCGAAAAGTCATTTGTTTAGTAAATCCATGAAAACACACACACATATACAATGACAATATCTCTTCTGCTGCTTTTTAAAACTCATCTCCTTCTTAAATACAATACAACACCCTTCTCACTCAGTTCTTAGGAATGCACCTTGCCAGTAATCCAACCTCCAGCACAAAATGAACTAACTGCTTGGACTGTAACATTTACTCTGAGTTGACTTGCTTGCTGTTTCATTAGACCTTTAATGAATTAACGAAACATGCCAAATTCATTAGTTATTTTTGTTATAATTTCTTTTGTGTTAGTTGAAATTCGTTATATTCCTTCCACTTTATAAAACTCTGGTCCGACCACATCTGGAGTATTCTGTCCAGTATTCTGTCCAGTTCTGGTCGCCAGTCCTCAGGAGGGATGTGTTGGAGCTGGAGAGAGTCCAGAGAAGGGCAACTAAACTAATTAGGGGATTGGAGGACCTTAATTATGAAGAGCGTCTGCAATCGCTTGATTTATTCTCCCTGGAGAAGAGAAACCTGAGAGGGGACATGATAGCAATTTATAAATATCTCAATGGTGATCTCAGCATAGAAAAACAGCTATTCAGTCGAAGGGATTGCATGAGGAACCGAGGGCATACAATGCGATTAGAGGGGAAGCGTTTTAACCTCAGGCAACGTGGGGGGTTCTTTACTGTTAAGGCTACAAGATTGTGGAATTCTCTACCACAAGAGGTGGTTTCTGCGGGAAGTATGGTGGCTTTCAAAAGACTCTAAGACGTACATCTCAAGGATCAGAACATTCAGGGGTATGTGAGATGATTACGGCCACACATACCTACACAGGTTGAACTGGATGGACTATTGTCTTTATTCAACCTCACCTACTAAAGATGCAAAATTCGTCCGAATTTCGATTCATTACAAAACAAATTGCACATGCCTACTTGCTCATTAAAATTGTCTTGCTGCTAACTGTCCATGAAAACCATACTGTTCCATGACACCCTGTACAGCTTTAGTGCATCCCCCCACACACGACATTTAATGGGTTTGTTTATTTCTGATCCTGCCCCTGTACCCATGATACAATATTTAAAGAAAAAAAAAATTTCATTGGTACATGTCCCCCATGGCAGTGCCCAGTTGCCAAGTCTTTTGTGGTTGTATTTCGCCTAAAAATGGCAACAATTTATCAAGATTTGTCCCCTATAGACTTTACTGGGATTCTCCTCTAAGTTCAGGTTCAACAAACTTTGAACAAGATTCGGCGAACCCTGGGCAAATTGATCCAGGGCAAATTCACCCATTACGAGAGAGTAGTAGAATGGACATTTGAATGAGCCTGGTAGCCCTGGGACAGCACAAAGTGCTTTGAACACATCTACAATAAGACCCAAATTAATGCTGGCTATGCACAATGTAAGACAAAACATCTACTAACAGCCTGTTCTCCGAACAATGGCAGACTAACAGCACTGGCGCTTTTCCCTGTTAACTTTTAATGTTCATTGCTTTGTTTTTTTGTACAATTTTAGCACAGTGAAAGGCCTGTCCAACTGAGGGCACATACACATCCTTGAACTTTCAAATCAATAGAAACATAAATGTCCTTACACAATAACTATTCCGTCCTTTGATTATGCAAGTGAATATATGTTACTCTTCAAAACTGTAATCACAATATAAAAGACCTAGTTTCAATGATCAGGATATATATGGGCCCCATTAGAGCTACACTATACACAGGGATCCATAAACTCAGAATGATCGGGCAAGTCTGTGGTCACTTGGAATGCATTTCTACTATTCAGCATGCGTTAAAGCATACTGTATCTAAACCCAAGAACAAAAATGTAATCTGTTACACTTTACCTGTCCTAAAATGTGGTGGCTGCATTAGTTTTACGATTTTATGTTTTTTTTCTTTATTTTTACCTTTATGATCCTGCCAGTAACATTCTTCCTGTCTTAGGTTGACAACCCTCATTTACCATATTGTATTCATGGAGGAGCATCAATGTCACCCTAGGTCTAGGACATGACTACAGAATATCTCCCCATCTCCTGTTCTCAATAACAAAGGTGATTTAGGTGATAGGTGAGAGGGCTACAGCCACCTCTGGTGGTGGTTTATCAGTAGGAAAACAAAAGAAATAGAACAAGTTTTTTTTATAAATCCGATCATTTTTCACTTTATACTTTGCAGAAATCCCTTTGGAACACTAAAAAGCAAGGTACGCCTATGGCCAGTAGCTCTTTCAACAATTTGGCCTTGGAGAACTCGTACCAAGTATTATTCCATTGGTATCTCACTCCATCTTGTATTGCTAAATACGTACCCAAATGCTCACCTCTCTGCTTTTGAAAACGACTCCATGACTGGTGGACTTGGCCAAAGGTGCACAGCTTGTAGAGTCGAGTCTATCCATTGATAAATATATTGTACTCAGATGCAACCTGGAAAAGGATCCTGTTGAATTCTTGTTGAACAAAACTATCCAAAATATCCATACAGCCAAACAAACTATATGTATTTTTAATGCAACAAAACCCTAGGCCACTCTTGGGAGTCCCCAGTGCTGAACCTTGTTGAAGTGGAAACTTACCTGAATGGGGCCTTCATAAATGAAAGATTGATGGATCTTTCGCTGGACACCCTTGGAAAATATCTTTGTTCCCCGTGGATACAAAATTCCAAACCAAAAATAAGACCCCTGAGTTGAACAAATGGACCCCTCTTGGAAAAGTGAATCACCTCTTCCCCTTACTCCCCCTTCTTTTCTCTCAATACTTTAAGCTGGCCATACACTGAGTGGCCCTGCCAGCCCATCTTCATTTGGCAATAATCAATAGTTTGATCAATGTTCGTTAAAGGAGCCTGCTTGAAAAATTTTGCACCAAATAGCGGCTGCATCCAATAGCCCAGCAGATGGGATTTGTCCATCAGCTGTTAGTGTTAATGGAGAAATCTGTTAGAGTATCTTTCCAAACTGAATAGAAGAAATCTAAAAACCTATGACTGGCTTTACTCGCACAGGCCTTGAGATGGCACTATTCTATCTCTCTATTGGGTAGGAATGAGCTTGGTGTTGTGGCCTTCCCAACCACTGACATCACCCAGCCCATTCGCGTACATACCTTGGACAGATTCAGTTCCCATTAAGCTCAGTGTTGGTTTGATATCCAAATTTCTTTAAAGTTCGGCCAACCCCTGCTGAATCAAACCCAGGGCATCACTACTATTTGGGGGTTTCCTCCACTTCCATTCTTGCATACTGGAGAAAACAGTAGAACAAAAGAGGCCTGTAAGGGGGCTTGTGATTGGCTGACGGTTGGCACCCAACTACTCAAGCTCCCACCCCGCTTCTGCTTGGATAGGACAAAAAACAACATCTGGTACATGAAGAAAAAACCAAAAGAATAACCGCACTAGTGAAAAAATATAGCAGCAACTTCAAGTGTGACCGCACCCAGAAGCAATATATATAAATTAAGTCGCGCTAAAAAATATGACAAATGAACTATATTAAATGTCCATATAAGTGTCCATATAATAGTGATACATTCAAGTGAAAAATGAGTAAACATGCCCACACTGGAATCCCTATGGTAATGTACTTACCAAAAAGCTATATTAATAGTGCCAATAGAATTTTAAGATGTCCCAATGAAGATGAAAGCCTGGAAGCCTCCATCAAAGTTGCAATGAAGACTCTCAGAGGACCATGGTACATTGAGATTCATGAAATAAAAACAAAAACACCATAGCGTAAAACCAAACAAACAAAGATAGGTGAATGAAAGGAGTGCACTCACAATTGAAAGTATGACACCTTCACCAATGGTAGCAAAAGGAACATCGAGAGTGTAAAAACATGTGTGGGTACTTCTTACCAGAAGTTAAATAAAACACCGCTTATAAAGTTGAGACATCAGGGTATGCCAAAGTAGTGCCAGCAAACAGGGGCCAGTGATCAGCAATATGTAATGGAAAAAAGCGCCATAGCATAAAATCCAACATAAATTTATTAAAGATAAAAAATTGCACTTACAAACATGCAGGATAAATGTGCTCTCAGAGAGATAAGAAAGCTGCCGGCCGGTTGGCTCAACTCGCCCGTAACTTCCTGGACGCTAGGGGGTGACGTCAGCACGCCGTGACCCGACACGTTTCGTCACAGATGACGTGGTCAAAGGTAAGGGCAGCGTGCTGACGCCACCTTTTTATACAACATAATAACAAACTAGAGACGCCCAGAGACGCCCAGACTTGATGACCGGAACTTCTCGGTCAGCCATTTTCCTGAAAGGAAATTATCACAATCAACTCAGGCCTAAGGAACGCTATATAAGAACCAGAAATCACCCATCAGCCATTATTGTGAAGGGAAACTAGACCACAAATGACCAGAAGTTAGCATGTTGACCACTGAGGGTCCACTCTCAATGGTTACAGCTGGTCCACCTCAAGTCGGTCACGATGAGGAACTTCAGTCAGGTCGAGACCACGATGAGGATGATGAGCATGCAGATGAGCTTTCCTGAGACGGTTTCTGACAGTTTTTGCAGAAATTCTTTGGTTATGCAAATCGATTGTTGTAGCAGCTGTCCAGGTGGCTGGTCTCAGACGATCTTGGAGGTGAAGATGCTGGAGGTCCTGGGCTGGGGTGGTTACATGTGATCTGCTGTTGTGGGGATGGTTGGATGTACTGCCAAATTCTCTGAAACGCCTTTGGAGACGGCTTATGGTAGAGAAATGAACATTCAATTCACGGGCAACAGCTCTGGCGGACATTCCTGCAGTCAGCATGCCAATTGCACGCTCCCTCAAAACTTGTGACATCTGTGGCATTGTGCTGTGTGATAAAACTGCACATTTTAGAGTGGCCTTTTATTGTGGCCAGCCTAAGGCACACCCAGGGCCGGCGCAACCACCAGGCGGACCAAGCGGCCGCTTGGGGCGGGCAGGTCCGCAGCCGGGGATGGGGCGGAAAAATTAACTTTTTTTTTTTTTTTTTAATACTTTATTATCCTGACTCCGGAGTTGCCGCCGCCCGCCCGTGTGGATCGTTTTAACTAGTTATTTAGGCTTAGCCCCGAGTGTCAAGCAGCGCTGCAGCCAGAAGAAGACGGAGGGGTTTGGAGGCGGAGCCAATAGCCTAGGCGGCAAGGAGAGGAATTTGAAATCCTCCTCCTCTCCGAGAACCTCTTCTGCTATCACATGACGAGAGGAGGAGGTTTTCAAATTCCTCTCCTTGCCGCCTAGGCTATTGGCTCCGCCTCCACCCCAAAAATGTGAGTGCCCGACTGCCCGAGGGGGGAGGAAGAGGAATGTGAGTGCGGGCGGGGGGGGGGGGAGAGGAATGTGACTGCCCGAGGGGGGGGAGAGAGGAATGTGACTGCCCGAGGGGGGGGGGGAGGAAGAGGAATGTGAGTGTGGGCGGGGGGAGGAGGAAGAGGAATGTGACTGCCCGAGGGGGGGAGGAAGAGGAATGTGAGTGCCCGAGGGGGGGGGAGGAAGAGGAATGTGAGTGGAGGGGGGAGAGGAATGTGAGTGCCCGAGGGGGGGGAGGAAGAGGAATGTGAGTGCCAGAGGGGGGGAGGAAGAGGAATGTGAGTGTCGGAGGGGGGGGAGGAAGAGGAATGTGAGTGGGGGGGGAAGGAAGTGGAATGTGAGTGCCCGAGGGGGGGGGAGGAAGAGGAATGTGAGTGCCAGAGGGGGGGAGGAAGAGGAATGTGAGTGCCCGAGGGGGGGGGGAAGAGGAATGTGAGTGCCAGGGGGGGGGGAAGAGGAATGTGAGTGCGGGGGGGGAGGAAGAGGAATGTGAGTGGCGGAGGAAGGGAGGGAGAGGAATGTGAGTGGGGGGGGAAGGAAGATGAATGTGAGTGCCCGAGGGGGGGGGGAGGAAGAGGAATGTGAGTGCCAGAGGGGGGGGAAGAGGAATGTGAGTGTCAGAGGGGGGGGAAGAGGAATGTGAGTGCCAGAGGGGGGGGAAGAGGAATGTGAGTGCCCGAGGGGGGGGAGGGGGAGGAAGAGGAATGTGAGTGCCAGAGGGGGGGGGGAGGAAGAGGAATGTGAGTGCCCGAGGGGGGGGAGGGGGAGGAAGAGGAATGTGAGTGCCAGAGGGGGGGGAGGAAGAGGAATGTGAGTGCCCGAGGGGGGGGAAGAGGAATGTGAGTGCCAGAGGGGGGGAGGAAGAGGAATGTGAGTGCCCGAGGGGGGGGAGAGGAATGTGAGTGCCAGAGGGGGGGAGAGGAATGTGAGTGCCAGAGGGAGGGGAGGAAGAGGAATGTGAGTGCGGGGGGGGAGGAAGAGGAATGTGAGTGCCAGAGGGAGGGGAGGAAGAGGAATGTGAGTGCGGGGGGGGAGGAAGAGGAATGTGAGTGCCGGAGGGGGGGAGGAAGAGGAATTTGAGTGGGGGGGGGAGGAAGATGAATGTGAGTGCCTGAGGGGGGGGGGGAAGAGAAATGTGAGTGCCAAAGGGGGGGGAGAGGAATGTGAGTGCCAGAGGGGGGGGAAGAGGAATGTGAGTGCCAGAGGGGGGGAGGAAGAGGAATGTGAGTGCCAGAGGGGGGAGGAAGAGGAATGTGAGTGCCAGGGGGGGGAAGAGGAATTTGAGTGCCCGAGGGAGGGGAGGGGGAGGAAGAGGAAGAGGAATGTGAGTGCCAGAGGGGGGGGAGGAAGAGGAATGTGAGTGCCAGAGGGGGGGGAAGAGGAATGTGAGTGCCAGAGGGGGGGAGGAAGAGGAATGTGAGTGCCGGAGGGGGGGAGGAAGAGGAATGTGAGTGGGGGGGGAAGGAAGATGAATGTGAGTGCCCGAGGGGGGGGGGGAGGAAGAGGAATGTGAGTGCCAGAGGGGGGGAGAGGAATGTGAGTGCCAGAGGGGGGGAAGAGGAATGTGAGTGCCAGAGGGGGGGGGAGGAAGAGGAATGTGAGTGCCAGAGGGGGGGAGGAAGAGGAATGTGAGTGCCAGAGGGGGGGGGGGAAGAGGAATGTGAGTGCCCGAGGGGGGGAGGGGGAGGAAGAGGAATGTGAGTGCCAGAGGGGGGGAGGAAGAGGAATGTGAGTGCCCGAGGGGGGGGGAGAGGAATGTTGAGTGCCAGAGGGGGGGAGGAAGAGGAATGTGAGTGCCAGAGGGGGGGAGGAAGAGGAATGTGAGTGCCCAAGGGGGGGGGAGAGAGGAACGTGAGTGCCCAAGGGGGGGGAGGAAGAGGAACGTGAGTGCCAGGGGGGGGGGAGGAAGAGGAATGTGAGTGCCAGAGGGGGGGGAGGAAGAGGAATGTGTGTGCCAGGGGGGGAGGAAGAGGAATGTGTGTGCCAGGGGGGGGAGGAAGAGGAATGTGAGTGCCCGAGGGGGGGAGAGAGGAACGTGAGTGCCCAAGGGAGGGGGGAGGAAGAGGAATGTGAGTGCCCGAGGGGGGGAAGAGGAATGTGAGTGCCGCAGGGGGGGAGGAAGAGGAATGTGAGTGCCCGGGGGGGGGAGAGGAATGTGAGTGCCGCAGGGGGGGAGAGAGGAATGTGAGTGCTCGAGGGGGGGGGAGAGGAATGTGAGGGCCCGAGGGGGGGGAGAGAGGAATGTGAGTGCCGCAGGGGGGGGAGAGAGGAATGTGTGTGCTCGAGGGGGGGAGAGGAATGTGAGTGCCCGAGGGGGGGGGAGGAAGAGGAATGTGAGTGCCCGAGGGGGGGGGAGTAATGTGAGTGCCGGGGGGGAAGAGGAATGTGAGTGCCCGAGGGGGGGGAGGGAGGAGGAAGAAGGTGAGTGCCCGAGGAGGGGGGAGAAAGAAGGTGAGTGCCTGAGCAAGTCTCCCTGTATGACTGGATAGGAGGGGCATCCTTGGAATCCATCCACAGTGGCGGCCGGTGTACAGAGGGCGCAGGGGCGCCGCCCCCCATCCATGCGTCCGGCCCCCTAATCTGCATGCAGAGGCGCTGGACGCATGGAGTTCAATGGAATTTGTTTTTGCATCACCTGATTAGAGCCAGAGGCTCTAATAGGGCGATGCAAAGGCTGGACCCGGGGTGCAGAGCAGTGCATCCCGAGCCCACCCATTGCGTGACAATAGCGAATGAAAATTCGCTATTGTCACACCGATCCTGGCCAATCAGGAAGCGCGTCCGATACGCGCTTCTTGATTGGCCACAAGGCAAACCCCTTGCCATTAGCCGAGGAGGAGGCGGAAGCGGAAGGACTTGTGGAGAAGCGCCGCCGGTCACCGGGACTCAGAAGAAGCCGCCCGCCGCCGCTGCTGCTGGAAGGACTCGTGGAGACTCGCCGCCGACAACCGGGACTGAGAAGAACCCGCCCGCCGCCGCTGCTGCTCCAGGTAGGTAAGGGGGCACACACGCTGATCTCTGCATTGGGGGCATGTATGCTGGGCACTGCATTGGGGGCAAGCACGCTGATCTCTGCATTGGGGCATGTACGCTGGTCACTGCATTGGGGGCATGGTATGCTGGTCACTGCATTGGGGGTATGTATGCTGATCTCTGCATTGGGGGAATGGTATGCTGGTCACTGTATTGAAGGGGGCATATACGCTGATCTCTGCATTCGGGGAATGGTATGCTGGTCACTGCATTGAAGGGGGCATGCACGCTGATCTCTGCATTGAAGGGGGCATGTACGCTGGTCACTGCATTGAAGGGGGCATGTACGCTGGTCACTACATTGAAAGGGGCATGTACGCTGGTCACTGCATTAAAGGGGGCATGTACGCTGGTCACTACATTGAAAGGGGCATGTACGCTGGTCACTACATTGAAAGGGGCATGTACGCTGGTCACTACATTGAAAGGGGCATGTACGCTGGTCACTGCATTGAAAGGGGAATGTACGCTGGTCACTGCATTGAAGGGGGCATGTATGCTGGTCACTACTGTAGCGGGGTTAAACATGCCTAAAGACACTGTTTGATATGTGGGAAGGAACTAGGCTCCCTCTAGTGGTAGCTGCATGGAATTTCCTGGGCTGTGACTTCCTTTTCACAAGATGAAGAAACTACATCTCCCAGGCTGCTTTGCAAGATCCAGGAACTAGGCTCCCTCTAGTGGTAGCTGCATGGAATTTCCCAGGCTGTGACTTCCTTTTCACAAGATGAAGAAACTACATCTCCCAGGCTGCTTTGCAAGATCCAGGGTGCACGGCTGCACCGCACGGCACTATGGGGGAGGTTATTTAAAGGAAGAGAGAAGCGCGCGAAGGGGGGGCCTTTCTGCGCTGGACTCTGAGGAACCAGCGAGCGAGAGTGAAGGACTGACACTGGATATTGGGCCAGAGCCTTTTAGCCTGAAGGGACGACGTGGAACCGTCCCATCTCAAGCACGAGGCACTTTCCTGGAGGTCATACTGCTGTTTGCCGAGACCGGAAGTCATCCGCCAGAAGGACCCCGCGCGGCTGGCATATAGCCAAAGGACTGAGACCGCAGTGGAAGCGCGCGAAGGAGAAACTTCTGTTGGTGAGAGGGCACATGCCCAATAACTGACCTTATCTGCTGAAGAGACAGTTTTATCTACAGATAGCGGTAGCGCAGCAGGAGGTGATAAAACCCCGGGGTTTATCACCATACTCTCTCAGGAGACTCATAGACAAACAATAAGGTCTGTAAAGGAGTCGCCAGAGGCTTATCTCTCTCGCAGAAGTTATTGCTCAGTTACGCAGACACCCTGCGGTGACAACTAACAGCTCGTTGTTTTCTCTCTCTTGATCTTTATTCCTAATCTGGATTACAAATGAGCTCTATTCAATAACCTTGCTAGCGAAGATCAACAAGAAAGAAGAGAACTCTGGGGGAGGGACTCAGATAGGCCCACCTACCTGGTACTGTGTCTAGCCTTAATGCAGGAGGAGTGTGGGGGTATTCTTTTACCTTTTTAAAGCTGTTTTAAATAACCTTTTATGGACTTGTATTGTATTGTATTGTATCTCCCCTATTCAATTTGATATATAGTAAACTAAGTTTGGTTAATTACAATCTTGTGCGTTGTTCCATTGTGTCACCCAGAAGGACTACTATTCAAGAAGGTAACAAGGTATTGTTGCATAGTGAAGTATTGTATTCCAACCTGTGTATCTATTTGATAGTCCAGTCCTATTCTGGGTCAGTTGTGCCTGAGGAGGGATCGAGCCAATTTGATTGGGTTGTTAGGCAGGGTGTAGACCCAATAATATAATCAGCAGCTCCTGCGGGGGTGGTGCTACACGTGGGGGCTCGTCCGGGATTTCTACAGTCCTGCAACACAACCCTCTCAGCCCCAGAATCCCCTCCCACGCAGAAATGGATCCTGTCGCTGCTGCTGAGTGGTGCAAGGAAGAGAATGTCATAGTGGAAAATGGCCTGGTGGTTGAAATCAAGGGAGAAGCCTGGACTGAAGAAAAGCTCCTCCCTGTTTTAAGGGCACTATCCACAGACAGGAAATTCTGGGTGATTGACATAAAAACTGACACCACTGCCCCACACACGTATGCACTGTGTGAGTGGAGGAAAGGGGTCCCTGATTATTTCAATGGAAACAGTGTAAAAACTATTGACCAAACAGAACTTTTCCTGATACATCCAGGAGTTCCTACTGCGGGTCCCTCATCCACCACCCATGGGGTATCCAGCCAAGAAAAAGGTGTCCAAGAAGGGCATCCTGAGTCATCACCTTTGTCGACTTTTAGCTCAGAACTGTGTGCTGTTCTTGGGGAGATTGTGGCAAAATGTAGCAGGGACTCCTCGAGCTATCTGATGACTGGATATAGGAAGCTCCGGACATTCTCTGGGAAACAGCCTGTGCCTTCAGCAGAAGATGGGTTCGAAGAGTGGCTAGATACCGCCACTCAGGCTTTGGAGGAATGGGAGGTACCAGAACAGCACAAGAAGCAGAGGATCACAGAGAGTTTAAGGGGACCTGCATTAGAGGCTGTACGTAATCTAAAGTTTAGCAAGAAGAACTGCACTGCACAGGATTATTTGGACATTCTGCAAGATGTGTTTGGTCGGACGGAGAACGCGGCTGAACTTCTCTACCAGTTGGACCACTGTTATCAAGAAGAGGGGGAGAAGTTGTCCGAATTCATTAAACGTCTGGATAGGATTATCCACCAGATTCTGTTAAAGAAAGGAATAGACCCCCGGAAAATAGATGAGACTCGTGCACGACAGGTTCTGAAAGGGGCTCAACCTTTAGATCCCATTGCCATACTGTTACGAACTCGTCGAGATGGCGGCATTCTAGAATACCCCGATCTGATTCGAATGGTCAGAGAGGAAGAGGTCATGTTGGACAACAAGAAGAAAAGTCGGCAGTTTGACTCAACTGCCCGGGTTGGAGTGATAAGTGTGGAAGAGGGTGACTCTCAAGTTGAACTCCTAAAGACCCAAGTGTCTCAGTTGATAGAAATGGTGTCCATCCTGACTGGTCAGGTATCCACTCTACCCAAGGGGAGTATATCGGAGAGGCCAGATGAACCTGTTAGTCTCAGCACAGATCCAGAGCCACGGCCTGTAAGATTGTTAACTTGTTTCAACTGCGGGGGAGTTGGGCATGTTAGAAGGGTATGTCCCAGCTCAGGAAATGCTGCCGCGAAACCTCGCGAGCCAGCGGGAAACTTCAGAGGACACCGGTGAAGGAGTCAACCGGGTGTCCGCCAGTCTTAAGGGACTCCAGAAGTGGTGCAGGATCAGGGAAACTGAGTCAGGGGGTCAGACCCAAATATAACACCCCCAGTTCTAGACTCCGGGTTACTGAGGGAAGGAAAGTCAATGCACACCGGATTCGGCGGGGGCCTAGATCAAGGAAGAAAAAGGAGAAGAGGGCCAGGGTACAGAGAACTGAATCAGATAACAAGGCTACATCAAGAGAATTCCCAACTAACTTGGTCGGGCCCTCCCCAGTGGTCTCGGTTCAGGTGGAAGGAATTTACACAAGAGCCCTCCTTGACACAGGGGCCCAGGTGACTCTTTTGTATAGAGACTTCTATGATAAATATCTTACCCATCTACCTTTGCAGAAGTTGGAAGATCTGGAGATATGGGGTATTGGGACCCAAAGTTTTCCCTATGACGGGTATCTGCCAATCAAGTTGACCTTTGATCCATCAGTGGCTGGTGAAGCGGAAACCTTCGACACCTTAGCGGTGGTCTGTCCTCGTCCACCCGGGGTCAACAAAAGCTCTCTCATCGTAGGAACAAACACTGACCTGGTAAGGCGCCTTCTGATACAACTGGTCCAGAGACAAGATGCTCAGGCGCCAAGGATCCATCCCATGCTACGGCAGGCCTACCAACGATTAGTGTTGGAGCAAGAGACCCCCGCAGAAGGAGTTGGACGACTCTGGAAGCTGGATAGAGCAGAAAAGGTCTTACAGCCAGGAGAGGTGGCCTGTTTTAAGGCTTCTGTTAAACTCACATGGCAACAGCCGGGTCCCTTCATTATCTTTGAATCAGGTCAAAAGGAGAGACAGAGAGGGATAGAAGTGATCCCTGAGGTGATCCCTTTGAAGGTGTTACAGGAAAACCGTGGAAGGGTTTTAGTGAGTGTCAGAAACACCTCTATTACACCAGTGAAGGTACCGGCCAGAGTGCTCCTGGGCCAAGTCAACCCGGCTACCCCAGTTGCCCCCATTGATTTCAAAGAAAAGGAACAGGGTGAGGCGGTTATAGAGGAGCTTTGCTCTGGAAACGCTGCCCTCCCGCCGGAATGGGTGAAGAGGGCCAAGGCACAACTTGCTCGATGTAGGGAAATATTCTCTAAGGACGAGTTTGACGTGGGATGTGCCAGGAGCGCCACTCATAAGATCCGCCTGAGTGAGGACAAGCCTTTCAGGGAGAGAGTCCGGCGAGTCCCCTTAGGTGACTTGGAAGATCTACGTCAACAGCTGGCAGAGCTCAAAAAGATCGGGATTATCCGAGAATCCAGGAGCCCGTATGCTTCCCCGATAGTGGTAGTCCGAAAGAAAAATGGATCTTTGAGGCTTTGTATCGACTACCGAACGCTGAACAGAAGAACCATCCCAGACCAGTATACCACTCCTCGAATCGAAGATGCCCTACAGAGTCTGTCAGGGGCGAAGTGGTTCAGTGTGATGGACTTAAAGAGTGGGTATTATCAGATCCCCATGCACCCTGAAGATCGGGAGAAAACAGCCTTCATCACCCCTGTGGGGTTCTTTGAGTTCAATCGCATGCCTCAGGGGTTGTCCGGGGCCCCTGCTACCTTCCAAAGGCTGATGGAGAGGACCGTTGGAGATATGAATTTGATAGAGGTACTGGTATACTTGGATGATGTTATCGTGTTTGGCAGAACTTTAGAAGAACATGAGGAGAGGTTGGAAAAGGTCTTGAAGAGGCTACATGAAGAAGGTCTGAAACTTTCTCCTGAGAAGTGCCAATTCTATCAGTCCTCGGTCCATTACCTGGGCCATATCGTGTCTGAAGAAGGGGTGGCCACTGACCCGGACAAGCTGGATGCTGTTGCTTCCTGGCCGAGACCCACAAATGTGACCGAACTCCGGTCATTCTTGGGCTTTTGCTCCTATTACAGGAGGTTTGTGGAGGGGTTCGCCCAGATTGCCCGACCCCTAAATGAGCTCCTGAAGAATGAAGAAGATGATGTCCCTGAGTTGGTAAAGCCGGCGAAGTCCACCATGGGCCCCCGGAAGGCTAAGGAATCCATCCAGGATCAGTGGACCCCGGAATGCGAAGGGGCCTTTGTCCAGCTGAAGGAAACCCTAACCACTGCCCCTGTGTTGGCCTATGCGGACCCCACAAAACCATATGAACTGCATGTTGATGCCAGCCGAGATGGGCTGGGGGGGGTACTTTATCAGGAGCATGAGGGTCATCTGCGACCTGTTGCCTATGTGAGCAGAAGCCTACTGCCTGCTGAAAGGAATTATCCTACTCACAAACTTGAATTCTTGGCCTTGAAGTGGGCAGTGGTTGACAAATTGAAAGACTACCTGTACGGGGCTGAATTCATTGTCAAGACAGATAATAATCCCCTCACCTATCTGTTGACTACGGCCAAGCTGGATGCAACAGGACATCGATGGTTGGCTGCCCTCTCTAGCTTCAATTTTAGCCTGAAGTATCGGCCAGGAATCGGAAATAGGGATGCAGATGCCCTATCCAGAAGGTTGCATGTTCCACAGGAACCTGCGGAAGAATGGACTCATTTGGCTCCAGAAGGGGTGCGTGCCCTATATCAGGGAACTGAATTTCGATCCCGAGGAGGGTCAAGAGCAGAAGAGATTGGGGTTTCGGCTATCGGAGTACCCAAATGCTACTGCCAGGTGACCCAGGTTGAAGGGGAGGGTTTGCCCCGGCTGTCCAAAAGGGACTTGCGGAAGGAGCAGTTGGAAGACCCTTTGGGAAAACTTCTCTTGGAAGCCCTGGAGATCCAGAGCCCTGAGTTGCTTCTAACTGACTCCCCTCAGGGGGCCCGTCTGTTACATAGAGAGTGGACCCGGTTACAGATCAGAGAAGGAGTGGTCTACCGGAGAGGTCCATCTGAAGATCTGGAGGAGAAGTGGCAACTGTTCTTACCAGCTAAATACAGAGAGGGAGTTCTGGCCGCTCTTCATGATAATCATGGCCATCTGGGGCCCGAAAGAACCTTTCAGCTTGTCAGGGACAGGTTCTACTGGCCTTGTATGAGGGCCGAAGTTGAAGGATACTGTCATTCTTGTGTCCGGTGTATACAGAGGAAGACTCTGCCACGTCAAGCAGCCCCAATGGGCCATCTACAAAGTCAGGGACCCATGGAGCTGGTGTGCATTGATTTCCTTTGCTTAGAGCCTGATCTGAGTGGCCAGGGGAATGTCCTTGTGGTAACAGACCATTTTACCAGATATGCTCAAGCATTCCCAACAAGGGATCAGAAGGCCTCAACGGTAGCCAAAGTTCTTGTAGAGAAGTTCTTTGTACATTATGGGTTACCACAACGCCTCCATTCTGATCAGGGAAGGGACTTTGAAAGCAGACTGATCAAGAGACTGTTAGATATGTTAGGCATTCAAAAGACTAGAACCACTCCCTACCATCCACAGGGGGATGCCCAGCCTGAACGATTTAACAGGACTCTTTTGGATATGTTGGGGACTTTGAGCTCAGAGAAGAAACAGCATTGGGGCAAGCACGTAGCTGCCATTGTGCATGCCTACAACAGCACTGTCAGTGATGCTACTGGATATTCCCCTTATCGGCTGATGTTTGGAAGGGAGGCTCGGTTGCCAGTGGATTTGGCCTTTGGCATTTCGCCTGATCATACCTCTTCAGCATCGCATAGAGGATATGTGGACCGACTGCGGAAGAGTCTGAAAGCGGCCTATGACAAGGCTCAGGCCACATCTGATCAACGTGGACTGCGGAATAAAAAAAATTTCGACCTAAAAGTTCGGATCCATGACCTGCAACCAGGGGACAGGGTTTTGTTGAGAAACTTGGGTGTCCCGGGAAAACACAAGTTGGCAGACCGCTGGAAGTCCCAACCTTATGTTATCTGCAAGCAACTGCCAAACCTTCCTGTGTACCAAATTCGGCCTGAAGGAAGTGTGGGTCCATTGAAGGCTTGGCATCGGAACCATTTGCTGCCTCTCTCTGAAGCGGTTCGTATGCCCCCTGTGGAAGACTTGTCAGAGGCCCCTTCGACTTCTCGCCGGTCCAGACCAGTTACCAGATCTCAGACGACGCTCCCAGATGAGGGAGAGGGAAGTTCTCCATCTGAAGATTTGGAAGATGAAGAGGAGGTACCTGACTGGTTGTGGTCATCTCAGTTGCCAGAACCCACACCTGCCTCCCTGTCTTCGTCTGACTTGGCTGATAGAGGAGCCCTTCGGGCAGAAGCCCCTGAATTCATACCCTTTCATATGCTTCCAGAAGAAGCAGCTGAGGATGAAGATCCTGAGGAGGAGGTTGCACCCTTCTCTGAAGAAGAACTGACCTCTCTTGAACCATCAGGTGCCTCTGTGTTGGAACATGAGGAGGGGGACATGGAAGAATCCTCAGAAGTGCCTGATCCTAGTACCTCTGAGAGCATGCCTCCACGGGAACAGAGGGAAAGGAGAGTCATTCACCCACCTAAGAGACTGACCTATGATCAATTGGGTGAATGTTCGGAAGAAGCTGTTTTTACTTCCAAAAGATCTCCTGACCAGCCTAGTTCCTCCACTGTAGATTTGGTGGGGGACAACCCTAGCTCACCCCCAGGCACAACTGTACAAGCCACCCAAGTTTTGGGGGGTCTGTGAGAGATCATGAGAACAAAGTATTGAAGTAGAAAACGTTTGCATTTAAGTTTGTACATAAGGATATTGGGTTTGGCCATTATATATAAGCACAGTTTTTGATGTTCACAATTTGGTTTACTTTGTGAGTTAATGTTTGCGCACATTTTGTTGCTCTGACCTCACTATGTTTTTTCTCTTTCTCACCTTTTGATGTTTTTTTTTTCAACACAAACTTTAAGATGTAAGTGTTTAAGAAATTGCAAAGGCACATGTGCTTTTTAAAGCAGCACTATATTAACACTGTAGAAATCACTTATTTGCTTATTAATTGCACTTTATCGTTTTACTGTTGCACTGCTATTAGAATACAAAATTGGATGTATTCAGATTGACTTATTTCAGCAAAATGTTAATGTTTTTGTTGTATAATGCCAACCTATGCACTAGGGTACATACTGTTGACCTCTTTGGGGACCAAAGTTTCTCAAGTGGGGGGAGTGTGTAGCGGGGTTAAACATGCCTAAAGACACTGTTTGATATGTGGGAAGGAACTAGGCTCCCTCTAGTGGTAGCTGCATGGAATTTCCTGGGCTGTGACTTCCTTTTCACAAGATGAAGAAACTACATCTCCCAGGCTGCTTTGCAAGATCCAGGAACTAGGCTCCCTCTAGTGGTAGCTGCATGGAATTTCCCAGGCTGTGACTTCCTTTTCACAAGATGAAGAAACTACATCTCCCAGGCTGCTTTGCAAGATCCAGGGTGCACGGCTGCACCGCACGGCACTATGGGGGAGGTTATTTAAAGGAAGAGAGAAGCGCGCGAAGGGGGGGCCTTTCTGCGCTGGACTCTGAGGAACCAGCGAGCGAGAGTGAAGGACTGACACTGGATATTGGGCCAGAGCCTTTTAGCCTGAAGGGACGACGTGGAACCGTCCCATCTCAAGCACGAGGCACTTTCCTGGAGGTCATACTGCTGTTTGCCGAGACCGGAAGTCATCCGCCAGAAGGACCCCGCGCGGCTGGCATATAGCCAAAGGACTGAGACCGCAGTGGAAGCGCGCGAAGGAGAAACTTCTGTTGGTGAGAGGGCACATGCCCAATAACTGACCTTATCTGCTGAAGAGACAGTTTTATCTACAGATAGCGGTAGCGCAGCAGGAGGTGATAAAACCCCGGGGTTTATCACCATACTCTCTCAGGAGACTCATAGACAAACAATAAGGTCTGTAAAGGAGTCGCCAGAGGCTTATCTCTCTCGCAGAAGTTATTGCTCAGTTACGCAGACACCCTGCGGTGACAACTAACAGCTCGTTGTTTTCTCTCTCTTGATCTTTATTCCTAATCTGGATTACAAATGAGCTCTATTCAATAACCTTGCTAGCGAAGATCAACAAGAAAGAAGAGAACTCTGGGGGAGGGACTCAGATAGGCCCACCTACCTGGTACTGTGTCTAGCCTTAATGCAGGAGGAGTGTGGGGGTATTCTTTTACCTTTTTAAAGCTGTTTTAAATAACCTTTTATGGACTTGTATTGTATTGTATTGTATCTCCCCTATTCAATTTGATATATAGTAAACTAAGTTTGGTTAATTACAATCTTGTGCGTTGTTCCATTGTGTCACCCAGAAGGACTACTATTCAAGAAGGTAACAAGGTATTGTTGCATAGTGAAGTATTGTATTCCAACCTGTGTATCTATTTGATAGTCCAGTCCTATTCTGGGTCAGTTGTGCCTGAGGAGGGATCGAGCCAATTTGATTGGGTTGTTAGGCAGGGTGTAGACCCAATAATATAATCAGCAGCTCCTGCGGGGGTGGTGCTACACTACATTGAAGGGGGCATGTACACTGGTCACTGCATTGAAGGGGGCATGTGTTCTGGTCACTGCATTGAAGGGGGCATGTACGCTGGTCACTGCATTGAAGGGGGCATGTACGCTGGTCACTGCATTGAAGGGGGCATGTACACTGGTCACTGCATTGAAAGGGGGCATGTAAGCTGGTCACTGCATTGAAGGGGGCATGTACACTGGTCACTGCATTGAAAGGGGGCATGTACGCTGGTCACTGCATTGAAGGGGACATGTACACTGGTCACTGCATTGAAAGGGGGCATGTACACTGGTCACTGCATTGAAAGGGGGCATGTACGCTGGTCACTGCGTTGAAGGGGGCATATACGCTGGTCACTGCATTGAAGGGGGCAAGTACACTGGTCACTGCATTGAAAGGGGGCACGCTGGTCACTGTGCATTGAAAGGGGGCACGCTGGTCACTGTGCATTGAAAGGGGCACGCTGGTCACTGTGCATTGAAGGGGGGCACGCTGGTCTCTCTGCATTGAAAGGGGGCACACTATACCTTAATTACTGAAGGCCCCTTTCTCACTTTTGCGACCTCAAAGTCACGCAATTTTGTTTTATTTTTAGCAGAGTGGCAGATTTTTATGGGGCTAATAACATGTAGAGGGGTTCCAGTTGAGATCTAGACTTTGAGTTTCCTGTTTTTACCATCCCCTGACCACTCAGAAAAAAGTCTTAAATGGGCAAAATTATCTGAAAAAACTGACCCTTTAACTACTTCAGCTCCCCCTTAATGACCAGACCATTTTCTGCGATACGGCACTGCATTGCTTTAACTGACAATTGTGAGGTCGTGCGACGCTGTACCCAAATACAACTGATGTATTTTTTTCCCACAAATAGAGATTTCTTTTGGTGATATTTGATCACCTCTGTAGTTTTTATATTTTGCGCTATAAACATAAAATTAGCGACAAATCCTTTTTACTTTCTGCAATAAAACATTCCCAATGAAAAAAAATCAAATTTTTTCATAAATTTAGGCTAATATGTATTCTGCCACATATTTTTTGTAAAAATCCTAAGTGTATTTTGATTGGTTTGCAAAAAAGTTATTACATCTACAAACTATGGAACTTTTTATTTTTTAATTGTTTTTTACTAGTAATGGCAGCGATCAGCGATTATTAGAGGGACTGCGACATTGCGGTGGACAAATCTGACACTAAATAACACTTTGTATATTGACCCCCCAAAATAATACCTTGCCACCCCTGTTTTAAAAGTCTAGCTCCGCCACTGGCATAATGGAAGAAGGAGTGGGGGAAGCATGTGGGATGGATAGCGGAAGCAGAGCAGGGCCCAGGGGGGATGGATGATGGAAGAAGGAGCAAGGGGGGTTAATGGAGACGGGGTGGATAATTAATGAAAGCAGGAGGGCATAATGGAAGAAGGAGTGGAGGGGGGGAGGAATGGCGGAAGCAGAGCAGGGCCCAGGGGGGATGGATGATGGAAGAAGGAGCAAGGGGGGTTAATGGAGACGGGGTCGGGTGGATAATTAATAAAGCAGGAGGGCATAATGGAACTGGAAGAAGGAGTGGGGGGGGAGGAATGGCGGAAGCAGAGCAGGGCCCAGGGGGGATGGAAGAAGGAGCAAGGGGGGTTAATGGAGACTGGGTTGATAATGAAAGCAGGAGGGCATAATGGAAGAAGGAGTGGGGGAAGCACGGGGGATGGATAGCGGAAGCAGAACAGGCCCCAGGGGGGATGGATGATGGAAGAAGGAGCAAGGGGGGTTAATGGAGACGGGGTGGATAATGAAAGCAGGAGGGCATATATACATAAAAAAATTATTGAAAGAAACATTTTTGCAAGGGAGGTGGGTGGCCGTTGGGGGGGGGCGCCAAAATGGAGCTTCGCTTGTGTAGGCAGAAATCCTTGCACCGGCCCTGCATGTACGCTGGTCACTACATTGAAAGGGGCATGTACGCTGGTCACTACATTGAAAGGGGCATGTACGCTGGTCACTGCATTGAAAGGGGAATGTACGCTGGTCACTGCATTGAAGGGGGCATGTATGCTGGTCACTACATTGAAGGGGGCATGTACACTGGTCACTGCATTGAAGGGGGCATGTGTTCTGGTCACTGCATTGAAGGGGGCATGTACGCTGGTCACTGCATTGAAGGGGGCATGTACGCTGGTCACTGCATTGAAGGGGGCATGTACACTGGTCACTGCATTGAAAGGGGGCATGTAAGCTGGTCACTGCATTGAAGGGGGCATGTACACTGGTCACTGCATTGAAAGGGGGCATGTACGCTGGTCACTGCATTGAAGGGGACATGTACACTGGTCACTGCATTGAAAGGGGGCATGTACACTGGTCACTGCATTGAAAGGGGGCATGTACGCTGGTCACTGCGTTGAAGGGGGCATATACGCTGGTCACTGCATTGAAGGGGGCAAGTACACTGGTCACTGCATTGAAAGGGGGCACGCTGGTCACTGTGCATTGAAAGGGGGCACGCTGGTCACTGTGCATTGAAAGGGGCACGCTGGTCACTGTGCATTGAAGGGGGGCACGCTGGTCTCTCTGCATTGAAAGGGGGCACACTATACCTTAATTACTGAAGGCCCCTTTCTCACTTTTGCGACCTCAAAGTCACGCAATTTTGTTTTATTTTTAGCAGAGTGGCAGATTTTTATGGGGCTAATAACATGTAGAGGGGTTCCAGTTGAGATCTAGACTTTGAGTTTCCTGTTTTTACCATCCCCTGACCACTCAGAAAAAAGTCTTAAATGGGCAAAATTATCTGAAAAAACTGACCCTTTAACTACTTCAGCTCCCCCTTAATGACCAGACCATTTTCTGCGATACGGCACTGCATTGCTTTAACTGACAATTGTGAGGTCGTGCGACGCTGTACCCAAATACAACTGATGTATTTTTTTCCCACAAATAGAGATTTCTTTTGGTGATATTTGATCACCTCTGTAGTTTTTATATTTTGCGCTATAAACATAAAATTAGCGACAAATCCTTTTTACTTTCTGCAATAAAACATTCCCAATGAAAAAAAATCAAATTTTTTCATAAATTTAGGCTAATATGTATTCTGCCACATATTTTTTGTAAAAATCCTAAGTGTATTTTGATTGGTTTGCAAAAAAGTTATTACATCTACAAACTATGGAACTTTTTATTTTTTAATTGTTTTTTACTAGTAATGGCAGCGATCAGCGATTATTAGAGGGACTGCGACATTGCGGTGGACAAATCTGACACTAAATAACACTTTGTATATTGACCCCCCAAAATAATACCTTGCCACCCCTGTTTTAAAAGTCTAGCTCCGCCACTGGCATAATGGAAGAAGGAGTGGGGGAAGCATGTGGGATGGATAGCGGAAGCAGAGCAGGGCCCAGGGGGGATGGATGATGGAAGAAGGAGCAAGGGGGGTTAATGGAGACGGGGTGGATAATTAATGAAAGCAGGAGGGCATAATGGAAGAAGGAGTGGAGGGGGGGAGGAATGGCGGAAGCAGAGCAGGGCCCAGGGGGGATGGATGATGGAAGAAGGAGCAAGGGGGGTTAATGGAGACGGGGTCGGGTGGATAATTAATAAAGCAGGAGGGCATAATGGAACTGGAAGAAGGAGTGGGGGGGGAGGAATGGCGGAAGCAGAGCAGGGCCCAGGGGGGATGGAAGAAGGAGCAAGGGGGGTTAATGGAGACTGGGTTGATAATGAAAGCAGGAGGGCATAATGGAAGAAGGAGTGGGGGAAGCACGGGGGATGGATAGCGGAAGCAGAACAGGCCCCAGGGGGGATGGATGATGGAAGAAGGAGCAAGGGGGGTTAATGGAGACGGGGTGGATAATGAAAGCAGGAGGGCATATATACATAAAAAAATTATTGAAAGAAACATTTTTGCAAGGGAGGTGGGTGGCCGTTGGGGGGGGGCGCCAAAATGGAGCTTCGCTTGTGTAGGCAGAAATCCTTGCACCGGCCCTGGGCACACCCGTGCAATAATCATGCTGTCTAATCAGCATCTTGATATGCCACACCTGGGAGGTGGATGGATTATCTCGGCAAAGGAGAAGTGCTCACTAACACAGATTTAGACAGATTTGTGAACAATATTTGAGAGAAATAGTCCTTTTGTGTACATAGAAAAAGTCTTAGATCTTTGAGTTCAGCTCATGAAAAATGGGGGCAAAAACAAAAAAGTGTTGCGTTTATGATTTTGTTCAGTGTAAATATAATTGTGTGTCCCGTGAGATGAAACCGAACTGTATGGATAAAAAAAATCATATGAACAAACTAGGGATTCGGATTGGATATCGGTCCCGATACAGGCAAAATAGCTGGATCGGGGGATCGGTAAAATTAACAGATCCACGGGCCGATCCGGTTTTGCTCTTTATAGCTTGTGAGGGAGCAGAGAACAGCTGTCAAAGAAAAAAAAAGAGCCTCCTGCAAATGCCTTTCAACTTTCCCAATTAAGTAAACACAATGATTACAATGTATCTTTTCCTTCCATCTGCTTGAGGAGGGAAGTTTAACCTCTTAAAGACTAAACCCATGACATTTTAGATTTTGAATGCACAATTGTTATAAGGTATCTGCCGATACCGATACCGATCCGGAAGTATTATTTTGTTATAAGCTCACAAAACAGTACTTCCGGATCGGACTCGGGATCAGCGATTTCACAAAACAAAGGATCGGGATCTGGACCAAAAAAGTCGGATCGGTGCATCCCTAGAACAAACATGTATTGTTTCTGTGGCCTGCTATTGTATAAATCTCCCATGAAGATTCTGGTTTACTATGGAGATGTGTGCTTCTGTACAACTTTACCAGTAAAATTCTTCAATAAAACTTTTGAACAAGAAGTAAGGTCTGCTTATTTACAAAGGGAGATTTTATTTTAATTTATTTCCATTTTCAACATATTAGGTACAGCCCAAACCTGAAGAATGTTGCGTGCCCAAAAAAGTAAATATGCTGTTTGGAAAAGTCTTAATTTAGAAGGTAATTTATTCTGGCGGCTCTCCACCGTGAGCTGGTGCTGTAAACAGCTGCTAACAATTAAAGTGTTACTAGCAATGAAACATGTGGAGGAGAAGTCTTATCACTGCATGGTGTGACTCGCACATTATCAAGTCAGGGACTGGCACATAGGAGGAAGTTTAGGTGTAACACTTTCTTGACGAGTTACAACTGCCAATAGCGGGTGATGTTTTTGTTATAGAAGCTGCCAAGGAAGTCTAGGAAAACGATAGCGTGAGTCAAGCAATAGGCATACTATCTAAAATCCGCTATGGGCCTCTTGATTTACCAGTTTAAAGTGTTACTACTGTAAACCCGCAACAATAAAATCAGTCTGTATATGCAGTAAAGCATGTTTGTTATACTCACTGTGGAACCTAAGGGGATAATCCTCTGCATTGTGTAAAAATGCTGTTTGATCCTGTCTTCTCTCATCCTCTCCTTCTTCAACTGTCCCCAATCCATCTCCTGAGAGAACAGAGCCTTGGGGCCACTCTGCACATGCTAAGTTTGGTGTGTATTACTAGAGAGCTTTTTATTTTTTCTTGGGAGCAGGGGCGTAACTACAGGGGTTGCAATTGCAACCGGGCCCCATTCGGCTCCCCTGTACACCTGGATAGGAGGGCCTGCGGGGGCAGCATGTAGAGAAATCACTGTCCTCCTTTTTCCTCCTGTAGCTGCAGGAGGAAAATGGAGGAGATCGGTTCCTCTGTATTTCACCCACGCCGCTCCTCCTATCCAGTTCACTTGTGTTCTGCTGTCTCTGACCCCCCCCCCCCCCCCCCATGTGCTCCCTCCCCTCTCCTAGCCACAATAGAAAACCAGGAAGGGGTCGGTAAATATGTAATTTACCAGCTCCTTCCTTTTCTGAATAGAGTCATAGTCAGTGACATTGTAAAAAATAAAATGAATGATAAAAAAATAATACAATTAAAATACCAAAAAATAAAAACTTCTGACACCTGTGGGTGAACTTCCAGGATTGCAAAGGTCACACTTGCAACCAGGCCCTGGCATTCCACCACCGTGGGGTGGCCCCAAGATGGCAGAAAGGGGGCCCACTGCAGAACTTTTGAAAGGGTCCGGCTGTAGAACCGTAATAAAGGGCCCCACAATGAGAGTAAAGGGCCCCAGGATCAGTGGGAAGAGCCCCAGGCTTGAAGGCAGGGGCCCTTAATGGTTTCTTGCACAGAGGCCCTGAAGGTTCTAGTTACGCCTCTGCTTGTGAGTGTGCATGTGATCAGCACAGGACCAGTCAGCACTGTCCAGACAGAGGGTCAGGAGTCATGCAGCCTCATAAGATAATTGTGGGAGAATGAAAACTCTTCCTACAAGCTTTAAACAGACACTGTTAGATGTCACAAGACTGCTATATACTGCTGATGAGAAAAGGTATTTAGCAGTTTATATTGTCTAAAATAATTGCATTTCCATGTTCTGTGTACTGTGAGAAACCATATATATTAAATGCAGGCTCCTGGATTTAGCTGGATTCGCACTGATGCAGTCGCTGGTCACAGCAGGGGTCGGGTGCGTGTCTGTTCATCAATTCAGATGCGCGTCAGGCCTAAATTTTGTCTGAATTCACACCTAAAACAGAGCCAAAGTTGCACAGGACCCTTTTCCAATGTGGACTGCAGCCACCCCGGAGCTGTGTGAACTGGCTTCATTGAGAGCCGATCACACTCTCCTGTCAAGGGATTTTGGTGCGTGGAAACCCGCATCCAATTCCCATTCGTGTGAACCCAGCCTAAGTGTAGGCATGGGTAAAAATCATAAAAAAGTACACCTCTGCAATGCTTGCACATTTCCCTATGTTTTGTCTCTACAAATGCTGCAAGTACAGAAAAATACCTGATGATCCTGCCAGAAATCCAGTAAGCTCCTAACTTTCTATAGTGGACAGACAACGTTGCCTCCAGTATACTGGACTCCTAAGCAGTGTTGTCAGCCCTGTTAGAGTTCACCCCTGCTGGACTATAAAATGCATCCCCTTCTCCTCATCTCCATAATATATAGGGTGGTGTATAGTAAAGGGTTGTCAGCAACAGCTAGGAGTGCAAAGGATTTCTGGAAGGATCACCAGGTATTTTTCTGAACTTGCAGGATTAGCTCCTCCTTCCTCTCTTGTAAGAGGAAGGGGAGGGCTCTCTAATATAAATACTAGGGTGTTTACATTTGTGATGAATGTAATTGGTCATCACAGTGATCACAAGGTACAGAGCCGCTCAGGTCAGCTCTGTACACTGTCTGTGATCAGAGCTGTCGGAAGGTGGTAGATCACAGCCATTATCAAGCATGATAACCGCTGATGGCAACGGCAGTGCTGAAGTAAACATCCATCAATTTCTCATTTTTAGAGACAACACATGGGGACTTGTGCATGTAATGCAGAGATGGAATGGATTTTTTATTTATTTATTTCTTCAATATTTTGGAATATGACTTTCTCTTTTGGCACCATTCTCTTCCAAGATTTATTTTATTTTCTATATAAAGGCAAAAGAAGTAAAAAATTAAATTATCCAGCTTGATCACTGATAGGTGACAACTAGTATAGCATAGTATAAAATTGACTCTATTGTCCTTTGGTTTCTATTTAAAAAAAACATGGGGAATTTATTGTAATTGAATATTATTAAAAATGACCTTTCCTTTTCAATCTGCAGCTGTTGCAATTTTCTGTAAAACACAACGCAATATGGCTACCTGGAGGTGTTCTGTGTACAGAACGCCCCACAGAAACATCGTTTTCTGCTTGTGTGATTTGCTCACTGTTTTCCCAGAAGTCTGCTTAAGATACAAGTCAGATTTCTGGCATCCCCTGCAACAAAAATTTAATTTTTGGTGAGATACTCCCAATAGGAACACGTCTAAAGAGATGCAGGCCCAGCAATTTTCCTCATTGAAGCCCTGCAGGTGAAGCAGCTGGTTTATATTTATGAAACCACTCCCATTAGACTCACTGGGGCACAGGCAAACACACAGGGATTTCTTCAGAATAACAAACGGTAGGAATCTGCAACAAAGTTTGGTAAAATCTCTACAATGTACATAGATCACGCAGAGAATGTTTTTTTCTCAACAAAAGTGGAGTTACTCTTTAATTACTTGCCAACCGCCCCACGTAGATATACTGCGTCAGGGCGGTTCGGCTGCGCATAATCACGTATATCTACATGATTATGTGCATGCGGTCTCGGCGGCGCGAGCCCTGCTCCTGCTGTGATTAGACACAGCGCGAGCCAGACTGCGGGAGCGGCGGCAAATGCCGCTAGCCTCCCGCGGTCGTCACAGAAGCTGACAGAAGACCCACCTGCTCATGTAAACAAAGCAGGTGAGTCTTCTGTCACATAGGCAGAGAGAGATCAGAAGTTTCATCTAAGCTGAAACCCCGATCTTTGTGTTCCTGTGACAGAGCCCTTCCCCCACACAGTCAGTAAGCAAAAAATAGGCATACATTCAACCCTTTGATCACCCCCAGTGTTAACCCCTTCCCTGCCAGTGTCATTTATAGAGTAACAGTGCATATTATTTAGCACTGATTACTGTATTAATGTCACTGGTCCCCAAAAAGTGTCACAAATGTCAGTCAGGGGTCTGATCTGTCCGCTGCAATGTTGCGCAAAAATTGCTGATCGCCGCCATTACTAAAAAAAAAAAGAAAATCCAAAAATCTGTCCCGTAGTTTGTAAACGCTATCATTTTTGCGCAAACCAATTAAAATATGCTTTTTGAGATTTGCTTTACTAAAAATATGTAGCAGAATACAAATTGGCCTAAACTGATAAAAAAAAATGTGATTTTTAAAAAAATTTTATTGGGAATGTTTTATAGCAGAAAGTAAAAAATATGGTGTTTTTTTCAAAATTTCGCTCTTTTTTTGTTTATAGCACAAAATCTAAAAACCGCAGAGGTGATCAAATACCACCATAAGAAAGCTCTATTTGTGGGAAAAAAATTATATTTGGGCACAGCATCGCATGACCGCGCAATTTTTCGTTAAAGTAACGCAGTGCTGAATCGCAAAAAATGGCCTGGTCATTAAGAGGGTAAAACCTTCCGGAGCTGAAGTGGTTAAAGTGTTGGTTTTTATTTTAACACTATATAAAACGGACACCAAGGTTAAAACCAATTTTTTTTTCTGATAAAGTAAGGAAGAGTCAGATCTTTTGTCAATATTTTGCTCTCTATGTCCCCATTGTGGAAATGTCCTTTCATTTCCTGTCCCAGTGACAACAGGGCATGAAACAAAGAGGAATAGGTATTGCCAGAACAGGAATCCACAGAAAACAATATAAAACCTGACAGACCTTACAACTTTTTTCCAATGCATACTTTTGTTGCTGTCTCTGTCCCTATCGGAGAGATTTGCCATTGTCTAAACAGGGCGTGAGGGTAATTGGACAAGCTTAATAAGCATTTAATTAGGAACAATCTGTATTAAAGCGAAGTTCCAGGTCCCAAATAAATTTTTTTTTTCAAATCCGATGTAATTTAATTAACTTTATATTACACATTTAGATGGTGTCTATAGTGTATTCTTTTTAGTTTCAGTTTAAATAAAGAAACTACCTTGATCTCGGAAGCTGGCAGGGTCCATGTCCACTGTGGGCATCAGAAGCTTTCTATTTTTAGGATTAGGTGCAGCTGGCTACCCAGCATGCATCTCCCATTCTCGCGCGTGCGCAATGTCACCGCACGGCGCACCTTTCTCCTGACACGTTGCTATAGCAATGGCAGTGTCGCCGGAAATTCCCACCCTGTCAATCATGACATACCGGTCCTCCCGCGCGCGTCATTTCCGGTCTGGAAATAATGTGAGATTTCATCACTAGGCGATTCACAAAGGACTCCTGGGATACACGATGCCACTATCGCAGGAGCCCTTGGATATTGCCTAGTGACGTAATCGCCTAGGCGGAGGCACCAGGAAGTGTAGATGACAAGAGAAAAAAAAAGGTATTTTATTAAAAAAAAAAATTTGAAATAGCCATTTGAAAAAGCGCTTTTAATTCCTAAAACACACATTAAAAGAGAAAAAAAATGCGTGGAACTCCGCTTTAAAGGCGCACCTATGCTTTGCTTGTTCAATGCAGAGCAACAAGCAAACTCAGGCTCCATTCACACTTGTACCAAAGTTCCAAGTTTGTTCCAAAGTTGCGCTGACTTTGGAGTTCAACTTTGACGGAACTTTGGATGGGTGCAACTTGGATACGACTTTGGCTTCGACCAGTGATAATGGAAAACTGTTGCATTGTATAACATTCAGGTACGACTTTCATGCAACTTTTGAGGGTTAACATTGAAGTCTATGGGGTTAAAAATTGTTGGTATGTGGGGCTACCACCGTGCACAAACCAAATTGTGCAAAAAACTATGCAATGTTAAAATATATATGATTTAAACCTTTATAAAAAAGTGCACTGTGCTCAGAAGGTTAGCCTATAGGCCAACATGTGCTGAAATTAAACAGAAAGTGCAATGTGCTGCAGAATGTGATAGTATCTGCTTGCTGGACCACAATCTATGAATAAAGTGCACTAGTGCTAAAATTAATAAGGAAATTAAATAAATTAATGTGCCAGCTTTCTATGATCAATGCAAGGAGTAAAAGATCTGCTGGTATTTACTTATACAAGGTGCCAAAGTGCTAAGTTAGTGCAAAAAAGGTAAATAAATAGGTGAACCGTGCTGCAAATATATTTATTGTGATGTCCCTTTGTTGGGGAAAAAAACAGTAAAATTGTAGCCATTAGAGTGATAAGATGTCAATCTGTGCGTGAGTGGCACCCACTGGGCGCGTGCTGGGAGTGCAAGTGCTAATACCCGTGGTAAAGCACTTACCAGACTTACTCCCCAATTCCAAGTAGGGCCCAGTTAATAATTGTCCCACTCTTTCACTCTGCCTCTGGTGATGTACTGCACACTTGGAGCTGCTGTATGAGGCTCGGCTATTAACAATTTTCCAGTGGTAATCCTCTAAAGAGTCAATATACAAAAGACAAAAGGACTTCCATGGTGTAGTATAACTGTATATCGGGGAAAATGTGATATCAACTCACTGTTAGGAAGTTCACGATCAGCTTCTCGGGTGCTTTCAGGTGTTCGGCCGTCCGGCGCTTCCGCGTTTCATGGTCCAAAACCACCTAACCGGAAGTGACGAATGACGTTGCGTTGCCGCTCTATGCGTTTCGTCACTGCGACGTCATCTGGGGCGTCTGTTTCATTTCAGCACATGTTGGCCTATAGGCTAACCTTCTGAGCACAGTGCACTTTTTATAAAGGTTTAAATCATATATATTTTAACATTGCATAGTTTTTTGCACAATTTGGTTTGTGCACGGTGGTAGCGCCACATACCAACAATTTTTAACCCCATTCAGTTCTTACCCCAGTGGTAAATTGGAGGCAGCATAACCACCACTCCATACAACCATTTATTCACTTGCATGTATTTGTGTTACATACACATTCCATAGCGCAGGTATACCCAATTTATTTATCATTGAAGTCTATGGCCCTCAATTTGCATGAAAGGCGGACCAAAGTAGTGTGTGAACTACTTTAGAGTTTCTGTAATTTTAAGTTGCACATATATGAATGCTTATCATTGGAAAACATGGGGAATGGCTTGTCATGCCATTTAGATGTCCAAAGTTGCATGACAAGTCGCACAAGTTTGAACAGAGCGTTATAGAATAAATAAATCCAACACTTCATATTCCTGATATGTGTCTGCTGTACCATGTACTTGTATAATAAAGTATCCTGTTCTCTTTGTAATGCTTCTGTTGTGTGAAATCCCTGGTGTTCCTGCCAGTCCCTTTGCTTTTCGATTAAAAACTGACCACACCAAGCAGGAGAGCACAGTGTGGTCAGTTCTCTAGCTGTGCTGGGAACTCAGAATGCTCTCATCCAATGATCTGACCTGTCCTGAAACCACCCTCCCCTGCAAAGCCATTCACTGGGAAGCTCAGTGATCTGCTGCTTCTCCTCCCCCAGCTTGCATGCAGCTGAGAACAGAGGGAATGCCATCACATATAAAAAAACATATTTATAATGTTTTCTTTTGTTTAATATCTACATAAAAATATATTGCCTTTCATTTCTATTTTACAATGAACAGGTTGTTTTACTAGGTGATCGTTTACAATCACTTTAGGGCTCCTTGCACATGAGGCATCTAGCCCCTGTGAATACAATGCAAGCATTTTATGCAGAATCCAGCCCCACTGTCTGCAGCCAGTAAAAGTCCATGGCAGGCTGAAATATGCTGGGGCTGGAGAGGGCTGAACACTGCACAAAGTCGTCAAAGGGTCTGCTCAGCAGCCAAGCAACTAATATTTTTAGACAATTGTCAGCAATGGCAGCTTCCATATTTCCACCAGTACAGGTTGTCTTCCAGGATGTTTATATGCTGTAGAACCTCCACCACTGAGATTTCACAATACAATCTGGTATGAGCTGTAAACCTAACGGACAAGTATTTACATTAAATAGGAAGCAATGTAAGGGTGGATGGTGCTTAATCATTTCCCATAGGCAGAGAAGCCTTTCACTTACTCACTGTTCTCTTCCTGAGCATGTGCAGCTGCTTTGAAGGAGTTAAAAGACAAGTCGTCTGTTTCCGTGTACGGAAATTACTGTCTATGCTATACATACAACTCCGTGTGCCTTGTCATAGTGAGTCCATAGACAATCAAAGCTATCTGCAGGCATAACTAAGAGAAGAGAAAAGGCATCTACATTCACTTTATTAGGTACACCTTGCCTGTACCAGGTTGGACCCGCTTTGCCTTCATTCTTCGTGACATAGATTCAGCAAGGTGTTGGAAACGTTCCTCAGAGATTTTGGTCCATAGTGACATGATAGCATCACGCAGTTGCTGCAGAATTGTTGGCTGCTAATCTCCCATTCCACAACATCTCAAAGGTGCTCTATTGGATGAGATGTGGTGACTGTGGAGGCCATTGGAGTAGTGACCTCATTGTCATGTTCAGGAAACCAGTGGTGAGATGATTTGAGCTTGGTGACATGGTGCATTATCCTGCTAGAAGGAGCCATCAGAAGATGGGGACACTGTAGTCATAAAGGGATGGACATGGTCAGCAACAATACTCAGTTTGGCAGTGGTGTTTAAATGCTGCTCAATTGGTAATAAGGGGCCCAAAGTGTGCCAAGAAAATACCCCCTCCACCATTACACCACCAGCCTGAACCGTTGATACAAGGCAGGATAGATCCATGCTTTCATGTTATTTACACCAAATTCTGACCCCACCATCTGAATGTCACAGCTAAAATCGAGACTCATCAGACCAGGCAACGATTTTCCTATCTTCTATTGTCAAATTTTGGTGAGCCTTTGTGAATTGTAGTAATGAGGGTTATATGCTGCGCCAATCCCAATAGATAAACAACACAAAAGCAGCTAGCACAAATCCTGAATAGCGAATACAATAGAAAAAACAATGGGTGCAGGGCTTATATATAGTGAACAGTTTGCGTATAAAGTCCACAAACAGAGATGAAATAGATAGGTGTTATCCCAATTCCAGTACAGATATAAATCCAGGGGCCACCACCAGCAATCACCCAGGTGTTCAAGCCTCTTACCAGATTTGAACGACCCCCATTACAATGGTCAGTCAAGCACATATAATAAACCTCCTGGAGAGTCCACACCAATCCCCTCAGCAATCCTTGTCCTATAGCCCGATATTCACCGGTGCCAGACCTCAGATCAGAGGATGCAAAAGACTTTAGTTGGAGCCCAGCAGAGATTGTGCCAGTACATGCTGGTGCGTAAGAAATCCCCATTCCTAACGGAGGGGAAGGAGCTCTTAGTTTTCAAAGTGAGATGCCAGCAACAAATTTCTTTGTATTTTCCTACCGGTTTTAGCTCACATAGATCAGTGGTCTCCAACTTTTTTGCCACCACGGGCCGGTTTCATGGAAAAAATATTTTTTTTCACAGACCGGGGGTGGCTCTTGGTGTTAACACTTCAATCATCCGGACACCACAGTTGATGATTTATCAGGAGAATTGAAGTGCATTTATTACATTGTAATGTATAACAAAATAGTTCAACTCCGCACTGTAGGGTGCCACCAGATGCAGCTTGTCACTGTAGCCTGCCACAGCAGCCACCAGATGCCGCTGGTCAAGTAAGCAGTGCCACAGCAGCCACCAGATGCAGCGGGTCAAGGTAGCCTGCCACAGCAGCCACCAGATGCAGCGGGTCAAGGTAGCCTGCCACATCAGCCACCAGATGCAGATGGTCACTGTAGCCGGCCACCGCAGCCACCAGATGCAGTGGGTCATTGTATCCTGCCACCACATCCATCAGAGGCAGCTTGTCACTGTAGCCGGCCACCGCAGTCACCAGATGCAGCTTGTCCCTGTAGCCTGCCACCGCAGCCACCCGATGCAGCTGGTCACTGTAGCCTGCCACCTGATGCAGCTGGTCACTGTAGCCTGCCACCGCAGCCACCAGATGAAGCTGGTCACTGTAGCCTGCCACCGCAGCCACCAGATGTCGCTGGTCACTGTAGCCTGCCACCGCAGCCACCAGATGCCGCTGGTCACTGTAGCCTGCCACCGCAGCCACCAGATGCCGCTGGTCACTGTAGCCTGCCACCGCAGCCACCAGATGCCGCTGGTCACTGTAGCCTGCCACCGCAGCCACCAGCTGCAGCTGGTCACTGTAGCCGGCCACCGCAGCCACCAGATGCAGCTGGTCACTGTAGCCGGCCACCAGATGCAGTGGGTCATTGTATCCTGCCACCACATCCATCAAATGCAGCAGGTCACTGTAGCCGGCCATCGCAGTCACCCGATGCAGCTTGTCCCTGTAGCCTGCCACCGCAGCCACCAGATGCAGCTGGTCACTGTAGCCTGCCACCAGATGCAGCTGGTCACTGTAGCTTGCCACCGCAGCCACCAGATACAGCTGGTCACTGTAGCCTGACACCACAGCCACCAGATGCAGCTGGTCACTGTAGCCTGCCATCACAGCCACCAGATGCAGCTGGTCACTGTAGCCTGCCACCGCAGCCACCAGATGCAGCTGGTCACTGTAGCCGGCCACCAGATGCAGTGGGTCACTGTAGCCTGCCACCGCAGCTGGTCACTGTAGCCTGCCACCGCAGCCACCAGATGCAGCTAGTCACTGTAGCCTGGCACTGCAGCCACCAGATGTAGCTTGTCACCGTAGCCACCAGATGCAGCGCATCACTGTAGCCTGCCACCAGATGCAGCTGGTCACTGTAGCCTGCCACCGCAGCCACCAGATGCAGCTAGTCACTGTAGCCTGGCACTGCAGCCACCAGATGTAGCTTGTCACCGTAGCCTGCCACCGTAGCCACCAGATGCAGCGCATCACTGTAGCCTGCCACCAGATGCAGCTTGTCACTGTAGCCTGCCCCCGTAGCCACCAGATGCCAATTTGTGTTTTCTTTGTGCAGCGATTAAACTTAGTAAAAGTAAAACCTCTTGCAGTCTCTCCCCCAACAAGGAATCTGGCATTACAAGTTCAGGAGCGAGAAAACCGGGACATGCACAGTTGACAGTTCCACTACTATGAGAATTCAATGCTCACAGGAGGCAGATCCTACAGTGGTGATTTAATGAAGCCAGGTCTCTGCTCGCCCGCTGCTTATGTCCTTCAGTGCAGCCCATGCGGCAAGGCTTCAAACAGGCCACAGACTGGCACTGGTTCTCAGCCTGACAAAGGAAAAAATTTCATTATTGCCTCCTGCAGGTACACAACCCTGAGCAGCCAAAATGTTTACTGCTCTTGAGCAGAAGGTTTTCTGGTGTTATTTAATCAGTTTAGAATATTGTGATAATAAATACGCCGATAAGGGGTGACCATTTTAATTGTTAAGGAAGGGGATGGGGTAATTGGGTGGTTAACAGTCGTACAGGATAAAGCCCCCTCTTTGCCTCTGCCACCTTTAGACACAGGCTTACTGGTAAATCCAGCCCTGGCCATATGATATATAAATAAGCCCAAAATAAGAGCAATACACCCATATCAAAGCAAATTCTGACTGGTTGCTGTAGGCAACTACAAAATGATTACACTGCTCTACTGAATAAGACCCATAAGTGTCAGAGGGAAATCTTATGGAGGGTAGTAAAAAGGAAGAAATCAGCAAATATAACCATGCATGCAACTCGGGTAAAGCAAAGGAAATAGTGACTAAGTGTGACTTTAAAAGTTCAGATGCTGCTTTGGTAACTGGGCACTTTTTTCTATGATCTGACTTTTTACAAACCAATTCAGGAAAATTAAAATATTTGTTAAAGTAAATTTCTGTGAAGTGTCTTTCTCAATCAGGATGGATTATGGGAGCGGTTATTGCTGAACTGCAAGTTCTGGAGCCAGTATCTACATGATTCTGCAATACCTTGTAAACCACAGTCCCAGAACGTGCATATCAAGGATCCCAACATTTCACTGGCTGCATGCTTGTTCCAGCTTAGTTCACTACTTGGTCACTAAGCTGGAACAAGCATGCAGCCAGTGAAATGTTGGGATCCTTGATATGCACGTTCTGGGACTGTGGTTTACAAGGAATTGCAGAAGCATGTAGATACTGGCTCCAGAACTTGCAGTTCAGCAATAACAGCTCCCATAATCCATACAATACAAAAGGATGAATGCAGCACAAAGATTTCCAGATTGATAATTACAATACAGATACAATGATAGGTCTCAGTAACAACCAACGTGTTTTGGAGGTTCATTGTCACCTTCATCAGGAGTATTGATGGTAATAAAAGGTTAAATGATGAATAAAAAGAAAAGAGAGAACTGGCGACCCAAGCAAGTCTCCTAGTGTAGATTTATACACTCCTCAGCTATATACTCTGGTCCAGCATATTTTTTTTATTGTCACCTAAAGCCCTGATGAAGGACCGAAGCTCCAGAAATGTGTTGGCTGTTACTGAACGCTGTTATTGTGGCAAAGAATTTCTGAATGTGATAATTGTTTTGCTCCCATCCTTTGAACCCTTTCATAACATTGCCTGGCCTTAATGGCTTGCAGAGTGCAACCTTTACTCCAACTTCCAATATTAACTTTTAGATTGGGGTCCAGCGCTCCAACAACATACCAACTAAAGAGAAACATGAGCCCAGAAGTTTGTAATTACAAAAGACATGTTTATGAAGAACCTCAGTACCCTTTTTTTTTTTGCAGGAAAGTCAGACAACACAGACATCAGAAGTGTGGTTTTACATTTATTAAAGGCCAACACATCCAAACAGTTTAAATACAGGATCCTGGAAGAAGTGGTGACGGCAGCCGCGGTGGCACAACATGCAGGTGCGCTAAGAAGACGCCCAGCACAACTACCTGTGGAAATAAAACAGAACAGAAAAACATGAACATACTGCATCTAGAATCCAATAATAACCATCAACACCCCTTTTAACCACTTTAATACAGGGCACTTCCCTCCCTTCCTGCCCAGGCCAATTTTCCCCTTTTAGCGCTGTTGCATTTTGAATGACAATTGCACGGTCATGCAACACTGTACCTACACCAAATTTATGTAATTTTGCCCCCACAAATAGAGCTTTCTTTTGGTGGTATTTGATCACCTGTGGGTTTTTTCCTTTTTGCTAAATAAAAAAAGACTGAAAAGTTTGAAAAAAAAAAAAAAAAAAAAAAGTTTTGTTTATGTTATACAATTTTGTAAATAAATAAGTTTTTTCTTGCACTGATGAGCACTGATGAGACTGCACTGACAGGCACTGATGAGGAGGCACTGATGGAGTGGCACTGATAGGTAGCACAGATATGCAGCATTGGTAGGCACTGATAGGAGGCACTGCTGGGCACTGATAGGTGGCACTGATGGGTGGCACTGATGGAGCGGCACTGGTGGGCAATAATGGGCACTGGTGGGCGACACTAAAGGATGGCAATGATGGGCACTTGTGGGCAGCATTGATAAGGAGGACACTGGCGGGCAGCACTGATGGGGAGGGCAATGGGGGGCTCCCTGAGCCCTGATTGCCATAGTGGGCATCCCTGGTGGATCTAGTGGCATCCCCCCCCCCCCCCCCGAGGGTCTGCACTGGTAATCAATGATCTGATTACCAGTGCCGACCCCCCCCCCCCCCCCCGTCAGGGGAGCCGCCGATCAGCGCTCCTTTACTCGTGCCTGTCAGGCACGAACTAAGGAAAGCCGATCAACGGCTGTTCCTGTTTACGATGTGACCAGCCGTGATTGGACACGGCTGATCACATGGTAAAGAGCTACGTCAGTAGTCTCTTTACCAAGATCGGAGATGCAGGGTGTCAGGCTGACACCTCGCATCACCGATCGCCGCTCTGCGCGCCCCCGGGGGCGCCCAGAGCTGTGTTATCCTGCCGCCGTCATATGACGTCCGGTCAGGATAACACAACCACATTCCCGCCATCATTCTGTTATAGGGCGGGCAGGAAGTGGTTAATTAATATTGGTGGTCCGTGGATGGACTAACCTCAAAACAGATTTAGCATAAACAATAAGAACAGGGAGGAGGTTACAATACACTTATGAAAAAAATGTATAGGACCATGAAAAACACAAAAAGGGTAAATTGTGAGAAGTTCCGGTTACACAATTAAAGCCAAACAGATCTGTTGATTCATAATCCAGAAGCCTTCATTCCATACTACTCCTCTAGAATATATGCTACTATTACAATGATTGCAATCACTCAATAAACATGCTTGCTTTAGAAAATGTAATCTCTTGTTGATGGTTATAGTTCAATGTATAGAGTGGATGATTTAAGTGTTCCCTATAACATGTCAAGAACAGCCTGGGCACAAATCACTTACAAGAAAGGAATAAAGTACAGCATAGCTTGTATTAAGTGTTGCCTTATAAACCATAACTAGGGTTAAAGACCAAATAGTGGTACCCTCCATCCCTAAAGCAGAACTAATGATTGCTTTATTAGTTTCCCAAAACAGTTACATTCATGGCATGCCTTGAATAACTGTCCCAGTTGCTTGCACTCTCAACCAAACTGTTAAGCAATCAATGGCTGATGTCATAACTGATCACATGTGCAGCACCATGGTAACTATAGATCTAACCGAGTAAGATGGCAGCTTCCAAGGCTGTAAGGGATGGGAAGATTTAGTTCTGCTTTAAGACCAGCAAATGGCCACCTGTGTACAACAGATAAAACTGTCAACTTTCCAATTCAGGTTTTTTTTTTGTAGCTACTTTTTAAAAAAGTGATAATACACATCATTTGGGGAATTTTACTTTGTTCACACAAAAAATGAAAATGCTACTTCTGTAACTTAATTGCCTAAGTTATCCAGGAATGTATTCAGTAGTGCTAAAAGCAAAAAAAAAAAAAAATTTAGCAGATTTTAAATTTTATGGTAGGTATGAATTTCATTGGTGGCCATGCTAATAATGGGATTTCTGTACTTACTGTAAAATCCATTTCTCTGAGTTCATTAGGGACACAGTGCTCCATAAAGCAAAACTCGTGGGTTATATTGCTTCCTCCAGTAATAGGACTAGGCAGAACAACAGCTCCCTGGCTACACCTGTGGGCCGTCCTCAGCTGGTATATAATCCCCCTCTCTGCTCTAGGTAATCAGTTTAGTAGCAAGCAGTATTAGAAGTATCAGAACTCCATAGAGGGGTGGGTGCTGTGTCCATCGATGAACTCAGAGAAATGGATTTTATGGTAAGTACAAAAATCCTGTTTTCTTCTGTTCATCAACGGACACAGCACTCCATAAATCATAACTAGTGGGGAGTCCAAAAGCAGTGCTAAGAGAAAAATGAGGGGTGGGGAAAATAACCCAAGGCTAAACATAAGTGCCATTAACCAGGACACAGGAACCTTACCCGGGTCACAGGAGCCCACATCTGAAAAATAAAAGTTTAGAGAAAAACACCCCTTTAAGACGGAACAGCCCCTCTTAAACAGCAGCCTGCAAAACTTTGCGGCCAAAAGAAGCATCCGCAGATTCCAAAGTATCTACCTTAAAGAATTTTGTGACGCTATGCACCGAGGACCAAGTGGCTGCCTTGCAAACTTGTGATATTGATGCCTGATAACGAAGGCCCAAATCTGTCTGTCCGTCTGTCTGTCTATCTGATCCATCTGGGGATGATAGCCCTGACTAGACAGATTAAAACTGATTACCTAGAGCAGAGAGGGGGGGGGGGGGGGGGGGTTATATATCAGCTGAAGACGGCCCATGGTCGTAGCCAGGTGTTTTTTGTTCTGCCTAGTCCTACTCCTGGAGGAGGCAATATAACCCAGTAGTTATAATTTATGGAGCGCTGTGTCCGTCAAAGAACGAAAGAAATAACTATTTTGAATTTGGTGCCAATGCATGATTACATTTTGCCATGTGTAAGTGGCAGGAGTAAGCAGTAGGCCTTTTTGAACAACTCTCCTGCATTAGAAACAAAGAAGCAAAAGGGGTTGCCAGAGAACTCGTCATTTCTCTTTTGAGCATAAACAAAAGTCTAATCTACTTTAAAGTAGTTGTAAACCCTTACATTTACCCAGCGAAGTGACTGGCCTCAGGTTATACACAGCGATGAAACAAATCCTCCTACATAGGTTGTACCTGTTTATCTGCTGTCTTCTCTCTACATCTATTCAAAGCGCAGAATTTTTAAAGCTTAAATTTAGCAAGAAGGGGGTGGGCAGCTGAAGTCACACTCGACAGAGCTCAGTGAGGAGAGCCCATAGAGCTGATTGGAGGGAAGGGACACACCCCCCTTCACACAGCACACAGGAACAAAGCTGAGGCTGTCAATCAGCTGGAGGCCCCTCCCCTGTCACAATTTTTCTCTTAGTGTCAGGAAAACTTGTCAGAAGTGATTCATGCTGATAGCAGTGGAATGAAGCAGCAGACAGAAATTACACTTTGTGCTCTGGATTGAGACAAGTACACACTATAGAGGGATATGCTTTGTTCATATTTCATGTCTGAGGTTTACAACCATTTTAAGGCCTGTATTGATCAGAATACACAGATTCCTTTTAGGCTTATTCTGCTTGCATCGGACATCAATTTAGGACTCTTCTGAAATCCTTTTCATTGAAAAGGTGAATCTGACCTGCATTTCACCTACTCCCAAAGCTGAATGAATGTGCATCAACCTAGCTCAAGATGCTCTTGCATTTCCATTGATCAAACCTCAGCCAGTTCAGCAGGGACTGGCCTAGAGTCGAACCAGCTTGTCATATTTTTGGCATAAGATTACTGCCTGCAGCTACAGTCACTATTATTTACTGTGTTCTGCCGGCTGGGAAGGCTCCCCACACCCCCCCCCACCGGGAGAACACAATAGCACTGCAGGAGGCAGCACCCCCCCCCCCCCCCCCGACTGACTGTGTTGATGGGGGAATAGAGCAATTTATTTTCCTGAAATCAGAAAAATTAAATCATCTATGGCACGAGTGTCAAACACAAGGCCCGTGGGCCAAATCCGGCCCTTCGGACCTTGTCATGTGGCCCGCAGCGGCCCCTGGCTGCCACCACCGGATCTCACCCGCTTTTCCTGCCGGCTGCCGTCACTTGTAAACACAGGAGCTTTTGTGTTTACAGTGATAGCTATAGTCACTGCGAGTCCCAGTAGCAGTGTACCAGTGATATAAAATATCCCCTCCGGTTACTGCACATACTCCGGCTCCAGGCTTTCCAAGCTGAGCGCGGAGATGCTGCAGCTGAACAGGCAGCTTATTAAAATAACCTTTTACATTCCAAGCGGTCGGTCGGGTGCACAGGCTGGAATGGAAGTGACACAGGCTGGATGACTGGATGAACCACTTGAATCCTGAAAGTTGAGTGCTTATCCCATGGGATTTCACGGGGGGGGGGGGGGGGGGGGGGGTGGTTCTGCTAGTGAAGGGGCAGTAGTTGGTCAAGTGATTGACTTGCAGTGGGAGGCAGTGTTTGGGTAGGTGGAGGTCTTGTTGTTGGGGGGGGGGGTGGTCTGGTAGGAGGGCAGTAATTGGGTGGGTGGTGGTCTTGTAGTGGGGGGGTGGTCTGGTGGGGGGGGGGGGCAGTAATTGGGTGGGTGGTTGTCATGTAGTGGGGGTGTGGTCTTGTATTGGGGGGGTGGTATGGTAGGGGGGCAGTAGTTGGGTGGGTGGTGATCTTGTAGTGGGGGGGCACATTAGTTGGAGGGGTGGTCTTGTAGTGGGGGGCAGTAGTTGGGTGGTGGTCTGTTAGTGGGGGGGTGGGTGTTAGTTGGGTGGTGGTCTGTTAGTGGGGGGTGGGTGTTAGTTGGGGGTGGTCTGGTAGTGGGGGGCAGTAGTTGTTGGGGTGGGGGTCTGTCAGTGGTGGGGCAGTAGTTGGGGGTCTGGTAGTGGGAGGGGGAGTTAGTTTGTGTGGTAGGGGTCTGTCAGTGGGGAGTGGTGGGGCAGATCCCTGCAGGCACTGACAGCGTCTCTCACAGTGGGGCACAGGGGGGTAGGATAGAGCCAGAACCGACAGAAGGATCTCCCTTCAAGGCGACAGAAGTGAACTGTTACTGGAGCCGAATACAAAAGTCCACCTACACAGGTACTAAAGCTGAATACAAAGGGAGGAAACTGCATAGTAGAGATGCGGGGAAGCTTTGGGAATGGTGGGCTGGGGGGATGTGGGGGCCGATCTGTGCAGATGGGGGGGAAATTGGTGGGTGCAGAAGTAAGAGCCAAGAAGGAGGGGTGGAAATGAGATGTTGCACACTGTGCATAGTGCACCACTGCACATTGTACATAGTGCACCCCCGAGCCCTGCACTCTGTGCATAGCGCACCTCTGAATCCTGCATGTAGCTCATCCATGAATCTTGCACTCTGTACATGGGGCACTCTTTGATTCCTGCACTCTGTACATAGCGCAACTCCTGAACTCTACACTCTGTATGTAGCACACCCCTGGATCCCTGCACTCTGTCTGTAGTGCAACCCTAAACCCTGCACTTTGTACACAGCACACCCCTGAACCCTGCACTCGCTACATAGAGCAGCTCTGAACCCTGCCCTCTGTACACAGCACACCCCTGGACTCTGAGCTAATTATTACTTAAATTAATAACCAGAAATAGTTAAATGCAGAGGCAATTATTTAATATGATAAAAGGGTAAATACAGTCCAAGATATACAATTGGCCCCTCGAGGAAACCATATTGCTGATGCGGCTCCCGATTTGAGTTTGACACTCCTGATCTATGTGATCTATGGCATGCCCTGTCTTGTACAGGGACTGATGTTAATGGTAATACAGATAAAAGGATAACATAGGATCTAGATGGTTCTTTCATACTTACAATAAACAAAGAACTTTCTACATATACTTCATTCATATACATCCTGCTTATCTGCAATGTAATCTACTATCTCTTGTGGGGTCATCAACTTCTCACCGTCGGCATCTGGGATCTCAAAACCTAGAAGGAAAGAGCAGAGTTCAGTAGAATCAGACACAGTAAGGACATAGTGAATGAAGGCAGCAAAAGGCAACAGTGCAGCTCCAGCAGCTGCGGTAGAACATGAAGTCCCATCCCCTGCTGCCAGGCCGTGAGGGAACTCGCTGTTCTACAACTGCTGGAGGACACAAAGCTTCCTTGACTCTGATTTAGGGAGCAGAGCAATGACAGCTTCACAGATAGTTTAAGCAAGTAATGTCTCAAATGGTTTTTGAACAGTTTCCAGCATGTCCTACCCCAGCCAGCAACTCCCAGAATACCCGTAGCAGGCCAGCAGTGCATGCGCTTCTTGTCATTCAGTAACTGACTTTTCATGTCTGCAGTCTGAGGGAAGCCAATATCTTTCTTAAATGTTTCTCTTTTTAAAGGTTAAGTATATATTCAGGGTGTAACATGTTACAGATGCAGCAGCCCCTGCACCCCCCCCCCCCCCCCCCCCATCCCCAATTGTGACATAGAGCGGGGGATCTTTTCCTGATCGATTGGCTAAATCCAACAGGGTGGTTGAACAGAAGTTGATTGATAGATCAACTTTTGTTAAACTGCAGTGGCTATACATGGATCAATATTTGGCTGGCCCCTAATTAACAGGTCAAAATTTTGATCCATGTTTGGTCAGCCTTATTGCTGCTGCTCATAATTAGATAGAGAGATGCACACACACACATACTAAAATGATATATCTATCTATCTATATATATACACACACACACACACACACACACACACACCCCCCACTTTTAAGTACACAATGGGACCAGAGCATGTATGTAAAACGAAAATGTACTTAAAGTGAAGCAATACCTTTTCTTATTTCTCAATGTATGTAAATACACTAGCTCCATAGGAAATCTTGGTCAGCTTGACATGGCACTGCTCCCAAACCATAAGTGACAAGGACACCAAGCTTGGGGAGCATGTTAAGGGGATCCAGGACTATGACATGGTAGATTACCTAGGCAAGCTGGCCAGCCACAAATAGGATATGTTGTAGTCATGGGTCCCCTCTCGGTGCTCCCTAAGTTTGGTATCCCTGTCACTTATGGTTTGGGAGCAGTGCCATGTCAAGCTGACCTTGATTTCCCATAGACGCCAATGTTAAAAACCAGAAGTAGTGACATGCCAAGCTGACCAGGCTGTGCCCGTACTCGCGAGTGTATGTAAAGTGAGTGTACTTAAAACGGGGTATGCATATATATGTATAACACGCACCTCAATGCAGCCTTGCCAGCGCAGTGCCCAGCAATGCAGCCTCGCCAGTGCCATTGACATCATCGCCTTGACACTATCTGAATCAATATAAAAAAAGGCCAGGAAGCAGCGCCAAGAGCAGAAGGGGTCGGGCCGAGGAGAAGGGAGGACGAGCCATTGCTGTCATCGGAAGTCCCGGCGCCTATGATAGACATCACACGTTTCATCATAGGAGGCGGGACGTCCTATGACAGCTCGGCGGCCCGGCCCGCCCCTTCTGCCTCTCGGCGCTGCTTCCTGGACTTTTTTTTTTATCGGCGTATAACACGCACTGTTGCTTTTCCCTCCATTTTTAGGAGGTAAAAGTGCGTGTGCATATATATTATATATATACACACACACACACACACACACACACACACACACACACACACACACACACACACACACACATACACTATTTATATATATATATATATATATATATCTATCCATCTACATACACACACAAAATGTACATATATTGAAATCTAATGACAGCTTGAATAAATACTACAGGTGACAGATATTTATTCATAAGCTCTAACCAAATTTGATAAGCCAATATTTTGCTTTCATCATCCTGCAAAATTAAATATGCTGCTTTAACCTCCATTCCCTGTGCCTGCACGTGTGTTTACTGATGCTTGCGCACAAGCCAGTCGCCTAGCAACCCGTGAGTGGGTAGGGGTAGATAAAATCACCCGCGTACAGAGAAAGCTCGCTACCTCTACTGAGACTGTCCTACTGACACAGATAATTAAAAATAAATCATTGCCGGGAGCAATGTCATAGAAAAGTTCAGCTTAAATCTTTTTAATCAAATCATTTATTTGTCTTTTTTGGATTGGAGAAGAATTGAGGTTTAAAATAAAGCGAAGCCTAATATCCAATGTTTATGGAAGTATGACAACCCAGTGAGGTGGAAATACAGATGCTGGAGAACGCCAAGCCCTATTGCATGAATTAATGATTCTACCTGAAAGCCCAGAAAATGTAAAGGTTACCCGGCACATTTTATTAGACCTCGTAACAAATGTCACAATCAAAACACAATACCCCAAAAATGCAGATTGCATGCTTTCATGCCTATTTAGTTCTATTAACCAACACCCTACTGCATGTAGTGGATGGATAATAATTAGTATGGCATCCACGGATGCCTCTGAGCAAAAAAACATCATCCATCAAAGCCCTGGTGACAGAGACATGGTCCAAGTCTGCCATCTAGTGGGAAGGTGGAATATTGCAGTAAGGCAAGGGAAAATGAAGCACAACTGCAGAAAATAAACACATAGCTTTGGATAGACTTGGGAGGACCAAATGCTTCTGTCAATTTGTCATTGCTATTAAGTGAACCCATTGGGGAGATTTTACCTCACTTATCTGTGTGACAGCAGCACAGAGGGAAGACAGTGCTTGTCGCTACATAAGAGGCATCTGGTAAAGCAACACAGGCCAGAGCTGCACATGAGGTGGACCTCATGTGAATTTTCCATAAGGTTTCATTCACAGGGGTGTACTACATTGTACATCCGTGTGAGGGCTGTGTTTACCCGCAGCGATGCACAGGTGTTCCATATATCCCCATGTAGGCAGTCCCTTTCATGTCAAATGGGAGGTAATGGCTGCTCAGACACAGCTGTTTCTCCCAATTTGACAGCCAATTGACATGAATGGGACTGCCTGCACACGGATGCATGGAATACCTGTACATCACTTTGAGGGTAAACACAGCCATCGTACATGTGTATGCCCATGTAAATAAGGCCTAAAAAGAACACATTCTTTCAAGCCCAATTCCAGCTTTAAAAAGCTTAAAAAAAAAAAGAATTAAATGCTAAAATTAAAAAAACAGTTCTCACTGCAATGCTCGCCCCGTTTCCAGCACTGTTCCCTGCAGACTAAAGAGGCCATAAATGGAATGATTTTTCTTTGCTGCAACCACAGGAAAGAAAATCACTTGATTCCCCCATTAAGACTGAATGAAGGAATGAAGACTTGAACTGAAAATCTGCCACTTATCACAGTGTATGGCCAAAATTTAAAAATATTATCAAAGTGACTATGGATTCTCAATACAGATCCCTTTGGTTCTAAGGTGATATTTGAGTTGTTTCAAGTCTTCATTCTTTTGTTCCAAGCCCTGATGAACTAGTGACAAATCAGACAAAGCCTGATTGCCCGGAGTTCCAGTATTTTGATCAGTAGTTAGACTCTTCCAGAGACCAGACCCCTGAGCACAATCTGTGCCGATAACGCCACCCCACCCGGACAGGCTGGCATCAGTGGTGACCACCGTCCAGTACAGGGGAAGGAAAGATTTTCCTTGTCAAAAACGCCAGAGAGCGAAGCCACCAGATTAGGGACTCCCTCGTACTCCAGCTCAACAGGATCACATTGTCTAGAGACTTGATTCTTGTCTCATTTGGCAAGAATCTCTCTTTGTAGAGGTCTCGTGTGGAACTGTGCAAACTGAACCGCCACAAAAGGTAGACACCATCAGGCCCAGCACCTGCATGCAAGTCCTGAGAGATAACCGACCGTTGGACAACAGTACCAGAAGCGCATCCTGCAGCTTCTGGAGCTTGTCCAGGGGAAGAAACACCCTGGCTGAGACTGAGTCCCAAGTCAGACCCAGATAGTCCAACTTGGTGGAGGGAACCAGAGTAGATTTTTGGAAATTAAACTCCAACCGAACTCCTGCATAGTCCGCACAGTGATCTCCAGGTTGTCCATCAGAGCAGTCGGGGATTCTGCTCTTAGGAGGAGATCGTCCAGGTACCCCAGTACCACAATCCCCCTCTTGACGTAACAATGCTAACATCGGGGCCAACACCTCTGTGAAGACCCGGGGAGCAGAGGCGAGACCAAAAGGGTAAAGCCACAAATTAATAATGCTCCTCGCCCACGGCAAAACGGAGGAAGCGTTGATGACCGACATATATAGGAATATGAAGGCAACTGTCCCTGATAATGGATAAAGGCCAGAAGAACCCCTTGAAGAAGGGATGCCGCTACCGTACGAATGGACTTCAAGGCTCTGAACCGCTTTGTGCGGGTGCAGAAGTTCTGAATGAAGTCCAGGATTGGACGTACTTTGCCTTCCTTCCTTGGAACTGTAAACAGGTTTGAATAAAAACCTTGGAAATTTTCCGAAGACGGAACCTATACAATCACCCCTTTTAGCAGCAAGTCTTGAACAAGTCCCAGCACAACCAGCCGCTGCTACAGCAGAGAGGTAGAACCCACAGGCACCCGCAGGGACTCCCCACCACCCGATATGGCACAGAGAGACCAGCTGATCCTGCACATTATGCGGCGATCAGTGAGAAAAAGGAAGTACTGGAGTCATCCACTAGCGGCCAAGGAGGGCTCCTAGCGCCGAATCACCACCCACAGGGCTCCAAGAACATGGCCACCGCTTTTTCTAATGGAAAACTACAAGAAAATGGCAGCAGGGCTATGGCAACATGGCAGCCGAGCCACATAGCCAACCATCCACAACAAAATGGCGGCTCCCTGTGGTGCACACGCGGTCCCAGACGTATAACTCACAGGCCAGCCTCCATCCATTGGGGCTATGTCGTGGCCGACCTAGAGCGGAGCTGAGCTCTGCGTGCACTCGCTGGCCAGACTCTGGGACCCTCTGGATCTGGGATATCCAGTCCGTTGCCCAGTCCGGCAGTTAATTGTAGTTCTCACAGGAACATAAAATGGAGGAAAAAAATTCCATTTAAAAAGAAAAAATGCAAGGACCAGAGATCCCAGCAAGGAACTAGGTCCTTACTAAGTCGAAAAAAAAACTGAATTCCTATAGCAGAAAGTGGGAGTATACCCCCCGGGAATGCCCCATAGACGTGGAAAATTTTTTCCCTGCCTAGTGTCCTACTCCTCTAGAGGGCAGCATAACCCAATGGTCAAGAAGATATGGAGCTGTGTCTGTCAATGAAGGAAAGAAATAGTTTCTCTTCAAAAAATTGCAGAGGTGATCAAATACCACCAAAAGAACAGAGAGCTCCATTAGTGGGGAAAAAAGGAGATAAATATTATTTGGGTACAGTGTCACAAGACTCTGCAATTGTACCAAAGTTAATGTAGCGCACTGCCAGATCGCAAAAAAATGGCGTGGTCATGAGGGGGGGGGGGGGGGGGGTTGGACTTGAGCTGGAGTGGTTAAACTTGGTGCCCATTCATGTAGGTTTATGTTTTATTTTGCTTGGTTGTGACCTGCAGAGGCCTTCATCGGGTTAAGTTGTAGCGAGATCTGTAACAAAGCCACAACCTTTACACTGAGAACATCCACTCTGATAAAACAAACATCAGTTTGGCAGATTTGTCTTTTTCACAGTTCATACAAACTATTAGCTGTCCAAAGGTTTTACTTTGACCCAATTCACCATCCTCGGTTTAAACGTGTTTGTTGAAGCGAGTGCAGCCAAGCAGCTTTTCACAACGTAAAGCTGACCTTTATACATTTATATACAGCAGAGCACCAGAAGACATGAATACGACACTTTGTTGGATTTGATTAAAATTGTTCTCAATTCCCAAAGCTGGCTTCTGATCAGAAAATCTAAATACCAAAACAAAAAGACCAGACAGCCCCTGTAACAGAGCTCTTGCCAACGCTCAAGACATGTCAGTGAGGCAACCCTCCCCTTCTATCAACTTATGCAGGGGACAAAGCTATAAGGTGGCCAAGGATGAATTGAAGTTTGTCTGGTTCAGTTGGGACAGGCAGAATTGTGATCTATGTGTGACCACTGCAGTGGATCTACTGAAAAGTGATCTGCGCACTGTCCGAATACAATAGCACAGCGTGGAGGTTTCCTTCATGCACACTTAAATGTGTGGATGGGTGAATCCGCTCAATTTATTTTTCCATTCAGACCGCTGGCTGAACGGAAAAAAAAAAAAAAAAAAAAAAAAAAAAAAAAAGGGGAAAATGAACCCATGTACAGCCAGCTTTAGTTCTATCAAAAAAAGAAAAGATGCAAAAATAAATCAGGACTTTGGATTTCAGTGTTGCTTTATGTGATGATGCATTACATAAACAGGGATCCATAAAGGAAAGGCTTCCATGAGACCTTACCTTGCCAGCTTTGGCTAACCCCTTTCTTATGGCCCCTCTCCGCTCTGGCACACAGGCATGTGTCCGACAAGATACAGCTCAATAGCATATGTGCCAATGTTAAAGTGAAGCTCCACCCATAAGGGAAATCTCTGCTTGCTCGGACCCTCACCCCTCCACTACCACATTTGGCACTTTTTGGGGAAGAGCGGGTACCTGGTTTTGACACGGCGATCTCTGAGTGAGTCTGGCTCTCCCCCCCCACTGCTTTCTGGGACAGACACAGGTTTCCAAACGATGACAGGACCATTCAGAAAGCGCAGAGCCACTTACATGCGCAGTAGGAAACCTGCAGTGAAGCCTCAAGGCTTTATTATTGCTTTAAGAGCCTGAAGGCTTACTGCCGGTTTTTCTTAGTGAAGATTCCGGCACCTGCAACAGATTGCAGAATCGGCTCATGGCGCCAACATCCCTGGACCGTTAAATGTCCTATTAAAAGTCAGCAGCTACCGTATTTGGAATTTTTTTTTTTTGCCCAGACTGGCTCCCCCCTCCCACTTACATGGGCTTTGCTGAGGCAGCAGCCACTGACTCCCACTGCTGTCAATCAAAGCCAGTAAAGATTGAGTATGGGGTGGGGCTGAGCCATGCTTTCTTTCTATGTCTAGATGCAGGCAGCGGGGCTTGGGAGCGAGCCCGCATGAGTGCCCTATAGCAAGCGGCTTACTATGGAGGCACTTGAAGAGGAGGAGCCAGGAGCATCACTGTAGGACCCAAAAAGAGGTAATATGTGGTCCCTTTGTGCAACGGAGCAGTTAATTAGAACAGGTTTGTTACTTTAAAAATAATTAAAATTTAGCATTTAAAACCACTTTAACAAATGGGGGACCGGCTTTATGGGCATGATCAAAGTGTCTGCAGATTTCATTTTCTAAATCTGGTAACCTTAAAGCAATAATAAACCCCAAACCAAAAATGTAATATATTGCCGCTTACCAATCATTAGATGTGCTGATTGCATTAGTTTTCCTTTTAGGCTTTTTACCCCGTTTTCACCTGGTGATCTGACCAGTAAACACACCACCTGTATTGGAGTGCCTACATGCTGGATAAAGGAGCACAGGAGGCACATTTGGACAGCACCATTGTCAGTATGAGATTAGGGTAGTAAGATGTACTAGAATATTTAGATGCACTAACAAATTGAAGCCAAACTATACCAGTCACCATATTTGTCTCTGAAGAGATGCATGTAGAAGGAATCTTGCACAGATACAGCAATATCTTCGTCTACAGCACTGGTACTTCATAAATTTCAGTTTATAAATGGCAGAAGACAGGGAACATGGTCTTAGGATGAGACCGGCTGATTTGGCAGCAATGTTTAGCCTACCAATACCAGGAGAAAAAAAAAAAAAAAAGAAAAGTGTCCATATTCAAGCCTGGGGGGGGGGGGGGGGGGGTCACTGTCACTTGCAGAAAGACCGATGTAACCTCGGACCATGTTCTGCTCTCAGATTAGTCAGTTTTAGAACTGTTTATTAATGGACAGTAATGGTTCAGCACTTGAAGCAAATAGTGGTGTTTAGTTTCCATATAAGAGTATGTGTGTTAAAGGTTTATGCTGGAGACCTTTATTTCTACAGGGAGTGCAGAATTATTAGGCAAATGAGTATTTTGACCACATCATCCTCTTTATGCATGTTGTCTTACTCCAAGCTGTATAGGCTTGAAAGCCTACTACCAATTAAGCATATTAGGTGATGTGCATCTCTGTAATGAGAAGGGGTGTGGTCTAATGACATCAACACCCTATATCAGGTGTGCATAATTATTAGGCAACTTCCTTTCCTTGGGCAAAATGGGTCAAAAGAAGGACTTGACAGGCTCAGAAAAGTCAAAAATAGTGAGATATCTTGCAGAGGGATGCAGCACTCTTAAAAATTGCAAAGCTTCTGAAGCGTGATCATCGAACAATCAAGCATTTCATTCAAAATAGTCAACAGGGTCGCAAGAAGTGTGTCGAAAAACCAAGGCGCAAAATAACAGCCCATGAACTGAGAAAAGTCAAGCGTGCAGCTGCCAAGATGCCACTTGCCACCAGTTTGGCCATATTTCAGAGCTGCAACATCACTGGAGTGCCCAAAAGCACAAGGTGTGCAATACTCAGAGACATGGCCAAGGTAAGAAAGGCTGAAAGACGACCACCACTGAACAAGACACACAAAACGTCAAGACTGGGCCAAGAAATATCTCAAGACTGATTTTTCAAAGGTTTTATGGACTGATGAAATGAGAGTGAGTCTTGATGGGCCAGATGGATGGGCCCGTGGCTGGATTGGTAAAGGGCAGAGAGCTCCAGTCCGACTCAGACGCCAGCAAGGTGGAGGTGGAGTACTGGTTTGGGCTGGTATCATCAAAGATGAGCTTGTGGGGCCTTTTCGGGTTGAGGATGGAGTCAAGCTCAACTCCCAGTCCTACTACCAGTTTCTGGAAGACACCTTCTTCAGGAAGAAGTCTGCATCCTTCAAGAAAAACATGATTTTCATGCAGGACAATGCTCCATCACACGCGTCCAAGTACTCCACAGCGTGGCTGGCAAGAAAGGGTATAAAAGAATAAAAGCTAATGACATGGCCTCCTTGTTCACCTGATCTGAACCCCATTGAGAACCTGTGGTCCATCATCAAATGTGAGATTTACAAGGAGGGAAAACAGTACACCTCTCTGAACAGTGTCTGGGAGGCTGTGGTTGCTGCTGCACGCAATGTTGATGGTGAACAGATCAAAACACTGACAGAATCCATGGATGGCAGGCTTTTGAGTGTCCTTGCAAAGAAAGGTGGCTATATTGGTCACTGATTTGTTTTTGAATGTCAGAAATGTATATTTGTGAATGTTGAGATGTTATATTGGTTTCACTGGTAAAAAAAAATAATTGAAATGGGTATACTGTATATTTGATTTTTGTTAAGTTGCCTAATAATTATGCACAGTAATAGTCACCTGCACACACAGATATCCCCCTAAAATAGCTAAAACTAAAAACTACTTCCAAAAATAGTCAGCTTTGATATTGAGTTTTTTGGGTTCATTGAGAACATGGTTGTTGTTCAATAATAAAATGAATCCTCAAAAATACTAATTTGCCTAATAATTCTGCACTCCCTGTACTTTGACTTTACAGCCAGGATTTCAAGTACATCCCCTTTGCATGTTGGGAAACATGAATGTAAAAGAACATGCCCAGAGACTATAAAGCCAATAATTTGCTTCAAAGTACTTGCACTTTAAAAGGCAGTTCATTGAAAGTGCTCCCACTTCCTTCCTAGGTACCAGAAGGATTCAAGCTGCATGTACATAAGCATCTCATAAAATTAGATCAAAAAGTCAAATTTTCAGTAATTCAATTCAAAAAGTGAAACTCATTTTATATAGACGCATTACACACAGTTATATATTTCAAGCATTTTCTTTAAATTTTGATGATTATGGCTTACAGCAAAAGAAAATCAAAAATTCAGTATCTCAGAAAACTAGACTACATAAGATCAAAAAAAAAAAAATAAAGAAGATTTTGAATACAGAAATGTTGGCTTACTGCAAAGTCTGTCCATGTACAGCAAAGTATGCACTCAATACTTGGTCAGGGCATATTTTGCCTGACTTTGGACTTGGTAGAACACAGTGGACCAACACCAGCAGATGACATGACTCCCCAAATCACCACGGACTGTGGAAAATTGTGCATTTCATTTGGAAATCAGAGTCCTCCCAGAGTCAAGGAGGAAGAGTTGGGAGGCACAGAATCAATCCAAAGTTGCACGAGGTTTTTTTTTTTGGTCATATCGAATATTCAAATTTTCTGGGATACTGAATTTTGGGTTTTCACTAGCTGCAAGCCATAATCATCAAAATTAAAAGAAGGTTTGAAATATATCACTGTGTAACATCTATATAAAATAATGGGATTTTTGACTTACCGTAAAATCCATTTCTCTGATCTTCATTGACGGACACAGCTCCTCATCTTCTTGACGACATGGGTTATGTTGCCCTCTACAGGAGTAGGACACTAGGCAGAAAAGAACTTGACTACGCGTATGGGGCAGTCTCAGAGGGTATACTCCCACTCTCTGCTATAGGTACTCAGTTGGTAATTTACTTAGGATGCTGAGGCCTGGGACACAGAGAAGGCAACACAACGTCTTCATTCAAATGAAAATCAGAGACGACCTTTAGAAGGCATGATGGACATGGACGAAGAACCACCTTATCCCTGTGAACCATCAGGTAAGGTGAATGACAAGACAGCGCCGCCAGCTCCGGCGCCCTGCGTGCAGAAGTAATAGCCATCAAAAAGGCCACCTTCTGGTACAACATAAGCAGGGGAACCTCCAGAATATTTTAAAAAGGAGGCTTCTGGAGAACTGACACCAAATTGAGATCCCACGGCGGCAATGGAGACCGCACTGGAGGAGCCAAGTATCGGACCCCCTGTATAAAAAGGCATGCACCAAGGAATGTGTGTGACAGAACCACTGACCCACACTGTTTGTGGCCTTTCGTCAGTATACGGCTTCCTACAGTCTTGAACATATATACCAGATTTTCCCAGCCGTCCTACATACAAAGCTAGCCAACAACTTAGCTTGTACTGGAATCACTCTTTATTGAACAGTCACACAGAATATATACAGCATGGACCTCCCCTCCTAATCATATTACCACAGGTCAGGGGTTGCCTGATTACATATCGTATGCAGAAGAAATTGTATACAGAAACAGAATTAACCTGAACTAATTATCTCACCATCTGGACAGAACAATGTGGGCTCATTAACATTTAACAATGGGACAGGCAGACTTGACACAATCCACATTCCACCTCAATAGACAGACAACAGGCCAAGATTGCCAATGACAGTCTGTTCGTCTCCTACATTGAAGTACATGGAATACACATCTACGTATTGCTAAGATTATTTAGGAGTCAGACTTCATGGCAAAGAGCTATAGGTCTCACAGTATAAAGTGGGATTAAATCTTCATATTCCTTGAGAGATATTGTTGACAATTACTGTCCCACTTAAAGCAATCCAAACCATTAGGAATCTGTCTTTCACTCCCAGTCATGGCGAGTACCAGTGTGGCCAATGAACATTGAAAGAACCACCAAGGCCGAAATCTTGCCCTTGATGGTACTCAAGGCCAGGCGCTGCTCAACCCCCCCGTTGGAGGAAAGCCAAAATCCGATCCATCGAAAACAGCTCGGATAAACCCAAAGAGACTCACACCACGCAATGTACGTTTTCCAAATGCGATGGTAAATCTTCCTAGGAGGTAGATTTTCCAGCCTTTCAGAGCGTAGGAGTCACAGATTCAGAGAAACCTCTATCCTTTAGCACCTGGCTTTCACAGCCAAGCCGTTAAAGCCAGCGACTAAAGCAGGAAGAAAGATTGGCCCTTGGGCCAGCAGACCTTCCCTGAGAGGAAGTTTCCAAGGAGCATTGGCGACCAGCAATACCAGATCGGCGTACCAAGACTGACGAGGCCAGTCTGGAGCCACTAAAATGACCAGAATCCCTTCTGCCTCGATCCTGTGCAGGAGTCTCGGCAGAAGTTTGAGAGGAGGAAAGGCGTAAATCAGACAATACCGACTCCAAAGGAGCCACTAAGGTTTCTGTGGTGTCAGCTAGAGGATCCTGAGACCGTGCCACAAACCTCTGTACTCCTGTTGAGACGAGAGGCCAACAGATGAACCCCCGGAGTACCCCACCGGAGAGACACAGCTGATGAAACCCCTCCAGATGAAGTGACCATTCCCCCTGATCCAATGCCTATCGACTGAGGTGATCCCCTTGCCAAATTTTCCATCCCTGGAATATGCACAGCAGAGAGGGCTGGAACAAAAACGTCCTGCCCACCTTAGAATACCGGCTACTTCCTGAGCCACCAAGGCACTTCTTCTGCCCCCTTGGCGATTGACAAACCACGGCCGTGGCATTATCTGATTGGAAAAAAAGATTTTCCCTGACAAAGTGCCAGAGAACAAATCCACCAAATCAGATGGTTTAGAGACTGTGTATTCTTGTTCCATTTTACCAGGCTCTCCTTTTTTCAGAGATCGTGTGGAACTGAGCAAAAAGGAACCGCCTCGAAGGTAGACACCATCAGGCCCAGCACCCACATGAAAGTCCTAAGATGATTATCTGCTGGACAGCAGAAGCTGAACTGCCTCCTGCAATTTCTGGAGTTTTTCCAGAGGAAGAAACACCCTGGCTGACGCCAAGTCCAGAGTCAGACCCAGATAGTCCAGACTGGTGGACGGAATCAGAACAGACTTCTGAAGATTCAGAATCCAACCAAACTCCCACAGAGTAATCTCCAAGTTGTCCAGAAGACCAGTCGGAGACTCTGCTCGCAAAAGCAGATCATCCAGGTACTCCAGTACCGCGATCCCCTACCGACGCAAGAATGCTAGCACCGGGGCCAATACTTTTGTGAAGACCTAAGGAGTGGCAGCGAGACCAAAAGGGTAACGCCACAAACTGATAATGCTCCTCGCCCACGGTAAAAAACGGAGGAAGCGCTGGTGGCCGGCACATATTGGGATGTGGTAGGCATCCTTGATGTCGATGAAAGCTAGGAAATCCACTCGGTGTAGGGATGACACTACCATGACTCCATTTGGAACTTCTGTACCCGCATCCGGTCGTCGGGGGCGCGGTCCCCACCCACCCCCTTTGCAAGCTTAACACCCCAGACTGACCTAAAAACGGTGTGTCCACCCCATGGTGGGGGCAAATGGGGGGGTAACCAAGGCCTGCAGAAGACCACCAAGAAGAGGGGGTTCTGTCTGGGAAGGAGGGGAGACCGGGGGTCCGACCATCCCATGGAGGGGCCCACGTCCACCCCAAAAGCCCCCTGGGTAGAGGGGGGGGGGGGCGACAGCTACTTACCACATCAGGAACAGAGTGGCCACCGCTCTGGACAGACCACCGCTCCATTGCAATGTGGGTTCTGTCGGCCAGGAGGAACACTGCGACTCAGGCCAAAGCCAGGTCGTATGCGCCCTCGCGAGACATTTAACGTGCAGGCCAGCCCCTGTCCAGTGGGGCTATGTCGCGGCTGACCTAGCGTGGAGCTGCGGTCTGCACATGCTCGCTGGCCAGACTGGGGGGACCCTCAGGATCTAGATTATCCAGTTAGTCACCCAGTCAGGCAATTGATTGTAGATTCTTATCAGGAACAAAATAATGAGAGTAAAAAACTCCATTTCTAAATCTAGTGTAACACTTGTATGAAATAAGTGTTACGCTAAATTGTGCTTATCCTCCACGAACCCTCCCCCACAAAAAACAAATAAAAAAAACAAAAAAAAAACAGATCACATTGAAACTTCACCTATAATTTAGTATTTTATTTTTATTAGTAATGGCAGCGATCAACGATTTTTAGCGGGACTGTGACACTGCAGCGGACAGATTGGACCCCGATATTTTTACACTTTTAGGCGACCAGTGTCTTTAATACAGTAATCAGTGCTAAATATGCAATGTTACTGTATAAATGAGTGTCAGGGAAGGGGTTAATACTGGGGGTGATCAAGGGGTTAAAAGTATGCCTACTTGTGCTTGCTAACTGTGGGGGGGGCTCTGTGAAAGGCAAAGAGATTGGTGTTTCAGCTAAGCTGAAATACGATCTCTCTGCCTGTCTGACAGAAGAGCTGCCTGCTTTGTTTACATAGGCAGGCGGCTCTTCTTTCAGAGTCTCTGAAGATCACGGGAGGCCGACGGCGATAGAGCCCGCTCCTCCCACGGTCTGGCTCGTGTTGTGTGTAATCACAGCGGGAGCATGGCTCTGGCGAGACCGCGTGCACATAATCACGTAGATCTGCATGATTATGCGCAGCCGAGCCGCCCTGCCGCAGTAAATCTGGTTAAAAAATTACCAAAGGACAGAATAGTTAAATAGTTAATAAACCCAAAAGCAAACATATTGCAACTTACCAGTTCTTAGATGTGATGTGAAGTCTGCATTTGTTTTTTATTTTTTAAGGCTTCTATTTTCATCTGGCGATTAGACTGGTAAGTCTGTTGCTTTTTAAACCCAAAAACCCCCTCAAGCAGAATGTGTTGAAATGAGCTTTTATGTAAAACCTTTATCCCAAAAAAAGGGTTTCCTGCAATGGATTATCATGTATTAGCTGGAGTTCGGTTTCAAACTTGCTAGTTTATTTAAATCTGCTAGTACATCTAACGCTTCCCCCCCCCCCGACTGACAATGGTGCAGTCCAAGGAGTGTGAGCACTCTAATACAGGAGGTGTGTTACTGGCCAGACCAACAGGTGTAAACAGAGAGAGGGGGGGGGGGGGGGGGGGAGGCCAAAAGAAAAAAAGATTAATGCAGTCACCACCTCTAATGATTGGTTTTAATACAGCTTTAAGACAGTAAATTGGGGTGCAGCCATCTTACCAAACTCATCCTCCATCGCCATGATTATTTCAACTTGGTCCAAACTATCCAGTCCCAGGTCTTTCATGAAATGGGAGCCAATGGTGAGCTGGAAGAAGCACAATGAACATCCGGTTGAGTTAATGCACCACTAAAACTTTTACATTGATTGTATCATGAAAAGGGAGAGGGGGAAAAAAAAAAGGGGAGGTGTGTTTGGGGGTATAGTAGAGGCCAAAAAAGACCGATTATGGTTTTTGATGTTAGGAGTATAAATACCACGTTGACACCAAGTGGTAAGGTTGCTAACCCCTTAGTTACATAGTCGGTAAGGTTAAAGAAAAAAAAAGACACCAGTCCACCCAGTTCAACTTATGGTGTGTGTCACTAGTACATCGTATATCCCTGTATGTTTGTTAAGGTGCCCAGCTAATAGTTTTGTAAACTATCAAAGCTCCCTGCTGATACCACTGCTTGTGGAGAGAATGCCACATTCTTACCGCTCTGAACGTAAAGAACCCTCTACCCAGTTTAAAGGTTAAACCGCTTCTCTTCCAATTCCATTGAAATGGCTGCGTCTTTTTAAACTCCTTCACTATAAAGTTTTTGCCAATCAGAGGCTTTCACAGCGATCAGGTGACAAGGGACCGGGAATCCCAGGTATGAATGATCAATGGAGGAAAAAGGTATTTGCTATATTTTTATGTGTCTGAGCAGTGATATATTCACTTTTCAGCAGTGGTGCACAGGGCTGCAATAATACAAATAAATCAATTAAGAACAGTGAATAGGAGAAGCAAGCTGTGCCAAAGATACAATTAACAGACCTGGATTGCTGAGCATTGTGGTTTTAATGTCGCAGAAGAGGGAAATGGTCCTCATTTTGTGGAAATGTAATAGCGCGGGAACATTAATAAGCACTTATGAAATCTTTGCACTGGAACCTGCAGAGAACTGCAACCAAGTTTAGTGCCTCACAGGTGCAATGCACAGGCTCCAGCAACCCTGGTAGAGACCTGACGGTCGGGAGAAAGTAATCAATGGACTATAAATGCAGTGAGGTGACCACACTTGTGCTCCATTGAGAACAATAAGTTCTACAAATCCATCTTTTGCGGTGGTAGCTGGGACTTTTAGGCGTTCCATTAAGGCCCTGTGATTGGATGATGCAGGCAGAGCCATGCACATCTGTACTTAATTTCAAAACAAATGTGAAGCAAGAAGAACCCTATAAGTGAGGTGAATGGGGGGGGGGGGGGGGGGGGCTGGGGAAGGTGGCTGTGTTCTATATTACATCCTACACACTCACTGATAACTATTAGGTACGCCTTGCTAGTACCCAGCTGGACTATTTTGCCTTCAGAACTGCCTTAATTCTTCATGGCATAGATTCAGCAAGGTGTTGGAAACCTTCTCCAGAGATTTTGGTCCATAGTGACATGATAGCATCACGCAGATGCTGCAGATTTGTCGGCTGCACATCCATGATGGGAATCTCCCGTTCCACCACAACCCAAAAGGTGCTCTATTGGATGAGATCTGGTGACTGTGGAAGCCATTGGAGTACAGTGACCTCATTGTCATGTTCAGGAAACCAGTGGTGAGATGATTTGAGCTTTGTGACATGGTGCATTATCCTGCTGGAAGGAGCCATCAGAAGATGGGTACACTGTAGTCATAAAGGGATGGATATGGTCAGCAACAATACTCAGGTAGGCCGTGGCGTATAAAAACAATGCTCAACTGGTACTAAGAGCCCAAAGTGTACAAAGAAAATATCCCCTACACCAGTGATGAACCTTGGCACCCCAGATGTTTTGGAACTGCATTTCCCATGATGCTCATGCACTCTGCAGTGTAGTTGAGCATCATGGGAAATGTAGTTCCAAAACATCTGGGGTGCCAAGGTTCACCATCACTGCCCTACACCATCATACCACCAGCCTGAACCGTTGATACAAGGCAGGATGGATCCATGCTTTCATGTTACACCAAATTCTGACCCTACCATCTGAATGTCACAGCTGAAATCGAGACCCAGACCAGGCAATGTTTTTCCAATCTTCTATTGTCCAATTTTGGTGAGCCTGTGCCAATTGTAGCCTCAGTTTCCTGTTCTTAGTTGACAGGAGTGGCACCTGGTGTGGTCTTCTGGTGCTGTAGCCCATCCGCTTCAAGATTTGATGCGTTGTGCATTCAGAGATAGTATTCTGCATACCTTGGTTGTAACAGGTGGTTATTTGAGTTACTGTTGCCTATCATCTTTAACCAGTATGCCCATTCTCCTTGACATCAAAAAAGCATTTTCATCCACACAACAGCCGCTCATTTTTTTCAGATATTCAGATATTTTTCCCATTCTCTGTAAACATCAGCAGTTTTTGAAATACTTCAAGCCCCTCTGGCACCAACAACGATGCCACATTCAAAGTCACTTTAATCCTTTTTCGTCCCCATTCCGATGCTTGGTTTGAACTTCAGCAAGTCGTCTTCACCACATCTAGATGCCTACATGCATGGAGTTGCTGCCATAAGATTGGCTAATTAGCAATTTGTGTTACAAAGCAGTTGAACAGGTGTACCTAATAAAGTGCTAATAAAGGGCTCTGAGGAAGAGGTTAAGCCTCGAAACGCATCAGCCGTCATCTTATCGGATATGGACGATTTTATGGACTATTCCTGACATTTGAGCAACTGAGCTCGATATGATTTATTTTCATCTATGTCTGTGAGTAGCCATTTTTAAATGTTACATGAATAAAGCCTATTAATGAGGATAATTCGCTAGGTTGGTGCGCCCTTTCTTTGCCTTTAGTACCGGTGGACTACCCCAGTCCGTTATGGGCAGCAAGACCCTAGCCATCTGAGACGCCAGTTGTGAGTCCCGTGAGGAGTGTGGTCGGGGGGCTTGGATTCCAAGCGCAGGAGAAAGGTGTTCACACCTTATTGTTTTTGTACCTAATAAAGTGTCCGGTTAGTGTATGTATGTATAAAAAAAAAGAGTGAAACATGGTCTAAAAGCTGGATTATACTTTTAAACCTGGTTGAAACTAGTACTATACTCCTTATCCCGTTTATGGTTCTGCTCAGTTAGGCGGCACTAAATCACACAGATATTTAGCCACATTGGCAAGAATTTACCCCGGCTGGGATTGACTGATGGCAGCTGTTGCTGAGCCCTGTACAGTGGAATGACAGGCTGTTGGTGGCTGCAGCTATTCATGCCTGTTCACACAGCCAGCAATGGCCTATGATCGCAGCTGAACGCAAAAAGACGCAGCCGGACGCTGTCTGCTCACAGCGGTCAACCACAGAAGCAGGAACCAGTAGATGGAGCCTAAGATCCTTGTAAAAATATTAGTATTACAATCTTTATGAACAGCGCCCAGGTATGTTAACTGCAATAATATGTATATTCGCAGTGTTCCCGCATCGCAGAAATGTGAACCGGCACTCAAAGTACTTTTGAACAACAATAATCAAGTCAAATACACTGAATTTTTGCTCGAATGTTAGCTCGAAAATCTACTAGTTTAGGGCCAACTTTACTCTAGTGATGGCAGGCACTGAAAGAGTGCTACTGTGGGCACTACTGGTCATTTTCAAGAAGATGAATATAAAATAATGATACATAGGGAGAGATTTAATAAACTTAGTGCACAAATAATCTGGTGCAGCTGTGCATGGTAGCCAGTTTCTAAAGCTGGATACACACTATACAATTTTCTTTAGATTTTTTCCTTTAGATTTACCAAAACCATATGAGGTCACACCTAAACACTCAATTTATATGCAATCAGGCAGGCCCTTGCACTAAATCATTGAAGGTAAATCTAAAGGAAATAGAACAACAAAAGTTGTATAGTGTGTATCCAGCTTAACTTCAGCTTGTTCAATTAGGATTTTGTCAATAAAACCTGGAAGCAGATTGGTTTCTATGCAGAACTGCACCATATTTTGCCCTCTCCAGTTTAAGGCTGGTGCGAATTGGATGCGATTTCCCTACATCCAATTCGCATGTCAGGAGACTGACCGGCAGTCAATGGAGCCGGTTCACACAGCTCCAAGTCAGCTGTTGAGAGGTTTGCAGAAGGGTCCGGTGCGTCTTCTGGTCCGTTTCAGTCAAAAATTGACACCTGAAAACAGTGAAGCATCAGACCCCCTGCCGCCAGTCACTCTGCAGATAGTGTGAACCCAGCCTAAAGTTGGATACACACTATCCAACTTTTGTGGTTAGATTTCCTTCAGATTTACCTTTACTATGTAGTGCAAAGGCCTGCCAGATTGCATACGAATTGAAAGTGTTTAGGTTTGACCTCATATTATATGGTTTCGGTAAATCTAAAGGAAAAAGTCTTCAGAAAATCTTATAGTGTGTATGGCCCTTAAGTAAATTAACCCCATAGTCTTCTAGGAGCTGGCAAGCTGATTGTCCTGAGAAGGAAATAAAGTGATGTATTCCACAAAGCCACTGATCGGGAAAGTTCATGGATGGCAAAACACCTAAAGCAGTACTGTCGAGGTGTAATGAGGTGGTACGCTTGGTAACTCACTATCACAGGTGGCACATTGGCACTAAAAGCTTTAAAAGACTAGGGAAAAAAAAAAAAAAAGACCCACCTTTTCTGGATCAACCTTATCGTACAGCTTCAATACATATAAAACTCGTTCTGCAATGCCTTCCAAGGTTAAGGGAGGAGCTCCGCTGTACTGGCGACATGGCTGATTTAAGTAACTGGAGACCTGCATACAAAGTATAGAGAAGAGGTAAACTTGATGTATATTTACACAGGAAAAAAAACACATTGTCCTAAAATGCTGCATACAGTTTACTATGGCTCTGCCCCACTGACACCCAAATTTTAAACCAGACTATAAGGCTGGCCATAGATCAAAAATCGTCTGATTGTGTACAACCAGCCTGCTGGAAAATGTTATTTCGATCAGCACCGCCTACTATAGTTGATGGTGCTGATCTGCGCATTCTGATGGCAAGGAAGTCTCCCAGCTGCCAGAATACAAAGACTCAGCAGCTGGGATTCCCCCATCCACATTGACCTATGGATGCCGGTTGACTAGCCATGGGGCTGATCCTCTACTCTGAACCACTAACCTGGATCAAGAATGCAGATAAGGACTTCTGATATTACTTTGGAATCAATGCTTGTTCCAGGTCAGGGACTCAGCAAAGCATTGAAGCTAAAAAGGCATTTCTGATTTGCTAGGGAGAGAATACAGATGAATATAAGCACACACACATATTCCTGAGAGGAAAAGTGGCAGAATTAGAACTTAAAATGGAAGATTCAGTCTCTTACAAATGCTAATTTCTGACTGGTTCCCATTAAAGGACAATTTTTAAGTGACGCTGTATTTTAACCCTTTCACTGCCAGGTCTGTTCGGCATATGGACCTACAGCACTGCTTCCAGCTGGCCAGGTCTGTATGGACCCGACATTCCTCCTGCTGAAGGAAATTATAGCTCCGATTAGAAGCTAGCAATCCGCTGATCAGAGTTTTTTTTTTTTACCTAAAATACCTACCCCCCCCCCCCCCCCCCCGCCACTTATCTGCATCTCATCTTTGCTTCCTGCTCCCTCACCTTGCAGCACTGGCTACTGCCTACCCCCCCCCTTACCCTCTCCCCCCCCCCCCCAATTCCCCCCAGCAGCAATTGCAACCCACCCCCCACCGACAGCTCTGATGCCCTGTGGATCAGATGCAATTGCTGGCTTCCCCTTGCCATAGCGTAAAAATGATTAATTATTCTTCCCCTGCTGCTGGCCTCGATACACCAAAACACTGTTTGCATGCCTATTGTACTATACCAAAAAGTAGATGGATTTCCCCCATCCCCTCCTACGGTGGCCTCATGGAAATCCTTTATTGATGCAGTACTACCCATGTACAAATTGACGTACATTAGTAGGGGGTGCCCAGGGAAGGGCAGCCCTGGACGGAGCAGGTTCTTGGCTGCTTTACCCTGGGCTGTGGCAAGTGCCCTGTCGCCCCCCCCTCTTATGATGACTGCATGTATTTTACATTTGTATCATATATTCATGCAATTTGTATGTTAGACACAGTTTGTCAATTATTACCTCATCATATGTGCGGATATGCTATGTAATCTGAATTTATTGTGCTGTGCCTTTTTTTTTCCCAATAAAAACCAATTATTTATCTATCTCTACATCTGTTTGAGGGTTCTAAGTAATTTTCTAGCAAAAAAAAAAAAAAAAATGATTTAAACTTCTAAACAAAAAGTGCCAGAAAAAGCCTGGTCAGTAAGTAGTTAAAAATCCCCCCAATCAACCCCTAAACACTTACCTGACTCCTCTCACCAACCCAGTGCTGTCCCAGCTGCAGCACCGCTCCTCTCTTCCTGGTCTCACAGAAAACACTGAGGAGCCATAGGCCCAGACTCCAGTGAGGAGGGAACATGGGCGGGGCTTACCGGTGCTGTGTGCGTCTATAGATACACACAGCCCGGCTTGGGAGCAAGCCTTCAAGGGTGTCCCCTTAGCACCGCACATGCAGTGGGGCACCTGGAGGAAGAAGGAGCAGACAGCGCCAGCTGGGGGCCAGCTTGGCAGCAAGCCTTTTCGGGTGTCCCCTTAGCACCGCACATGGAGGGGGGGCACCTGGAGGAAGAAGGAGCAGACAGAGCCGGCTGGGGGCCAGCTTGGGAGCAAGCCTTCACGGGTGTCCCCTTAGATCCGCACATGCAGAGGGGGCACCGGGAGGAAAAAGGAGCAGAGCCGGCTGGGTGCCAGCTTGGTAACAAGCCTTCACGGGTGTCCCCTTAGATCCGCACAAGCAGAGGGGGCACCTGGAGAAAGAAGGAGCAGACAGCGCTGGCTGGGGGCCAGCTTGGGAGCAAGCCTTCACGGGTGTCCCCTTAGATCCGCACAAGCAGAGGGGGCACCTGGAGAAAGAAGGAGCAGACAGCGCTGGCTGGGGGCCAGCTTGGGAGCAAGCCTTCACGGGTGTCCCCTTAGCACCGCACATGCAGAGGGGGCACCTGGAGGAAGAAGGAGCAGACCGCGTCGGCTGGGGGCCTCCAAAGAGGAGGTAAGTAGAACAGGATTAATATTTTAGCAAAAATTTAAAAAGAAACACTTTAATATCACTTGAACCCTTGGAGAGGGAGGACTTGTAACTTTCCTGGGAAGTACAGAGTAAATCCTCGTACACACAATCAGATTATCGGACTAATTTTCGTCTGTTTGGTTGCATGCTAGTCTCATCCGGAAAGTGAAAAGGTTACTTTCATACGGAAGCTCTATCGCCAGACGAAATTTTACTTGTGATTTTCCTATCGTGTGTACAGGACGTAAGACTGGAGGGTTATAGGATGCCTGCCACGTTCCTGGCTCACCATAGAAGTATGGACTCTGGAAAGGCTATTTAGATTTGTATGCACTTTACCATCAACTAGAAGGGGGGTCACATACTGTGTCTCCTCCATGCCCCCCCCCCATTTACACATCGCCCAGACTGTCCCCGGAGACACATGTAGTGTGCTGGGGGGGGGGGGGGCACACCACTGTGGGGCCCCACCGGCTCAGAGGACCAATGCACTGCTGCTGCCCCCCCCCCCCCTAGAATATGCCAGGGCTCTTGGATAGGGGCACCCCTAGGGTTGCCACCTCATCCCTTTAAAACAGAACACATATGAATTACACTGAGGTTCTGAGGCTAATTTAATGCAGAGAAGGCTCCAAGTGAGTTTAATTACCACCTTAATCAGCCACAGAACCTGTGTAATTAATATGTGTTCTGTTTTAAAGGGATGAGGTGGCAACCCTAGCCACCCACTGATCTAAAGTAAGTAGGTGTGAATAATTAGGAATAAATAGAAAAGCTCAGTTCCCCTTTAAGGAAAAGCTGGTCATTCCTTATTGTGTGCTAAAAATGCTGCCTGCCACCAGTCTTAGGATTTCCTAGTAGAACCAGAAGGACACCCCCGAGAGGTCACCACTGGCAGCCTGAGTGTTCCTCAGTCCAGGTTCCACTAAGCACATCGACCAATCAGATTCCACCTTGTACCAACCTAGCTTTAGCACAGTGACCTGCGATTGGTTACTATAGGTTACCACACTATGGACACACGGCCTCCCCCAGGTGACCCTGAGCCCGCACTGTACCTGTGTGTTGAGGAGCGGGGTCGGCTCTGCAGGTCGGCTAAGGGTGGAGCGCTGCCGGCACACGGCTCCGCTCAGGGCCGCCACGGAGCTCCGGGGGAGTGGGCGCAGCGCCGCGCGGACACACACACAGAGGGCACGGGACGCCATGGCTGACAGCGGCCTACCCACACTGCACAGCGGCGAGGACGGGACCAGCGAGACTTCCGGAAGGCAGGATAGAGCGGCCACAGATCATAGAGAGGAGCTTGGCACTAATAGAGAGCGGCTCGCCGTACAGCAGCTAAAAACAGAACGGTAGCCGAACAAAGCCCTTTCTACCGCCTCAATAAAGCGCGTCGTATGTAATAATATAAAATACGGGAAAGGAACATTATTCCGCCATCTTGGTGCACCCACTTTATTTAACCCCCAGCGCCATCTTGGTGCACCCAATGAGGACAGAGTGGAAGGTCATGTGTGTCATTGAGCTTGTCACATGGCTCGGCTGTCAGAGAGTATCTTATAGCCTAGGTGAGTGGTGAGGTTTCCCATGGCAACCAATTACACACTAGCAGTAAGTTATAGGGTTGCCATGTGCAACACAAAACCTGTCTTAGCTCACCAAGACTATAATCATACCTGAAGGTAATGAAAATTGGTGTTCCTGAGAATAGGTGTGGAGAATGGGCGGGGCTAACTGCTGTGCTCTCGTTGTGCTACGCATATTTTTTTAAGCGGAGGCCCTAAAGAATAAAATGGTAGGTGTTGAAATTTGTTATCTCATACGAAATACATGCTGCGCTTTTGCAAGTATGCAAATTGTTTGGAAAAAATACACTTTAACCGCTTTTAGCCCCGGAAGGATTTGCCCCCTGACTAGGCCCTATTTTGCGATTCGGCACTGCGTTATTTTAACGGACAATTGAGCAGTCGTGCGACGCTGTACCAAAACAAAATTTACATCCTTGTTTTCCCACAAACAGAGCTTTCTTTTGGTGGTATTTGATCACCTCTGCGACTTTTATTTTTTTGCGCTATAAACGAAAAAAAGTGACAATTTTGAAAAAAAAAAATATATATATTTTTCAGCTTCTGCTTTATGACATTCTAAAAAAAAAATTTAAAAATCAAATTTTTTTTAACATTTTAGGCCAATTTGTTTTCTGCTACATATTTTTGGTAAAAAAAATCGCAATAAGCGTATTTGGATTGGTTTGCGCAACATTTATTACTAACTACAAGAAAGATTTATGTAATTTTTATTGTTTTTTTTTTTTTTTTCTTACTAGTAATGGCAGTGATCTGCAGTTTTTTTGCGGGACTGCGACATTGCGGAGGACAGATCGGACCCCTAACTGACATTTTTGACACTTTTGGGGGGACCAGTGACATTACTACAGTAATCAGTGCTAAAAATATGCACTGTTACTATAATAATGACACTGGCAGGGAGGGGGTTAATGCTGGGGGTGATCAAGGGGTTAAATGTATGCCTAATGCTTACTGACTTGGGGGGGGGGGGATGTTCTGTGACACAGACAGAGATCGCAGTTTCAGCGTAGCTGAAACTTCTGATCTGTCCCTGCCTGTCAGTGAGAAGATCCGCCTGCTTTGTTTACATAAGCAGGGAGGTCTTCTCTCTGTTTACCGGAAGATCGTGGGAAGAAGGCGGCAATCCAGTCACGTAGTACTACCCAGGGGAGCCGCACTGTCGCAGTAATATTACTGTGGGCAGTCAGCAAGTGGTTAATAAATTGGTATGCCGAGTAGATAGATACCAAACATGTCACACTTTAACCACTTGCTTACTGGGCACTTATACTCCCTTCCTGCCCAGGCCAATTTTCAGCTTTCAGCGTGCTCACACTTTGAATGACAATTGCGTGGTCATGCAACACTGTACCCAAATTACATTTTTATCTTTTTTTTTCACACAAATAGCTTTCTTTTGGTGGGATTTAATCACCACTGGATTTTTTTTTTTGCTAAACATACAAAAAAAAGATCGAAAATTAAAAAAAAAAGTTTTTCATAGTTATAAAATTTTGCAAACAGGTAATTTTTCTCCTTCACCGATGGACACTGATGAGGTGGCACTGTTGGGCACTGATGAGGTGGCACTGATGGGCACGGATGAGGTGGCACTGATGAGGTGGCATTGATGGGCACTGATGAGGCGGCACTGATGGACACTGATAAGCTGCACTGATGGGCACTGATAGGCTGCACCGATGAGGCTGCACTGATGGGCACTGATAAGGCAGCACCGATAGGTGGCACTGATAAGGGACACTGATAATGAGGCACTGATTGGCAGCCCTGATGGGCACTGATAGGTGGCACTGATAAGGAACACTGTTGATGAGGCACTGATTGGCAGCACTGATAGGTGGCACTGGTGGGCACTGATTAGCAGTACTGATGGGCACTAAGGGGACCAATGTCCCTTTAACAGAAGCATGAGCGTGAGGGAAAAAAAAGCAGGTAACCAGCTTCTGTTTACTCTCGTGATCATCTGTCATTGGCTAAAAGCTTATCACGTGGTAAAGGGCCAGCTGTGATTGGTCCACGATTGCAGAGCGCGCCGTGGGAAGCGTGAGAACAGGAGGACATCCATTTATACCCTCCCGGCATTTTAAGCCCGCACTGTAGCCGTCTTTCAGCTATAAAGCGAGCGCCAAGTGGTTAAAATGGCGCAGGCCTGTGGACTGGCTCCAAACTAGGGTACCTGGAAGCTGATTGGTTTCTATGCAGAACTGCACAAGATTTTGCCCTCTCCAGTTTTAGTAAATCAACCCCATCGTGTAATCAACATGTTTAAGCATTTCCTGAGTAATTTACCCTGGACCACTCTTTGCTGACAGCAGTCCTTCCAACATGGAAGTTACAAGTTGTTCCTAAGATCAGTTTTTATTAACCTCTTGCGGACCGCCCACCGTAGTTATACTGCGGCAGAGTGGCCGCTCTGCACCAGATCATGTACTTAGTACATGATCTGCACGCCATGGTAGGGAGCACACCCCCGCCGCCCCAGCTGTGCTGCAATTGACTGCAGAACCAACCAATCAGTGGGTGCCCGGGGCGGTACTTTGCGTCAACGTCACTTCCGGTTTGCAGTTTGCCATTGTTGGAACGCAGAAGTATCCCGGCGCTTCGCTTTACACTTTATAAGGCTTATATATTTACCCAGATATTATCTCTGCCATTTTGCACATTTGCACTTGCACCTTATCCTGCACATCCTTGTATACATTGAGTATTGATTTGCGATCTGGGAATACCATTATTTTATAAGACCTTGGAACATTATATATATCAGGTAGCGCCGATTCCAACCGTCTACCTTTTTCCTATACTGTAGACAGATGTTCCCTTGTTTGGTAGGCTTTTAAACTGTCTGTTGATTAAGGCCCCTTTCACACTTGTGCGACTTGGGACTGCAAAGTCGCAGGACAAATCGTACTCCATGATTTCCAATGAGTACCGTTCATATCTAAGCGACTTCAAGTGGTAACAACTTTAAAGTAGTCCCTGCACTACTTTGGTTCGACTTTGATGTATTTTGAGGTCCATAGACATAGGCATTGCTTCAAGTCCAGTCAAAATTGCGTAAAAAAATTGCACAACTTTTAGGTTGCACAAGTGTGAAAGGGGCCTTAAAGTTAGCACTGCAAGCCCCCATTCACATTGGAGTGACTTGTCATGCGATTTGACAGGTCAAATTGCATGACAAATCACAGCATATTACCGGCAATCGCTCTGTTTAAAACAGTGCGATACTGACTTTGCGGTGCCGCACCGACTTGAAAAAGTAGTTCCTACACTACTTTTGGCGATTTCGTGTGCGACTTGCATAGACATCTGTGCATGAAGCCGCACAGATGTCTTCCAAGTGGCAGTGATTCTGACTTTAAAAATCATGTGATTTTAGATGAAGTCGCAAGATTTAAAAGCTGCAGTCATTGTGAACGGGGGCTTAGTGTGGTCAAATGCAATCAGTGCATCATTTTCAAGGGCAAATCAGGGGTCTGGCCTGATTAAGTAGCACATAAGTCTTTTAGGCAGTTGGCAGTACTTCAAGTACAAGTCAGGTAGCATAGGGGAATTGCTCTGGAAAATTTGATTGAATTGGATGAAATTTGGCAGATCTGATTGAAGGAACAGAAAGTAGCACTTAGTGATAGGATCCCGTAGCAAGACACAGTTAGCAAGCGGTCTGCATCATCACTTGACTAAAAGTAATTTAACAGGGCTTCATATTGACTGAGAATGCAGTTGACACACTCAAGCATAGAAAGCCAACTGGTAGAACAAAGCTGTAAAATCTTTAAACAATCTGCCTCAACAAATTCCTTAAATTAGTGATACAATTGTATGCATTTGCAAGTATGTGGAAAGTGGTTCTGTACGTCTCTGCAAATTTGCTCAACAGTTTTAGGTATGGCTTTACAGGCTCCTGTAGCAATATGGCAGGTACATTGAATGTGAAAGAAGAAAGGCTGCTCTATTTTGAAGTGGGATAGTACAGAGTTTCTTGGACCAGCCATTACACTTGCACCTTCTGTACCAAGTGCCTTACATTTTTCATGGTGATACCATCTTTCACAAAACATTTTTTAATCTGCTCAAGAATTGTATCAGTAGTATCTTCAGTGAGATCAAAAAGGCGGTAGAACTGGTATTGGCTTTTACCAGCATCAAAATAGATGACTACCATGGCTATTTTTTTGGTTGTCGAGATGTCTGTATGTAACGCTCCTGCGTTTCATGTATGGTGTGGATTTTCAGCTGCAGAAATATTCCACTTCGGTAGTCATGTAAGAGAGATGCTGAGATACCATTCCCAACCTCAATGACTCATCATGTGTGGAAGGTCTTAATTCAGCTAGTAAATACACACACTCAACAAGCTGGTTCCTAGAGTGACTTTATGTATGTAGTAACACAGTGATGAAGATTTAAGAGATAGGTTGAGTGGAGGTGGTAGGTGACAGACACTTGAAGGTAAGACAGTAGCAGATGGATGCAGGTAGGTTTAGCAATCATGTATGGTAGCAGATGACAGAGTAGCAGGTGGACATACAAGAGTGATCAACCCAGTGCAGGAATAAGTAGCAGTAGTCTTAAGAGCTAGCAATCTAGATATGCAGATGTGATAAATAGTCTTTACTATGCAGAGCTAGATAGTGTAAGCTTAGTATAAGTTTATAGAGGGTTCCCCTGCGGTGTACTTAGCACTAATAGCAATACAGCCGAAGGTTGGTTCAGGAGGAGCGGATGATCCGGAAGCGGGATGCAGGGATCAGCACAGCGAGGTTCCGTCAGCGAGGTATGCTTGCAAGCACGAAAGCTTCAAGCCAAGTTAGCATCCAGGTAAGGGTGTTTGAACGAACACATGTGAGTGAGAACCGGCGATTTAAATAGCCATCTAGTCCGGCGCTGAGTGATGACAGCTTCAGTCTTAAAGGTGTATGCGCACCTTTCCAAAAGAGAATGGTGGGGCGCATACACTTGTGAAAAGAGTAATTTAGGGTACCAAAGGTACCGGAACATTACAATACCCCCCCCTTAAGGCCGGCTCCTGAAGGCCTCTGGAGCTGGTTTGTCTGGGTATCTCGCATGAAAATTGCGGATTAATCTAGAGGCATGTATTTCAGAGGTGTTTAGCCAGGTGTCGTCTTGGGGCCCATAGTTCTTCCATCTAACCAAGTACTGAAGTCTTCTTCTGTAGATACGAGAATCCAGAATCTCTTTTATCTCGTATTCTTCTCCACCTTCAACTTGTACAGGAGGTAGGTGGAATATTAGGCCTTATTCCTTGGTCCGGAACATGGGGCTTCAGTAGCGACACATGGGAAATGGGATGGATTTTTAGGTCTATTGGCAATGTAAGCTGTACTGCAGCTTTTCCAATAAGTTTTTTGATTGGGAAAGGTCCCAAGAACAGAGGTCCAAGCTTTTTGCTAGGGATCTTCAATCTTAAATTTTTTGATGAGAGCCAAACGAGGTCCCCGATAGTGTACTGTGGAGAAGGTCTTCTGCGAAGATCATAGTACTTCTTTTGTTGACTGTGAGCGTGTGCAATGGTAGTATTTAATAAACCCAGAGAATCCTTTATTTGGGTAAGATAATCTGAGGCTACTGGGTTGTTCGAAGGAAGGATGCGTGGTGGAAGAATAGAGGGATGAAACCCATAGTTCAAGTAGAACGGACTCTGCTTGGTTGTACTGTGGGTTGCGTTGTTGTAGGCAAATTCTGCCAGAGGGAGAAGATCCACCCAATCATCCTGTTGGTAAGAAGTGTAACAACATAAATACTGCTCGATGCATTGGTTGACTCTTTCAGTCTGTCCGTTGGTCTGCGGATGGTAAGGAGAAGTGAGCTTCCGCTCGATCCGTAGTATGTGACATAGTTCTTGCCAGAACTTAGAAATAAATTGGGATCCACGGTCAGACAGAAGAGTTTTTGGGATACCATGTAATCTAAAGACATGTTTCATCAGGAGTTCTGCCGTTTGTTTGGACGAAGGTAGTCTGCGAATAGCAATGAAATGTGCCATCTTTGTCAGATGGTCCACTGACACCAAGATGGTATTAAATCCTTTGGAAAGAGGCAATTCTACGATGAAGTCCAAGGACAAAACTTCCCATGGAGTTTGGGGTATTGGTAGACTGCATAGTAGACCGGATGGTCTCGTAGTGTCAATTTTGGACCTGGCACAGACATTGCATGAAGAGACGAATTTTTGTATAGATGTTTTCATGTCAGGCCACCAGAATTGCCGGGAAATCAAATTAAGAGTCTTTGTCATACCCATATGTCCTGCCATAGGTACATCATGAGATAATTCCAAGATCTTGGTGCGTAGGGTAGGTGGTATGTAAAGTTTGTCGTTGTAGTAGAGGAAGCCTTCTGCATCAGTATTTAGTTGTGGTGGGGGTGAATCCAAACTTATACCATGCAAAACCTCTTCCTTCAAGGAACGGACAACTCCAATAATGCGTTTGTGAGGTATTATAGGAACGGAAGGGATTTCAAAGTAGTTTTCTTCAGTTAGTCGTGATAGTGCATCCGCCTTTTTGTTCTTATCTGCAGGTGTGTAAGTCACTAGGAAGTTAAACCTTAGAAAGAATAGTGACCATCGTACCTGTCGGTGTGAGAGAGTTTTGCTAGTCTGAAGATATTGGAGGTTTTTATGGTCCGTGTATATTATTATTGGTAATTGGGTGCCTTCGAGCAAATGTCGCCAATTCTCCAGAGCCAATTTTATAGCAAGCAGTTCCTTTTCACCCACGGGGTAATTTATCTCGGGACTGCTTAGGGATTTAGAAAAAAAAGGCGACTGGATGAAGTGGTGAAGTGTGGGTTGGTCGTTGGGAGAGTATTGCTCCTACTGCCATGTTTGACGCATCTACCTCCAGAATGTATTGGAGGGATGGGTCTGGATGGCGTAATATGGGAGCGGAAGTAAACCTTGTCTTTAACAAGTGAAAAGCTTTATTGGCTTCTTCTGACCATTTGAATGGTTTTTTTATGCTAGTGAGCTGTGTGAGGGGTCTCACAATAGCAGAAAAGTTTTTAATGAACTTCCTGTAGAAATTTGAAAATCCCAGGAATCGCTGTAGCGCCTTGCGTGTGGTTGGTGTAGGCCAATCCTGAATGCAGGATATTTTACTCATGTCCATCTCGATTCCTGTTTTGGATATGATGTAGCCTAGAAAGAGTACCTCGTCTTTATGAAACAAGCATTTCTTCAGTTTCACATAAAGGTTATGTGCAAGCAATCTCGATAGTACAAGTCTTACATGTCTTATGTGTTCAGACAGGGATCGTGAATATATAAGTATATCGTCCAGATATACCACAACACAGACATCTAGTAAGTCTTTAAAAATATTGTTTATAAATCGTTGGAAAACTGCAGGGGCGTTGCATAGCCCGAATGGCATCACAACATATTCGAACAATCCGTATCTGGTTCTGAATGCAGTCTTCCACTCGTCTCCATCACGGATTCGAATGAGATTGTATGCTCCTTTCAGGTCCAATTTTGAAAAATAGGTAGCTCCACGCACCTGCTCAATGAGCTCAGGGATAAGCGGTAGAGGATAGCGATCTTTTATTGTGATAGCATTCAATTTCCTGTAGTCGATGATAGGTCTGAGACTTGAGTCCTTATTGCGAACAAAAAAGAGTCCTGCTGCTGTGGAAGAAGTGGAAGGTCTAATAAAACCTTTTTCCAAATTCTCATCCAAATAGGTTTTGAGATGGGAAAGTTCATCCTGTGAAAGAGGATAAACATGACCGAACGGCAATTTGCTATTTGGGAGTAGATCAATGCTACAATCATAGTCTCGATGAGGAGGTAATGCTTGAGCATTTTTCTCAAGAAAAACCTCAGAAAGATCCTGATAACATAGTGGTGCAATCTCATCTGTCACCATAGACAGAATCTTCCCGGAAGACGGGAGGTTACACGTATCCTCGCAATAGCAAGAGAGGAAGGCCAAGGACCGTTCCTTCCAATCTATGGTTGGTTGGTGTGTGTGTAACCAGGGAAGTCCCAACACAATGGGAAAGTGGGGTGAAGGTATTAAATCGAAGGTAGTAGTCTCCCTATGAGACTCGTTAATTGTGACTAGAAGTGCTTGTGTCTGATCGGTGATTGGACCAGAGGATAACGGAACACCGGTAATAAGACTTACTGAGACAGGTTTAAGTTTAGAAATAATAGGAATTTTATTTGAAGCAGCAAAACATATATCAATATAATTTCCACAAGATCCTGTGTCAATCATGGCCTTAGTAGTAATCCTGTTCTGGTCCCACTGTAATGTCAAACAAACAAAAATGTAAGGGTTAGTGAATGAAGTTGTCAATCCCCCTAGGAGGACATGTGAACACTCACCCTTCTTTTTGTTGACTAGGGGACAGACATTTATCTTGTGATCCGGGGATGCACAGTACAAGCAGAGATTTTCATATCGTCTTTTGGCTTTTTCCATAGTTGATAGCGGTGGGCGTATGGTTCCTACCTCCATAGGAACGGGGTTAACGGCCGGAATCCGAGAGGAAACGGATAATGGCATTCCCATTTTCTCAGCCTTTCTTTCTCGTAGTCTTCTATCTATGGTAATACTGAGTTGTATTAATGCATCCAGGGTTTTTGGTAGATCCGCTCGGGCGAGTTCGTCCTTAACGGCTTCTGATAGGCCAAGCCTAAATTGGGTTTTCAGAGATGCATCATTCCATTCTGAATCAAGGGTCCATCTCTTGAATTCCGCGACAAAGTCTTCTACAGGCCTCCTTCCTTGTTTCAAGGATCTTAATTGAAGATCGGCAGTACTCTGCCTATTGGGGTCATCATATAGGCTAGTGAGTTCTGCTAGGAACAAGGCATAGGAGTTGAGAAGCTGGTCGTTTTTCTCAAAAAGAGAGTCTGCCCAGGCTCGAGGATCGCCTGTTAGGTAAGAAATAATAGTACAAACCTTAATGTGGTCAGTAAGGTAGGTACGAGGTTTTAGCAAAAAAAGTAACTCGCATGCGTTTTTAAATTCGCGAAATTTTTTGCGATCGCCTGCAAATACCAAAGGGGGATTTATCTTGGGTTCAGGGGACTGAGCAGAGGTAAGTTGTGTCAGTCTAATTACCTGCTGCGACAGAGCCTGATTGTCTTCTTTTAATTCAGCAAGTGCGTGTATTAACGCAGTTACTTGCTGTTTTAATTGTGTCACCTGAGTGGTTATTTCTGCTGAATCCATTTGTAGGTTCGTTCAATCTGTAACGCTCCTGCGTTTCATGTATGGTGTGGATTTTCAGCTGCAGAAATATTCCACTTCAGTAGTCATGTAAGAGAGATGCTGAGATACCATTCCCAACCTCAATGACTCATCATGTGTGGAAGGTCTTAATTCAGCTAGTAAATACACACACTCAACAAGCTGGTTCCTAGAGTGACTTTATGTATGTAGTAACACAGTGATGAAGATTTAAGAGATAGGTTGAGTGGAGGTGGTAGGTGACAGACACTTGAAGGTAAGACAGTAGCAGATGGATGCAGGTAGGTTTAGCAATCATGTATGGTAGCAGATGACAGAGTAGCAGGTGGACATACTGTACAAGAGTGATCAACCCAGTGCAGGAATAAGTAGCAATCTAGATATGCAGATGTGATAAATAGTCTTTACTATGCAGAGCTAGATAGTGTAAGCTTAGTATAAGTTTATAGAGGGTTCCCCTGCGGGGTACTCAGCACTAATAGCAATACAGCCGAAGGTTGGTTCAGGAGGAGCGGATGATCCGGAAGCGGGATGCAGGGATCAGCGCAGCGAGGTTCCGTCAGCGAGGTATGCTTGCAAGCACGAAAGCTTCAAGCCAAGTTAGCATCCAGGTAAGGGTGTTTGAACGAACACATGTGAGTGAGAACCGGCGATTTAAATAGCCATCTAGTCCGGCGCTGAGTGATGACAGCTTCAGTCTTAAAGGTGTATGCGCACCTTTCCAAAAGAGAATGGTGGGGCGCATACACTTGTGAAAAGAGTAATTTAGGGTACCAAAGGTACCTGAACATTACACTGTAGTTTAATCAATCATTAATGAAAAGTGACAAGAGGAAAGTTTGTGGCACAACAGCTGTTTATTGTACTTGTCAATTACATTTTTAGTTAGCATGGACCCCTTTGGTATGCTTACAAGAAAGGGAAATCACAATTTTGGAGTCTGGAAGCCAGTCGGCCATTTTTTTCGGCAATAAAATGAGCTAGTTTCAACTCGGTTAAAGTTTTTCTTTTATGAGCCAAAACTTCTGAGTCTGTGCTTTGTATAGCAAATGTACCAATTCCAGAGTTGGCTTGCCTGGCTGCAGCAATAGTTTCATGTTTGTAACTTGCAGCATGACTAAGGACATCACGAACACTGCCATGTGCTATGCTGAAAACTTTTTGGCACCACAGATACTTAGCATTTTGTTTGGACTTATGATCAGCTTACAACCAGTATTTGAACTGCAGATCTGTTAGTCATAAGTCTAAGAAGGAGCAATGCCTGTTTTTTCATTTTTTTTCTATAGGTGGCTCGGGCATTGCCCCTTTTATTCATAAAGTGCAAATGCACAGACTGTCACCTTAAAGCGGTAGTATACTCGTATTTTTAACTTTTACTTACAGGTATGCCTATAATAAGGCTTACCTGTATGTAAAATTAATATCTCCTAAACCTGCACAGTTTAGGAGATATTCACCCTGCATGTAGCCGCTGACACCAGCGGCGCATGCTCTCTAAAGGTCTGGCGTATCTTGCCGGACCTTCAGAGCTCCTTGCCGGAAAATGAACTCCCGGGCGCATGCGCGGGAGTGACGTCATCGCGGCTCCGGCCACTCAGAGCGTCAGACCCGCCAAACCCGGAAGAGACGCAGAGGAAACATAACAGCTCCCTCATCGGTGTCCGGGCGACTGTGTGGGGGCATTATGCCAATGTCTTGCAGGGTTTTGTTTTTGTTTTTTTTTGTTTTTTGGGGATACAACCGCTTTAGGGCTCTTTCACACGGGCGATCCGATCAGATCCGCCTGTCAGTTTTTTAGGCGGATCTGATCGGATCCTCCATGCAGCTCTATGGGGCAGCGGATGTCAGCGGAGACACCTCCGCTGACACCCGCTGTCATCCGTATCCGATCCTGTCCGTGAAATCTGGACGGATGGAAACCCTATTTTTCCATCAGTTCAGGGATCGGATCGGATGAGAGCGGACAGGCGGTCCGCTCTCATCCGATCCCCCATAGAGAGCAGCGGGAGCTGTGACACCTCCCTCTCCGCACTGCAAGCCGAGACGGAGCTGTCATCCGCCGGCTCAGCGGGGATCGGCGGTTTGATCCCCGCTGAGCAGCACGGATCCGCCTACGGAGGCGGACCGCGTGAAAGAGCCCTTTAAAGAAGAGAGATATTTACTCTTCTGTTACCAACAGCACTGAACTCAAAGAATTAAGCCAGCCCTGAATGAGCCCTCCTAAATCTTAGTACACGGAATCAGAGAACCAAACTACACTCTAACCAGCCCAGAGTGAGCCTCTAACATTTAAGTAACTGACACTGACTGTGTAACCTGTACTAGTACTGCCTTGTGTGTTGCAGATGCCTGTATGTGTACACGAAAGTCAGGAAAGCTATAGTTAATGAAAACTGACCTTTAGGAATTGTCTGCAGAATTTTACTACTAAAACACGCTAGCTGCAATTAGACAGAGATGCATCACGTGTGAAGATTGTTGTGGATGTGGAGTCTTGGAAGGTGTCTAAAAAAAGGAAATTAAAATAAAAATCATGTAGTTTGTATATGTTGCCCACTACAGTAGGCTGCAAAGACAAAGTGAGTGTGGGGTGTATTGTGTGAAGGATAAGCACTTACAGTTACATGAGCTGGTTGTCTAAGCTGGTGGCGGTGGTGGTTTCTGTAGGACCATACATCTGCTTTCTCAATCCTGTCGAATTTGCTAGGGAAGAAGAAAAAAAACATTAGCTTGATATGACTTCAATCCCCACTCCACCCACCCAAGTTCCCTTCCCCACAGTAACAGTCACATACACATAGACATTCCATACCAGGCTTCTATAACTTACCAGAAGACAGAGGTGCAAGAAAGGGACCTGATCCAGCAGTGCCAGTGGCTGGTCCATAGTGGGTGGCGACGGCGTCAGTCCAGAAGAACCTAACAGCACAAATAGGGAGAAGGAGAAGAGCAAATATGAGACTATAGCAAATCATTTATTTGAGAAAGCACACCACAAAAACATTCTCTAATTGCTTACTGGATTGAAGCCAAGGGGAATGCTTTAGGAGTTGCGGCAGGTGGTAGTTCTTGATAACGGCAGAGGTGGCAGCATCAAATGGGAACTGGCGTGATTGGGAGTCCACAGTCCAGGGAAATCCAATCTAACAGCACAAAGAAAAAAGACGTAAGGTAGAGTGAAGGAGAAGTGCAAACATGATAGTGGCCACTGGGCTAAGCTACTAGAGACATATTATCCTACTGCACTATGGGAACAGATGAAGGTGCAGATTCTTCTAGGAACATATGTATATGAATTTAGGTGTACAAAATTCATTCCTAAATCAGCAGGCTACAAAACTACCTTAACTGTCTCATTCATTGTTGGCATTTGATGATCAGGGGTTCTTTGCAGGGGGAGCTGATGACACCTGTGATTTTTGTTCTTCTCCCAACCTGCTGCTGGTGAAAGAGAACCCACAATAAAGCTTCTGGTCTTCTTTTCTAAATTCAGGCTCCTGTTGTTCTTCAGGAGGAGGTATGATTTCCTCCATTTTCATCTCTGTCGTTAGGTCAGTCAGTGGGCACTGTGAAGAGAAAAAAACATTATTATTGGAAGATGTACAATGATGGCCTTTCTATTTGAAATGGTTATGCACACTCAGGTCCTGGGAAAATATAGATGGCAGAACATTGGACAAAGATAGAATAAACAAAGGTGACCAGCGCTATGGAATATATATCAACCATATCTAAATTATAAGGTGTAAGCTGCCAACAACCGAACCCAATGAAGGGTTAAGAGATGAAAAATTGCAAGAAAGGTTGAAAACGGCGCTACCTTTTTAAAAGTGATAAAATGCACTTAAATAAATGAGTGGTGTATTCCCACTGTGAAAGATAAATTATAAGGTGCATAAGTGATATAAGTCTATATGAAGACCAAATATTTTATTCTTATAATTGATAGTATTAAAGTGCCAAGTGCTTGTGCAATAAATAATCCAGAAAAAATTAGAAAGGAACAGTGAATTTTATTCAAAATACAGATTATGCAGTGTGCATAAAAACAATAGTGCTATATGATGATTTTTATAAGTAGTGAATAGGATAATTTAGGAAAAGGTTCCCTTGGATAAGTGTGAGTAAAGGTGAAAAGAAGTTGATATAAAAGGGGTTTTATTCATTAGCAGTGAAAAAAGATCCGGGTTGCAATCACCAGCGTGGCCACTAGGTGTCGCACCCTGTATATACAACCTGCTGTGTGTTTTTCCCAAGGAGATAGGGATGGTAATGCCCAGGGGTTCCTTCGATGGAAAAGTTGTTTGTAGATAACGATCCCTCAAACATAAAGAAAAAATGGAAACACCCTGGTGCAGTATCTTTTACAACCACAAGAATGGTGTAGTGACTTACAGTTTTAGCTGTAGGCTGTCCGCGATCAGATTAGCCGGGAAGCTTCCGCGTTCCACGGCCCTCGCTCCAAATGCCGGAAGTGACGTAATGACGTAAAAGACTGCACCCTACGCGTTTCGTCAGAGGACGTCTGCTGGAGCACTGCCAAGGACCCATGTGTGGTTCCTATACTTACCATCTCCATGGTAAATGGCGGGCTTACTTCCCCACCCTCCAGTTTCAGCCAGTCTATGCTTGTAAAAAATGGGTGATGTGGCAGATCTTCACAAAGCGCATCTCATAAATCTTGGCATTTGCATTGGAGCTGTAACAATATACTATACATAAAATAGGTAATCAATGGAACAAAGGTAATAACTATGCAATTCTACTTTTATAATATTAATAGGATAGCCATTTTTTTTTTTTGCTGGCTGCAGATGGTGCTAGCTTACTTTGTTCCAGGGGCGTTTTATGAAATCCATGGGCCTGTGTGCAAGATTATAAACTGGGCTCCATTGCTTGATGAAAAAAAATTGTGGTGCGCTTAGTGTGCTGTGTTGAAGAGTTGGCATGCTTTTCTTTGTGCAGGGGTGTTTCTAAGATTGTACAAGACCTGGGGTGCCTTTAGGCACCCTAAGCAGAGTGGTAAAATAGTGCAAGTAGCATGCCGTGCAAAAAGGTGGGTAGAGCCACATTGTGCTAAAAATGGGGGGGGGGGGGGGAGTGGGAGGGGCTTAAAGGGGCATGCCTATAAAACAAAACCCTTCTTCTACTAGATGTGTATAAACCGCAGTACAATTATTATTTTAAAAATGAAAACACTTCTATTAGAGCTAATACTTTGAACCTACCGTAAAGAAGAACATCATTAAAATAGTCAGTAACTGTCTAGCAACCAGCAGTAATGTGCAATATACTGTATGCAATGCAGGAGTGTGCAATATACAAAATAGCATACAGTATGTAATGCAGGACTCTGTTAAGCTGGCCATAGATGGTTTGTTTTTTCTTGGTCAGTCAGTGTGCAAAATATTCCTCCACCTACACAAATTAGGTGGATTGAGAAATCTCTGTACAATATTACCCCCGCCCCCCAAGTCACTCTGTCCCCAGCACAATCCCCCCCCCCCCCCAAAGTCAGTCTGCTCCAGTACAATAACCCTCCCAGTCAGTCTGTCCCCTGGTACAATCAATTACCCCACCCCAGCTCAGTCTGCCACAGTCTGCACAATTTCCACCCCCCCCCCCCCCCTAAATTCACAGACCTCAACTCAGACAAAGCTCACTGGCATGGGAGATTTCCTTTCCCCCACGCTCCCAGTAATGCTGATCCTGCCCTCAGACAGCCGCCCCCAGGTCCTGTAACAGAATCTGTGTGTGTGACTGTGAGTTGTACAGGACATAGTTGCCAACATTTCCAAAAAGTTCCAAGGACACGTTTTTAGCTGTGCATTCAACAATCTATTGAAGAATGTACTTTATGGGTGGGGCATTCATTTCACTGCAGAGGGTATGACAGTATGTGTAGGAGTGCGGAGTGTATGACAGTGGATAGTATGTATAGAAGAGGAGTGATTAGGGTGTAATGGTGGACAGTATATGCAGAAGCGGAGTGCATAGTGTATGGCGGTGGGTAGTATGTACAGGAGAGGGGTGCAGAGTGTATGGCGGTGGGTAGTATGTGTAGGAGAGGAGCACAGAGTGTATGGCGGTGGGTTGTATGTGCAGGAGAGGAGTGTGGAGTGTACGGCGGTGGGTAGTATGTGCAGGAGAGGAGTGTGGAGTGTACAGCAGTGGGTAGTATTTGCAAGAGAGAAGTGCAGAGTGTATGGCAGTTTAGTAGTTTGTCCAGGAGAGGAGTGCAGAGTTTATGGCGGTGGATAGTATGTGTAGGAGAGGAGCACAGAGTGTATGGGGGTGGGTAGTATGTGCAGAAGAGGAGTGTGGAAGGTATGATGGTGGGTAGTATGTGCAGGAGAGGGGTGTGAAGTGTACGGAGGTGGGTAGCATGTGCAGGAAAGGTGTGTGGAGTGTATAGGGGTGGGTAGTATGTGCAGGAGAGGGGTGGGTAGTATGTGCAGGAGAGGAGTGTGTAGTGTATGGCGGTGGGTGGTATGTGCAGGAGAGGAGTGCGGGGGGTAAGGCGGTGGGTAGCATGTGCAGGAAAGGTGTGTGGAGTGTATAGGGGTGGGTAGTATGTGCAGGAGAGGAGTGCGTAGTGTATAGGGGTGGGTAGTATGTGCAGGAGAGGAGTGTGTAGTGTATGGCGTTGGGTGGTATGTGCAGGAGAGGAGTGCGGGGTGTAAGGTGGTGGGTAGTATGTACAGGAAAGGTGTGTGGAGTGTATGGCAGTGGGTAGTATGTACAGGAGAGGAGTGTGTAGGATATGGAGGTGGGTAGTATGTGCAGGAGAGGAAATGCATAGTGTATGGCGGTTGGTAATATGTGCAGGAGGGGAGTGTGCGGAGTGTAAGGCAGTGGGTAGTATGTGCAAGAACGGTGTGTGGAGTGTATGGTGGTCGGTAGTATGTGCAAGAGAGGAGTGCGGAGTGTATGGCGGTGGGTAGTATGTGCAGGAGAGGAATGCGGAGTGTATGGCGGTGGGTAGTATGTGCAGGAGAGGAGTGCATGATGATGGGTAGTTAGAGCAGGAAGAAGAAAGTACATGGTGTGAACAAGCCTTAAGTTATTGCTCCAGCACGACAGAGGTCACTGGGCAGTGGCATGTATGGAGCAACTGACGCTGGCTTCAGTTATACAGCAGCAGTACTGGCCTCCCACCCTCCTGCAGACACTGCTCTTACCCCCACCCTCCCTGCCATCTCAATCCCACTCCTCAAGTCTCTGCATACAAGTCCCTCCTGACATCTTACAAAACCCCTGCAAATTACCTCCCCACACATATCTGCCTGTCACTAAGCACATACAGTGCCGCTGGGTTGATACACCGCAGGCCTTGATTCTCCTCTTTCCATCCCTCTCAGAGTGAACTCCTCTAGACGGCATCCCTGCCAGTGGGATTTCTGAACTCAGGATATGAGCTTAAATCCTGCCAGCACTTGTCAGCAGCAGCCGGCAGCTTCACCTCCACCTAGTAGGCATCTTTCTGCAAGCAGCGCTGGAGCACATTGATAGAGAGTGCTTAAGAGGGGTTGAGGGAGAATTCAACCTGAGGGGTGTATAAATTTAGCCGCGCTGTATGTACGTAGTTACAGGCAAAGCTGTAGCGCCTGGAACATGCCTCATCTGAGGGTGCAGTGTCTGTTGAACACAGTGGGCCCCATCCTCCTCACGGCCCATGTGTACTTCACACTTTGCACCCATGGATGATATGCCACTGCTTGGTTCCCTTTGAGGTCCTTGAGATCCATTATAAAACCCTTGGGGAAACTTGGACGATCGTTGACGATGGAGTATATTTACCTCTAGTGCCCTGTACATTGGAGTGCCAACTTGGTCATACATGGTTCTGGTAAAGCTCACACCTAACGCTGATAAGTCAAAGTCGGTGATTCTCACATGTCCGACGCTATCCAGCAGAATGTTGTCTGGTTTGACATCCCGGTGTGTGCAAGCCTCCAGTCATGAAGGATGTAGAGACACAAGAGAAGCCAGAAGGGATCAAAGCATAGGAGAGATAATCCCTTAAGCGAGCCATAGATGGGTTAGCAGGAACCCGCCAAGATTCAAACCATGTATGGGCAGGCTGAATGTACCCAAGTTGATGGATCAATCAACTTTAGGTACAACCAGCCTGCTGGATTTTACATGCAATTATTGCAAACAGCTGTAATAGACACTAGCAATAATCACGGTCTTCTCCTGGCAGGGATGGACATCCCCCCGCCCCCCCCCCCCCCACCAGGAGAACACAATGACTCAGCAGGAGGGATTCCTGCATCAACACTGTATGTGTTGATTGGGCAATCTAGTGAATTTATTTCCTGCAATCCATGGTTGCTAGAAAGAATATTTTCTTCCTTTATGGCCGGCCTTAGGAGTTTTTTTTTAGCCCCTCCATGTCTTATAATTGTGTTAGGATTCAGGTTTTTCTGAGGAAAAACATTCATCACCAAAGTATTCCTAGGATTTGGTGCAGCTAAACTTTCACCATCCAGGTTCTGACTGATAAATATGAAATACGTTTGTGGTCTGGTTCACTCAGCACCGGGGGTTACACCTTGCTCAAAGGCCTGTTTACCCATGCATAGAACCAGGCAAGGGCCACAGTCATGTGAAAGTCAAACATTAAGGCAACCCCCCCCCCCCCCAACTCAGAGATGAGCCATTTGTGTGTAGTGTTATATGCGGATTTCTTCCAAAGATGTTGTCTTTTGTCATACACACTTGTACAGGTGTATGTGTTGCATTAGGATGGACATGCAGGGCCTATGCCCACTCCACCAGTTAGCGTACCTCTGTTACCTCACTCCCAGTAACCGAATTGGGTCCCGCTGAGCACATAGCGTGGACCTCATGCATGCTCCACTTAACCCATCTCGTTCCATACCAAGTGACCAGGTATTCAATCTCCCTAATCAGCTACTCCACTCCTGGTGACTGACGGAGACTGACAGCTGGGAAGGGAACCAAGTCCCGATCCCCCCCACTACCGGAGAACCCTTCCACCTATTCAGGTACAATGCCAATGACTGGTTGCCATTCTAACTTCAGGTTACCCAGAGAAACTTCCTTGCAAGGTAACCTTTTGTTGTAGAGATGTTTCACAGACCTCAATGTGCTAGTTCAGACCCAGGTTCCCGATTGAAATATGCCAGGACTCTACATGCACCCCTTCAGACCATGCTTTGAGCAGAGCAAGCAACTGTTCAGACACTTGGCAGAACATGTACAGCATGTGGCAACATCATTTCCCTAACCAAACTAAACTGTGGCTGCCCCAGGTTACCTTTATGGGTGTAACATCTTGGAGTCCAAACTGTAGATAGCTCGAGTGGAGAAGTTCATGTCCTTGGGAGTGTTTTCCGATGGGTTGGTGTTCCAACAAGCTTCCTAGGACATAATTCAGAGTATAGTGCCCCGCAAATTCAGGTGTTTGCCGAACGGGCGATGTTCAGGCTGAACTTATGCTCGGTCCGAACCGCTCGCCCAACCCTATTGAAGAGGCAGCTACTGGGAAGTAATGACTGATAGGTAGGGAAGAGTCCCTTACAGCAGTGGTCCTCAACTCCGGTCCTCGGGGCCCACTAACAGGCCAGGTTTGCAAGATAACTAAATTCCATCACAGGCGATCTCATTTGCTGCTCAGTGATTGCAATATTCTAGTCTGCATCTCCCCAAGGTAATACTTAAAATCTGGCCTGTTAGTGGGCCCTGAGGACCGGAGTTCAGGACCACTGCCTTACAGCACTGATATCACACAGTCCAAGCTGGGATGGAGTGCATAGTATTACACAGAGACACAGGGAATGGGGTAATAGTGCACACAGACACACAGGATCACTAGGAGAGAGTGACCACACAGGGGCCCTCATTGTATAATAAAGTCACCCAGTCTGGTCAAATGAAGTCATTTTGAAGGACAAATGTTTCAAAATTACAATCTGCCAATGGAAACCAGGGAAATTGGCATCTATGTAAAGGAGTACATAACACCCCATACATCCCCGTGCAGGCAGTTCCATTGATGTACTTTGTAAATTGGAACGCATTTGTTGCATGGGCATCTACATGGATATGGGTGTGTGTTCCCAAATGCACACTGTGTGTTTTCGGGGACACATCTGCTCTTTAAACAGATGTAAAATTCAGAGCAGCAGCTGCACGGCCATCAATTACCCTCAATAGGACTGCCTGCACAGGGATGTATGGAGCACTTATAAAATTACAAGTGCTATTGCGCTGGCAGATCCAAGTGAGCTTCTGGCAAAAACAATCAGATGCGTTTGTGAGTGACAAACGTCACGGCCCCAAAGACATCAACTCTGATGAAACGCGTAGAGAAGAGTCCACGCTTGTGACATCACCACGTTGTGGAAAAGGAAGACAAAATAAAACTAGCTCTCCAAAAATGGGAGAACTTTTCAGACACATCTTAGGCAATTTGTATAAAATTTCAAACTTTTTAAAAAAAATGAATTAAAAAGCACAAACATAGATATTAAAACCAGAAAAAGCACCCTCTACACTTAATCGGTCAACAGATACCCAATCCTTGAATATGGAAATAACAAGCAAGGCTAATATTGTAAACTGTATAAGAGTTCAAATGTAACTTTAGTAGGTGTGATGTCAGTAGGAATCACCGTAATGTGGCCCGGCGCTTTTCCATATTCATGTCTGTGGGTGCATTCATCTCCCTTGGGACATGATCACCTTTGCCAGCTTGGATGATTGGACACACTTTCTACTACACACAGAAGGGTAGGTTTCTGTTGTTGGGGATGTTTAAAAACTTTTCTATGCCCTAATGTTTGGAGAGATGTATATGTAGGTACATAATCTGCTTTCTGGGGGTACACCAACTTTATGAAATTACTGAACGATTCCTCTTTTGTCTCTGTGTTTTTATTTTTTGATACAGTATAAGTGGCATCCATCCTATTTTTGTTGTGGTGCTTTCTGGGTCTACGGTGTGATCTTGCATATCCAGGATGTAATATTTCACCCGTCCATTCTATATATTTTTTAAATTGATGACTTCATGTTACATCTTTCCAATCGATGACTGGTTCATGTCCATTGACATCTTGGAGTCTATCCAATGGACACTGGCGTGATTAATGTTGTATGGGGTAAGAAGCCATTACCAATACGATGCACTCTCTTATGATTACATATTATCCCTTTGGGATACATTTTGGGAATATAATACAATATATCTTTTTTGCCCTAGCCCAGTTTGGAGGTTATCTCTAAATCTATGCCTTCACGCCCATCTGGTTGCTGTTTCTTGGCTACAGGGGGGACCTTCTTCATTGAGGGATACCTGAGTTTGCCTCCATCCCCTCTTCCCTTTCCTTCCTCTGGGATGGCCCCTATGTCTGCCCCCATGATCTGTTGCCACCCTTCTCTATGCTTCTGAAGTTGATCAGGCAAGCAATGAAATTACTTAAATTTTATATATATGCTGGGTATTGCATACTGTTATACATTGCTCAAAAAAATTAAAGGAACGCTTTTTAATTAGAGTATAGCATCAAGTCAATTAAACTCCTGGGATATAAGTCTGGTGAGTTAAATAGCAGAGGGGGTTGTCAGATCGCCTGACGAAGGAGCACGGATGCTCTGAACGCGTGTAACCCCTATTTTTCTCCTGCCAGGAAGTGATGTCATCAGGGATCAGAAGTCGGCAGCCGGAGCCCTGTTGTGCATGCTCCGCCGCGGCCAGTGACAACTAGCAGCCCCACAGCGGCTCGGCTACACCTCTGGAACCTCACCACCTTCTCCTATGACCACTATCCTGGAAGAGGAAGATGGATGACCCTAACAGTCTTTGTGTACCGGTCTCACCCAACCTCGGACAGTGAGTCACCAATTTTAACAGTGTTAAATAAACTTGTACTATACTAAGCTGGCGCCGCTCTCTCCTTTCTTACTTCAAGAGATATCTTTCCATACTATGCTCACGACTCTTATAACTTAGAGTCCATTCTCTTTGGTAAGCACCCATTTTTTGTACATGGTGAAGGCACACCTGAATGATTCACTTTTTTGTTTGACTTTAATATCCACATTAAAAGGGCAAATTGGACTTATATTGAGCACTGGATTTTTCCACTACCTTGAATTTCAATAGGTGGTTCTGTTATTGGACTGTTATTATTTATGGGACTTTGCATATACAGTGCCTTGAAAAAGTATTCACACCCCTTGAAATGTTGCACATTTTGTCATGTTACAACCAAAAACGTAAATGTATTTTATTGGGATATTATGTGGTAGACCAACACCAATGGCACATAATTGTGAAATGGGAGGAAAATGATAAAAGTTTTTTAATTTTTTTTACAAATAAATATGTGAAAAGTGTGAGTGGGTTGCATTTGTATCCACCCCCCCCCCCCCAATACTTTGTAGAACCACCTTTTGCTGCCATTACAGTTGCAAGTCTTCTTGGGTATGTCTCTACCAGCTTTGTACATCTAAAGAGTGGAATGTTTGCCCATTCTTATAAATAGCTCAAGCTCTGTCAGATTGGATGGAGAGTGTCTGTGAACAGCAATTTTCAAGTATTGCCACAGATTCTCAATTTGATTTTGGTCTGGACTTTGACTGTGCCATTCTAACACATGATCTAAACCATTCCATTGTAGCTCTGGCTGTATGTTTAGGGTCGTTATTAGAGATCGACCGATTATCGGCAACACCGATATATTGGGGGCCAATATGCACTTTCCCCAATATATCGGAATCGGCCCCTGAGGTTACCGGTATTGACGATATTTAGGGAAAGTGCATGTCCTGGGGTGATGCCTGCAGCTAGAGGCATCACCCCGGTACCGGTGACTTGTAATGACAACCGATGCGGCTGAGAAGCCACTCGGCTGTCATTACAAGGAGCAGGAGGGGACTTCCCCCCCCCCTCCCGCCACCTTCCACGGCTCACCCCGGTCTCCCATCCCAATTTTTTTACATGTCCGGAAATATCAGCCAATATCGGCTGATACCGATATCCGATGACCAAAATATCGGTATTGGCATTAAAAAAACTATATCGGTCGATCACTAGCCGTTATTCTGCTGGAAGGTGAACTTCCGCCCCAGTCTCAAGTCTTTTGCAGACTCTAACAGGTTTTCTTCTAAGATTGCCCTGTATTTGGCTAGATCCATCTTCCCACCAACTCCGACCAGCTTCCCTGTCCCTGCTGAAGAAAAGCGTCCTCACAACATGATGCTGCCACCACCATGTTTCACGGTGGGGATGGAGTGTTTAGGGTGCTGTGCAGTGTTAGTTTTCCGCCACACATAGCGTTTTGCTTGTAGGCCAAAAAGTTACATTTTGTCTCATCTGACCAGAGCACCTTCTTCCACATGTTTGCTGTGTTCCCCACATGGCTTCTAGAAAACTTCAAACAGAACTTCCTATGGTTTTCTTTTAACAATGGCTTTCTTCTTGCCACTCTTTCATTAAGGGCAGATTTGTGGAGCACACGGCTAATAGTTGTCCTGTGGACAGATTCTCCCACCTGAACTGTGGATCTCTGCAGCTCTCCCAGAGTTACCATGGGCTTCTTGGCTGCTTCTCTGATTAATGCTCTCCTTGCCCGGCCTGTCAGTTTAGGTGGACAGCCATGTCTTGGTAGGTTTGCAGGTGTGCCATACTCTTTTCATTTCCAGATGATGGATTGAACAGTGCTCTGTGAGATGTTCAAAGCTTGGGATATTTTTGTATAACCGAACCCTGCTTTAAACTTCTTCACAACTTTATCCCTGACCTGTCTGGTGTGTTCCTTCACCTTCATTGCTGTTTGTTCACTAAGGCTCCCTAACAAACCTCTGAGGACTTCACAGAACCGCTGTATTTATACTGAGATTAAATTACACACAGGTGGACTCTCTTTAATAATTATTCAGGCAGCATATTGCAAAGGCACCAGAGGATTGCCCTCTGTGAGGAGCTCACTACTACTCCTCCTGACATCCCCTGGCACTTCCTCCCTCTTCTGCCATGATCATGGGAGTGGACACCTGCCTGAGAATAATTTAACAACCACCTGCCTGGTTATTTATACAATACTTCCTATGATGATGAAATATATGGATATGGATATGGCAAACTAGTGGTATTGTGGCCACAATACTGGGGCATTTAAGACGTATATTTATACAGCGTATGCCTTTGGTATATATACATGCACATGCACCCCAATATTTTGTTTATACAACTATGACTTTTCAATCATCCATTCATCAGTATACTTCCATATAAAATCCATGTATTTTATACCATCTGAATTATACTATGGATCTGCCGGCTGCCCTATGATTCTACACACGGAGGACCTTATAGAACACTAGTTGGTTTCTTGGTCTCTTAAGCCCTGAAGAAGCAAAACCAAGCGAAACGCGTTGGCTGCGCAGGGACCAATCTCCATCTTTCTTGCTGAGACCCACCACTCGGTTACCTTTAATTGTGTTCTGGTTTTTATTATTTGTGTTATTATGTGTTACATGTATGTACGTCATTTGAGCAGGCTTGTACATGCTTTTTTATGAGAATACATTGATGAATAAACATACGTTTTTAACCTACCCGCTGTGTTGTGTTATATTCTGACCATCTCATTTTGGCCTACAAAACCCCACTTTTTCTTCTTTTTTATGTTTGTGTGTCTCTTTAATAATTAGATGAATTCTGAAGACAATTGGTTCCACTAGATTTTAGTTAGGGGTATCGGAGTAAAGGGGGGCTGAATACAAATGCACGCCACACTATTCACATATTTATTTGTAACAAATTTGGAAAACCATTTATCATTTTCCTTCCACTCCACAATTATCTGCCACTTTGTGTTGGTCTATCACATAATATCCAAATAAAATACATTTACCTTTTCGGTTGTCACATGACAAAATGTGCGAAATTTCAAGGGGTATGAATACTTTGTTAAGGCACTGTATTTTAATCTGGTGTTTCGCATTCACTGTCGTTATCACTATTTGAAGTTTTATTGTCACTTTAATACGCCCCATGTGAACGTGGCCTAAAGATGAAGAAGACCAGAGCTGCCGTCTCCTGTTCCTTGTTAATAGTCCTTAAACTTATGGCAGGATGTGATGTACATTAAATATTGATGCTCATTTTTAATTTATTCCCCCTTGTCACTTATTCATCCATATCCTCCTGTTGTGATAATTAATCGAACAGTTCCTCCCATTCTCTTCCCGAATGTTTACCTGTCTCCCTTGGTTGCTAGGATACGGCCACTCCCCCTTCACAGGTGAGACCAGGCACTGCCGTCGGGTACCCAGAGTATCTCAGCATCCTGCCGCAGCCTCCAGCATGGCTTCTCATCATAGACGCTCGTCTACCCCAGAACTCCCCTATATCTCAGCGCTGACTGCTGTCCTGGAGACTCAGCATATGGTCTGAGATCATTTCATTGCCAGTTTTCTTCACTCTCACATGTATGACATAGACAGGATTACCTAAACCACAGGACTTCTAGGCTGAAAGTCTAACTGCATGTGTTGCCCATAGTGACCAGTCAGTAATTCCTTCCCTTTGCTGGGGGGTCCATCTCTGCCAGGTTGTGCAATGGCCCAATGGTGATGCAACATGTCATCACAGCACCGCGGCACAACCTAGAAACGACAGCTGGTGACATCAGAAAAAGATGGCGCTGCGGAGCTGGGTGTGCGAATCCATGGAGAACATCGCTGGATCTCCAGCCATGTGAGTATGAATTACCTATACAGGTAAGTGGGGAGGGGGGGTAAAATAAAGTTTGGGGGGAATTAAACCCTCCTTTACAGCCAACAAAGCTGCCATCTTTGCTTCTGTTTGATTTGCAGTTGCCATGGTGCTGCACATGTGATCTGTCATGAACCAGCCATTTGTTGGTTTGACTACATTAACCACTTCTGGACCAAAAGATTTTCCCCCTTAATGACCAGGCCATATTTTGCGATTCGGCACTGCGTTATTTTAACAAGCAATTGCGCGGTCGTCAGTGGTGTATTTAGGTTTAGTGCTGCCCTAGGCCTGACTAAACTTGCGCACCCCCTAATTTAAATATGACCCACTTGCTGTAAAGGCCACACCCCTTCCTGTTTATGACCCGCCCTGTCATCTGTAAACCACAGACCACAACCACAGTCTATCAGTGCCCATCAGTGCAGCCTCAGCAGTTCCCATAAGTTCAGCCTCATCAGTGCCCATCAGTGTTGCCTCATCAGAGCCCATCAGTGCAGCATATTAGTGCAGCCTCATTAGTGCCCATCAATGCAGTTTATCAGTACTCACCATTGCTGCCTCATCAGTGGCCATCAGAGCAGCATATTAGTGCCCATCAGTGCAGCCTATTAGTGCCCATCAGAAGGCTGATTTTTTTTTGTGCAGGGTGCAGCTTTTTTGCTGCCCCCCCCCCCCCCTGCAAAGTGCCGCCCTAGGCCCGGGCCTTGTTGGCCTAGGCCAAGATACAGCACTGGCGGTCGTGCTACACTGTACCCAAATAAAATTGATGTCCTTTTTTCCCCACAAATAGAGCTTTCTTTCGGTGGTATTTGATCACCTGTGCAATTTTTTAAAACAAATTAAGAGCGACAATTTTGAAAAAAAAGAAAAAAAACCCCCCACTATTTTTCACATCCTGCTATATAACATTCCCAAAAAAAAAAAAGTAAAAATTTTTTAACATTTTAGGCCAATTTGTTTTCTGCTACATATTTTTGGTAAAAAAAAAAAATTGCAATAAGCGTATTTTGATTGGTTTGCACAAAAGTTATCGTGTCTACTAACTACGGGAAATATTTATGTCATTTTCATTGTTTTTTTTTTTTTACTAGTAATGGCGGCAATCTGCAATTTTTTTGCAGGACTTCGACATTGCGGCGGACAGATCTGACCCCTGACTGACATTTTTGACACTTTTGGAGGGACCAGTGACATTACTACAGTAATCAGTGCTATAAATGTGCACTGTTACTGTAATAACGACACTGGCAGGGTTAAAAGTGTGGGTGATCAAGGGGTTAAATGTGTACCTAGGGGCGTGATTCTAACTGTATGGGGGCGTGGCTTGTGAAATGATCACAGAGACCTGTGATCCTATATAGAAGGATCACAGGAGCTCTATGATCATTCCAGAGAGAAGAACGGTCAGCTGTGTTTACAACAGCTGACCGTTCTCTCTCAGAGGGGAAGGATCGCGGGTGTCAGACGGCAATCGGAGCCACCTGACCTGTGCATCGGAGTGCCCGCTGACGAGTGGGGGTGGGTGGGAGCGTGCCGCTGGCGGCGCACGCTCGCCCGCAAGCTGCAGGCGCGCGACAGACGTATACCTACGTTGGTTTGCGCACGAGGGGCTGCCTGCCGTAGTATAACTGTGGCGGGTGGTCCGAAAGCGGTTAACGACTGCCACCAAAAGCAACAAGGGGCATAATTCCTGCTGCAGTCGCCAATTGAAGCATTGTGGCAGCGCCACGTGTACACAGCCGGCTGCCGCCACCGCAGCTAAAGGTGGTAGCAACTGATGGACAGTAAAAGCGCGGCTTAACCAAGGTGTTTTACTGTCCCCCAACCACTAGTGTGAAAGAGTGTGAAGCAAATTTTTTTTTCTGTTTGGATAAATTAAGGGCCAGTTTACACCATAGAAACCCAGTCTGGATGCGTTCCGGATGCTTTTCTGCATGCACATTTTTGATGCAGTCAGGTGCATTTTTCCCCGTTTCTTTTCTCTTAACCTTAAATAAGAACTTGTGTGTTCCAGTGTGTTTTTGGTGCATTTTACCACATTCCAGTACAGTCCAGTGTAGAAAAAATGCAGCATGTTCTACTTTTTTTTCTGGAACTGGAATGCACTGGATCTGACCACACTGGTGTGAACAATGCCATTAAAAAACATATAACCTACTTTCCATGAGTTTTTCATGCACTGGACTGCATGTGGTGTGAACTGGCCCTAAGGGTGGGTTATAATCTCTGTCATTTTTTTGCCATCTGTGTCCCATTGGAGGGATTTTCCTTCACTTCCTGTTTCATAGCTAAAACAGGAAGTGAGAGGATATCCCTCCAAAGTGAGGGAATCCCTGGCTGCCACCAGAGTTTTCGTTGGAGGATTTTTCCTCGATTCCTTTTCTGGTGACAACCCAAAATTTGGGATTTACTTTCACTCTCAGTCATACCAGTAAACAATTCAAAATAGAGAGGGTGAATCTCCTAACAGGGACACACACAGGAATAAAAAATAACTTTTCCACTCTATCTAAAACTAAAAATCTAAAAAAGCTACTACTAAAATCTAACAAAATATAAAATAAGTGCCTTTAGCTATACTGTAACATTGTGACGATAGCATGACTTTAGATGTTAGCCATTTCATGCCTACAGGTATATGTAATTATGACACTTTCATTTTTAAGATTGAATTGTATTCCTCTTATATTTTGTCTTCTTTGGTTCCTCCTTTTGCCTAATGAAATAATTTAATAAAACCTTTCTGTTTTCACTTCATATTTTTAGACCCAGTGACATCATCACTAGGTCTCTGTGCTTCTCTATGAAATGCAGGCAGATCTTGGCTGGTGGGTGGGGCAGGCAGGGCACTGTATAGCTTCCTGAAAATAGGAGGCCGTGGTAACCTCTGGGCTTGAAAGAACTGAAATCCAAATACTGAAAGGGGTGGGTCAAGGACAGCCAGGCTGGGGAGGAAATCCAGAAAAGGAGGCAGGCTGTATCTTACTTGCTGCTGTTAGTAAATATTAGTAAAGCAAGGCTTGTACAGAATAGGAGTATACATACATATAGTATGTACAGTATAGGAGTACAGTATAGGAGTATACATACATATAGTATGTACAGTATAGGAGTACAGTATAGGAGTATACATACATATAGTATGTACAGTATAGGAGTATGTACAATATAGTATGTACAGTATAGTATGTACAGTATAGTATGTACAGTATAGTATGTACAGTATAGGAGTATACATACATATAGTATGTACGGTATAGGAGTACAGTATAGGAGTATACATACATATAGTATGTACAGTATAGGAGTTCAGTATAGGAGTATACATATAGTATGTACAGTATAGGAGTATACATACATATAGTATGTACGGTATAGGAGTTCAGTATAGGAGTATACATACATATAGTATGTACAGTATAGGAGTTCAGTATAGGAGTATACATACATATAGTATGTACAGTATAGGAGTATACATACATATAGTATGTACGGTATAGGAGTACAGTATAGGAGTATACATACATATAGTATGTACAGTATAGGAGTATGTACAATATAGTATGTACAGTATAGTATGTACAGTATAGTATGTACAGTATAGGAGTATACATACATATAGTATGTACAGTATAGGAGTACAGTATAGGAGTATACATACATATAGTATGTACGGTATAGGAGTACAGTATAGGAGTATACATACATATAGTATGTACAGTATAGGAGTTCAGTATAGGAGTATACATATATGTACAGTATAGGAGTATACATACATATAGTATGTACGGTATAGGAGTTCAGTATAGGAGTATACATACATATAGTATGTACGGTATAGGAGTTCAGTATAGGAGTATACATACATATAGTATGTATGGTATAGGAGTTCAGTATAGGAGTATACATACATATAGTATGTACGGTATAGGAGTACAGTATAGGAGTATACATACATATAGTATGTACGGTATAGGAGTACAGTATAGGAGTATACATACATATAGTATGTACGGTATAGGAGTTCAGTATAGGAGTATACATATATGTACAGTATAGGAGTATACATACATATAGTATGTACGGTATAGGAGTTCAGTATAGGAGTATACATACATATAGTATGTACGGTATAGGAGTTCAGTATAGGAGTATACATACATATAGTATGTACGGTATAGGAGTATACATACATATAGTATGTACGGTATAGGAGTACAGTATAGGAGTATACATACATATAGTATGTACGGTATAGGAGTACAGTATAGGAGTATACATACATATAGTATGTACGGTATAGGAGTTCAGTATAGGAGTATACATACATATAGTATGTACGGTATAGGAGTATACATACATATAGTATGTACGGTATATGAGTACAGTATAGGAGTATACATATAGTATGTACAGTATAGGAGTATACATACATATAGTATGTACGGTATAGGAGTTCAGTATAGGAGTATACATACATATAGTATGTACGGTATAGGAGTTCAGTATAGGAGTATACATACATATAGTATGTACGGTATAGGAGTATACATACATATAGTATGTACGGTATAGGAGTACAGTATAGGAGTATACATATAGTATGTACAGTATAGGAGTATACATACATATAGTATGTACGGTATAGGAGTTCAGTATAGGAGTATACATACATATAGTATGTACGGTATAGGAGTATACATACATATAGTATGTACGGTATAGGAGTACAGTATAGGAGTATACATACATATAGTATGTACGGTATAGGAGTACAGTATAGGAGTATACATATAGTATGTACGGTATAGGAGTATACATACATATAGTATGTACGGTATAGGATTATGCTACATACAGTGCATGCGGAAAGTATTCACAGCGCTTCACTTTTCCCACATTTTGTTATGTTACAGCCTTATTCCAAAATGGATTCAATTCATTATTTTCCTCAAAATTCTACAAACACCCCATAATGACAATGTGAAAGACGTTGGTTTGAAATCTATGCAAATTTATTAAAAATAAAAAAATCCCATTTACAGAAGTATTCACAGCCTTTGCCATGACACTCAAAATTGAGCTCAGGTGCGTCCTGTTTCCATTGATTATCCTTGAGATGTTCCTACAACTTGATTGGAGTCCACCTGTGGTAAATTCAGTTGATTAGACATGATTTGGAAAGGTACACAGACATACCAACCTGCAAAAACTCATTTCAGGGAGGTGGCACTCCGCACAGCTGCCGCCAGTGCCACCGCTCCCTTCTCACGCTGCCACGCCCCGTCCCCCAGCACTAATTTAACACAACTAGAGGATGATGAAATGAAATGGAATCAGTATACGGAGGTTTACTTCTTCTGAGAGATATTAAAGGAACACTCTAACCACCATGTCCAATTCAGTGATTTGAAGTGGTGATGGTGGGAGGAGTCAGAAACACTGTACATGCTGGGATATTTACAGTTCTGTACTGGGAGCTGGATGCACCCCTAGCACATGTGACTTAGGCAGCCAGAAAATGTCATGTCCTTATTTATACATGTATGAACATTATGACAAAACACAACTAGTTATTAAAAACATATTGCAACGATTTACACACGCTAATGCACATACCTTTTCTACTTATTTTGCAGACTGCTGGTGGGTACTGCTGGTGGGTACTGCTGGCAGGTAATGCTGGCGGGTAGTGTTGGTGGGTAATGCTGGCGGTTACTGCTGGCAGGTAATGCTGGTGGGTACTGCTGGCGGGTAGTGTTGGTGGGTAATGCTGGCGGTTCCTGCTGGCAGGTAATGCTGGCGGTTACTGCTGGCGATTACTGCTGGCGGGTAGTGTTGGTGGGTACTGCTGGCGGTTACTCCTGGCGGGTAATGCTGACCAGTAATGCTAATGGGTAATGCTGGCGGTTACTGCTGGCCGGTAGTGTTGATGGGTAATGCTGGTGGGTACTTCTGGGGGTTACTGCTGGTGGGTAATGCTGGCTGGTAATGCTGGTGGGTACTTCTGGCGGTTACTGCTGTCTGGTAATGCTGTGGGTAATGCTGGCAGTTACTGCTGGCAGGTAATGTTGGTGGGTAATGCTGGCTGGCGGTTACCGCTGGCTGGTATTGCTGATGGGTAATGCTGGTGGGTACTTTTGGCGGTTACTGCTGGCGGGTAGTTTTGGTGGGTAATGCTGGCGGTTACTGCTGGCGGGTAATGCTGACCAGTAATGCTAATGGGTAATGCTGGCGGTTACTGCTGGCCGGTAGTGTTGATGGGTAATGCTGGTGGGTACTTCTGGGGGTTACTGCTGGTGGGTAATGCTGGCTGGTAATGCTGGTGGGTACTTCTGGCGGTTACTGCTGTCTGGTAATGCTGTGGGTAATGCTGGCAGTTACTGCTGGCAGGTAATGTTGGTGGGTAATGCTGGCTGGCGGTTACCACTGGCTGGTATTGCTGATGGGTAATGCTGGTGGGTACTTTTGGCGGTTACTGCTGGCGGGTAGTGTTGGTGGGTAATGCTGGCGGTTACTGCTGGCTGGTAATGCTGGTGGGTACTTCTGGCAGTTACTGCTGGCTGGTAATGCTGGTGGGTAATGCTAGTGATTACTGCTGGCAGGTAATGCTGGCGGGTACTGCTGGCTGGTAATGCTGGTGGATACTGCTGGCTGGCCGCCCTGAGAGGAATTACTGTGAGTACTGAGGGCCTGCATTTATTTCCCCTCTGTGACTCTGCTATCTTGCACTCCTGCTTGTGTGTGGACTGAATTGCCAGAGCTGTGGTTGCTGCTACCATGATCTAGTGACAGACGTTCCCTTGGCATTCCTGGCTGCCTGGCCGTGTGGGACACGGAACCTGCTGTAATCTGAATTGTGCTAGGTAGGAATACAAAGCACAGTGTCCCCGTGTAAACTAGGACTATGCAAGCTGATGTTCCAGTGTGTGCTGTGCTGGTCTTCCAGGCTTACTGATTCCAGGGAGGAGCTTTAGTCCAGCGGCCGCACTAGAGAGCAGAGCCGCTGCTTCCTGTCACCGGCGGAGGAGGGGTGCATTTCACATCACTCCGCCTGTGACAGAGCCGAAACTATACAGGAAGCAGCAGCTCTGTCACTGACTGCAGACATCCTAAGTCTCCCATGGCAGCCGGGAGATTGCACGGCAGGGGAGACTTGGGATGTCTGGGCACACACTTGTCTATATAAGGTCCCACAGTTAAAAGTGCATGTCAGAGCACAAACCAGGCCATGAAGTCCAAGGAATTGTCTGTAGACATCAGAGACAGGATTGCATCAAGGCACAGACCTGGGGCAGGGTACAGAAACATTTCTGCAGCATTAATGTTTGGAACCACCGGGGCTCTTCCTAGAGCGGGCCGCCCCACCAAACTGAGTGATCGGGGGAGAAGGGCCTTATTCAGGGAGGTGACCAAGAACCCGATAGTCACTCAAACAGAGCTCCAACATTTCTCTGTGGGGAGAGGAGAACCTTCCAGAAGAACAACCATCTCTGCAGCACTCCACCGATCAGGCCTGTATGGTAGAGTGGCCAGACAGAAGCCACCACTCAGTAAAAGGCACATGACAGCCCACCTGGAGTTTGCCAAAAGGCACCTGAAGGACTCTCAGACCATGAGAAACAAAATCCTCTGGTCTGATGAAACAAAGATTGAACTCTTTGGCCTGAATGGCAAGCGTCATATCTGGAGGAAACCAGGCACCGCTCGTCATCACCTGGCCAATGCCATCACTACAGTGAATCATGGTGGTGGCAGCATCATGCTGTGGGGATGTTTTTCAGAGGCAGGAATTGGGAGACTAGTCAGGATTGAGGGGAAGATGAATGCACCAATGTACAGAGACATCCTTGATGAGCGCTCTGGACCTCAGACTGGGGCGAAGGTTAATTTTCCAACAGGACAACGACCCTAAGCACACAGCCAAGATAACAAAGGATTGGCTATAGGACAACTCTGTGAATGTCCTTGAGTGGCCCAGCCAGAGCCCAGACCTGAACCCGATTGAACAACTCTGGAGAGATCTGAAAATGGCTGTGCACTGACGCTCCCCATCCAACATGACGTAGCTTGAGAGGTCCTGCAAAGAAGAATGGGAGAAACTGCCCAAACATAGATGTGCCAAGCTTGTAGGTTCATACTCAAAGACTTGAGGCTGTAATTGGTGCCAAAGGTGCTTCAACAAAGTAATGAGCAAAGGCTGTGAATACTTATGTACATGGGATCTTTTCCATTTGTTTTTTTTATTTTTAATAAATTTGCAAAGATTTCAAACAAACTTGTTCCACGTTGTCATTATGGGGTATTGTCTGTAGAATTCTGAGGAATAAGGCTGTAACATAAAAAATGTGGACAAAGTAAAGCGCTGTGAATACTTTCCGGAAGGCACTGTATGATGAATATACACTGATATAGACCTGGCACATAGTGATCATTGCTGTAACTGGTGTTGGTTGTCATTCTTGCAGAAATCCATCAATCACAGACTCTTTTATGCAGCGAAGATCTCTCCTGGGAGGACCGACTACAAGGATCTTACAGGTAATCAGACAGCGAGGGGCAAAAGGCCATACCCACCTGATCTTACCTGCTTTACTTTGGCCACCCTGCTGCACTCTAATCATGGATCCAACCAATCCAATATCAGAGAAAAGTCAAAGTAAAGTGTGAAGCTGAATTGTCCATCCATAGTTCTTACATTTCAGCAAGTCAGTGTCTCCATATATACACAGGAACTGAAGAGAAGAGGGGCTTTAGGGACAGGAGTGCTTAAAGGAATGGCAAAAGGAGGGTGGTGGGTATATCTTCCTATCCTGACAATTAATGTGTTTGGCACTTTCACATCTGCCAGAGTATCAGACTACAACCCCCGGCCTCAGCAACTTTCCTTCCCTTTACCTCCACATCTGCCATGGTGGTAGACCACACCATCCTCTAGTTATCTCAGCTCCTGAGTATACACAGCTCACATCCTATACAACTACACTACAAAGTGTCTCATCCCTCTCTAATACACACAGTGCTTCATCCCTCTCTAATACACACAGTGCTTCATCCCTCTCTATTACACACAGTGCTTCATCCCTCTCTATTACACACAGTGCTTCATCCCTCTCTATTACACACAGTGCTTCATCCCTCTCTAATACACACAGTGCCTCATCCCTCTCTAATACACACAGTGCCTCATCCCTCTCTATTACACACAATGCCTCATCCCTCTCTAATACACACAGTGCTTCATCCCTCTCTATTACACACAGTGCCTCATCCCTCTCTATTACACACAGTGCTTCATCCCTCTCTATTACACACAGTGCCTCATCCCTCTCTATTACACACAGTGCCTCATCCCTCTCTAATACACACAGTGCCTCATCCCTCTCTAATACACACAGTGCTTCATCCCTCTCTATTACACACAGTGCCTCATCCCTCTCTATTACACACAGTGCCTCATCCCTCTCTAATACACACAGTGCCTCATCCCTCTCTAATACACACAGTGCCTCATCCCTCTCTAATACGCACAGTGCCTCATCCCTCTCTAATACACACAGTGTCTCATCCCTCTCTATTACGCACAGTGCGTCATCCCTCTCTATTACACACAGTGCCTCATCCTTCTCTATTACACACAGTGCCTCATCCCTCTCTAATACACACAGTGCTTCATCCCTCTCTATTACACACAGTGCCTCATCCCTCTCTAATACACACAGTGCTTCATCCCTCTCTATTACACACAGTGCCTCATCCCTCTCTAATACACACAGTGCTTCATCCCTCTCTATTACACACAGTGCCTCATCCCTCTCTAATACACACAGTGCTTCATCCCTCTCTATTACACACAGTGCCTCATCCCTCTCTAATACACACAGTGCTTCATCCCTCTCTATTACACACAGTGCCTCATCCCTCTCTAATACACACAGTGCTTCATCCCTCTCTATTACACACAGTGCCTCATCCCTCTCTAATACACACAGTGCTTCATCCCTCTCTATTACACACAGTGCCTCATCCCTCTCTAATACACACAGTGCTTCATCCCTCTCTATTACACACAGTGCCTCATCCCTCTCTAATACACACAGTGCTTCATCCCTCTCTAATACACACAGTGCCTCATCCCTCTCTAATACACACAGTGCTTCATCCCTCTCTATTACACACAGTGCCTCATCCCTCTCTATTACACACAGTGCTTCATCCCTCTCTATTACACACAGTGCCTCATCCCTCTCTATTACACACAGTGCCTCATCCCTCTCTAATACACACAGTGCCTCATCCCTCTCTAATACACACAGTGCTTCATCCCTCTCTATTACACACAGTGCCTCATCCCTCTCTATTACACACAGTGCCTCATCCCTCTCTAATACACACAGTGCCTCATCCCTCTCTAATACACACAGTGCCTCATCCCTCTCTAATACACACAGTGCCTCATCCCTCTCTAATACACACAGTGTCTCATCCCTCTCTATTACGCACAGTGCGTCATCCCTCTCTATTACACACAGTGCCTCATCCTTCTCTATTACACACAGTGCCTCATCCCTCTCTAATACACACAGTGCTTCATCCCTCTCTATTACACACAGTGCCTCATCCCTCTCTAATACACACAGTGCTTCATCCCTCTCTATTACACACAGTGCCTCATCCCTCTCTAATACACACAGTGCCTCATCCCTCTCTAATACACACAGTGCCTCATCCCTCTCTAATACACACAGTGTCTCATCCCTCTCTATTACGCACAGTGCGTCATTCCTCTCTTTTATGCACAGCGCCTCATCCCTCTCCATTACGCACAGTGCCTCATCCATCTATGTTATACACAGTGCCTCATCTCTCTCTACTACACACAGTGCCTCATCCCTCTATATTACACACAGTGCCTCATCCCCCTCTATTAAGCACAGTGCCTCATCCCTCTCTAATACACACAGTGCTTCATCCCTCTCCTCTATTACACACAGTGCCTCATCTCCCTCTATTACGCACAGTGCCTCATCCGTCTCTATTTCACACAGTACCTCATCCCTATCCATTATGCGCATTGCCTCATCCCTCTATATTACGCACAGTGCCTCATCCCTCTCTATTACGCACATTGCCTCATCCCTCTCTATTACGCACATTGCCTCATCCCTCTCTATTACGTACAGTGCCTCATCCCTCTCTTTTATGCACAGTGCCTCATCCCTCTCCATTATGCACAGTGCTTCATCCCTCTCTTTTACTCATTGTCCTCATCCCTCTCTCTTTTATGCACCATGCCTCATCCCTCTCTTTTACACACAGTGCCTCATCCCTCTCTAATACACACAGTGCTTCATCCCTCTCTATTACACACAGTGCCTCATCCCTCTCTAATACACACAGTGCCTCATCCCTCTCTAATACACACAGTGCCTCATCCCTCTCTAATACACACAGTGTCTCATCCCTCTCTATTACGCACAGTGCGTCATTCCTCTCTTTTATGCACAGCGCCTCATCCCTCTCCATTACGCACAGTGCCTCATCCATCTATGTTATACACAGTGCCTCATCTCTCTCTACTACACACAGTGCCTCATCCCTCTATATTACACACAGTGCCTCATCTCCCTCTATTACGCACAGTGCCTCATCCGTCTCTATTTCACACAGTACCTCATCCCTATCCATTATGCGCATTGCCTCATCCCTCTATATTACGCACAGTGCCTCATCCCTCTCTATTATGCACATTGCCTCATCCCTCTCTATTACGCACATCGCCTCATCCCTCTCTATTACGTACAGTGCCTCATCCCTCTCTTTTATGCACAGTGCCTCATCCCTCTCCATTATGCACAGTGCTTCATCCCTCTCTTTTACTCATTGTCCTCATCCCTCTCTCTTTTATGCACCATGCCTCATCCCTCTCTTTTACTCATAGTGCCTCATCCTTCTCTATTATGTACAGTGCCTCATCCCTCTCTATTACGCACAGTGCCTCATCCCTCTCTTTTCTGCACAGTGCCTCATCCCTCTCTATTACGCACAGTGCCTCATCCCTCTCTTTTCTGCACAGTGCCTCAACCCTCTCTATTACACTCAGTGCCTCATCCCTCTATTTTCCGCACAGTGATTCATCCCTCTCTTTTACTCATAGTGCCTCATCCCTCTCTATTACCCACAGTGCCTCATCCCTCTCTATTACGCACAGTGCCTCATCCCTCTCTATTACGCACAGTGCCTCATCCCTCTCTTTTCTGCACAGTGCCTCATCCCTCTCCATTACGCACAGTGCCTCATCCCTCTCCATTACGCACAGTGCCTCACCCCTCTCCATTACGCACAGTGCTTTATCACTCTCAATTACTCAGAGTGCCTCATCCTTCTCTATTATGTACAGTGCCTCATCTCTCTCTATTAGGCACAGCTTGCAGGAGGAGTTTTCATTCTACTCTGGCTGTCCTATGAGGCTGTATGACCCCTGACCCTCTGTTTAGACTGCGGATTGGCTCTGTGCTGATCACATGCACCCTTCAAAGAAAAAAAAAAAACCTTTCTAGCAAAAGTTCACCAAACTGAGCATGTGCAGAGTGACTTCTAGGGCTCTGTACTCTCAGGAAATGGATTGGGGACAGTGAAAGAAGGGGAGGTTCAGAGAAGACAGGCTCAAACAGCCTTTTTACACAATGCGGAGGAATAACCCCTTGGGTTCTGCAGTGAGTATAACTAGCATGCTTTACTTTACTGCATATACACACTGATTTTACCGTTGTGGCTTTAGTAACACTTTAATTCACATACAAATGTGAAATTGAGTGATCTTTGGTATTGTTGGCACTGAGGGGGGATTCCCTTCAAGTTCACAAAGAAATCTTTTATTCTCACACACAGATCACTGCGAGAAGCTTTTCAAAAAACTGCTGAAATCCAACCTAGGGGAGTCGATCACTGGCTTACTGCTGATCTATCCCACCTGTGTCATCCACATCATTGAGGTATTTATTCAGCCTTGGTGAGGCTCAGGTCAGGCTGTCTCTTTTAGTTATGTGTTAAGTAGTATTAAACCCCCAGAGTTATAGTATTAGTAAAGTCTCCTTTTTTTTTTGCTTAAAAATAACAAACCTGTTATGCTCACCTCCTCTGTACAGTTGGTTTTGCACAGAGCCGCCCAGATCCTCCTCTTCTCGGGTCCCTCTTTGGTGCTCCTGGCTCCTCCCTGCTGATGAGTGCCCCCACAGCAAGCAGCTTGTTATGGGGGCACCTGAGGTGAGCAGCAACTCTGTGTGTCTATTCAGACACATAGCCGCGGATCAGACCCACCCCCTCTCTCTCCTCATTGGCTCACTGACTTTGATTGGAAGCAGTGGGAGCCAATGGCAATGCTGTCTCAGCCAATGAGGAGGGAGAGTCCCGTGCAGCCGAGTCTCTCCTGCAACATCGCTGGAGAGAGATGGGCTCAGGTAAGTATTAGGGGGCTGCTGCACACAGAAGGTTTTGCATAGAATGCATTAAGAAAAAAAAATCCTTCTGCCTTTACAATCACTTTAACCCATTGGGCATAATAAACAAAAACATTCCCCTGCAAACTATTTGTTAAACTAATTCTATGGGATTATTAAAAAAAAAAAAGAAGAATTTACTATACTTACCTACTCAGAGCAACTCTGATTCACCTTTTCTGGGGTCCCCAGTTGGCACCCTTGGTTCCTCCCCCGTTAAGTGCCCCCATAGCAAACCACTTGCTATGGGGGCACTTGTGTGGGCTTGATCCTGAGCTGCACTGTGTGTCAATTGACACACAGAGCTCAGCTCAGCTTTCCCCCTCCTTCACTTGCTTTGATTGAAAGCAGCAGGAGCCAATGGCTTCCACTACTGCCTCTCTGTCCAGAGAGGAAAGAGAGAGCCTCTGCTCCTGTGCACAACACCAGATTGAGATTGGACTCAGGTAAGTATAAGGAGGCAGCTGCACAGAGAAGGGTTTTTTTTTTAAATCTAAATGCATAGATTGCATTAAGGTAAAACAAAAAACAAAACAAAAAAAAAAAAACCTTTTAGAACCACTATTAAAATTGTTACCCCAGCATTTGCTGCTTACAACTTTCAATGCGCCTGTTCTCTTAGTACTGGTTCCCTGAACCTCTGATCTTTACTGGAAGGAGCCAACAGTACACAGTACAGTCCAGCCTGTCTGTTAGCTTCGAGAAGTTATTGGGTGAGATCAGGGGAGTCCCTTGCCATCCTAGGCTAGGGGCTGTGTGTTTCTATTGGTGCACACAGTGTAGGGAGACACAACTCTAGACCTTTCATGAAAGGGTGGCTCCATAGGATGCTGCAAGAGAAAGGAGTCACCCTGAAACAGCACACCTGGGGCAGTAGTCACGGTACCAGCTTAAATGAGAACATAGGCAAGGATTAAAATATGAAGAAGCTGCATACTCAGCAAGTGATCAAATCATCTGCTGAAAGTGCTTAAAAACTGAGAGTTTAGCTCTCATTCACAATAAATGCGGCTTAGAAATCGTGTGGCTTCATCTGAAATCGCACCATTTCAAAGCTGCATGTCTGAGTGACTTCAGGTGTGACTTTGAAGACATCTGTGCAGCTTTATGCACAGATTTCTATGCAAGTCGCACCCCGAAATCCCCAAAAATAGTGCAGGAACGACCTTTTCAAATCGATGCGGCATCGCAAAATCAAATACCGGAAATAGGCTGCTACTTGTTATGCAATTTGACCCGTCAAATCGCATGACAAGTCGCTCCAATGTGAAAAAACGCCTAATAAAACTTCAACTGATGAACTACAAAAATAAAATTCCTCAATAAATAAGCCATAGGAATATCTACATATCAATGATTGTATTTTGCTTTTGGTTGCACCTTGTGGCAGAGAGGCCGATGATCGCCATCATTATTCAGCCTACTAGAAACCCCTAGAAATGACGGTTTGGTATGTTTGAGATCATATTAACCATTGCTGTGTGGACTCAAACCCAAAATGAGTGCAGCAGAGCTGGAGGATCTGAAGATTTAAAGGAAACCAGTAAAGAGATAATTATGGAGGCTCCATTGCTGACCTTTTACTGAAAATGCCGACTGCCTTGCTGTTGAACTCTGGGCAATAAATCCTCAGCTCTCCACGTCAAGACCAGGAAAGTGAACCAGTGAAGGTTGTGGGGAACCCAAGAGATCGACACTCCTGGAAGTGTCAGTTTCCTTGCAGGTTTCGCACAATAATTTCCCAGGATCAGAGTGGCGTTCATTAGTGCAGGAGGGTTAGCATTTTATTATTATACAGGATTGATATACAACAGTTTGAGCAGTGTTTTACAACATGAGGACAGTACAGTTACAATTCAATACAAGAAGAATCAGAGGGCCCTGCTCATTACAGCTTACAATCTAGGAGGGAGGGTCAAGTGATACAAATGGTAATAACTGTGGGGGATGATCTGATGGAGAAAATAAAAGCACAGATGTTAGGTTGGGGCAGAATAGGCTTCTCTGAAGAGAAGGGTTTTCAGGGATCATCTAAATGCAGAGTAGGAGACAGTCGGACAGATTGGGGTAGGGAGTTCCATAGGATAGGCTCGGGAAAAGCACTTAAGGCAAGAATGGCAGGAGGTGACAAGGGAGTTGGAGAACAGGAGGTCTTAGGAGGAACGAAGGGAACGAGTACCGTATATACTCGAGTATAAGCCGACCCGAATATAAGCCGAGACCCCTACTTTTGCCACAAAAAAGTGGGAAAACTTATTGACTCGAGTATAAGCCTAGGGTGGGAAATGCTGCAGCTACTGGACCCAACTGGACCACCACGAGACACAAAATAGGGGCTGCGGGCATGGTACAGGAGATGGCGCAGGTCATAGTACAGGCATTGCACAGGTCATGGTAAGGGCATGGCACAGGTCAGGGCACAGGTGATGGTACAGGCATGGCACAGGTGAAGGTATAGGCATGGCACAGGTCATGGTACATGCATGTTACAGGTCATGGTACAGGCATGGCACAGGTCACAGTACAGGCATGGCACAGGTCATGGTATAGGCATAGTACAGGTAGTACAGGCATGGAACAGTATGTACAGGCATGGCACAGTATGTATAGGCATGGCACAGTAATTACAGGCATGGCACAGTATGTACAGGCATGGCACAGTAGGTATAGGCATGGCACAGTAATTACAGGCATGGCACAGGAGATGCAGTGCTGCGGGCATGGTACAGGAGAATGTCCTGTACCATGCCCGCAGCACTGCATGAGGAAATACAGGGGCTGCGGAGGCATCTCACTTACCTGTCGGTGAGGCGCCGTCTTCGATTTAAAAATCGCGCCACCCGGCGCCGCCATACGTCACCGCAAATGCGCCACCGATGCTCGGGAAAAGCCGAACACGTTCGGCTATTTCTGGGCATGCGGCACATGCGCAGTGACACGTCGGCGCGGAGCGGCGCCATTTTTAAAAAGACACTCCAGTCAGTGACTCGAGTATAAGCCGAGGGGTGCATTTTCAGGATGAAAAAACATGCTGAAAAACTCGGCTTATACTCGAGTATATACGGTAGGTTGGTATTTTGTGACCAGGTCAGTGGTGTAGCTGGGGGCCGAGTTGTGGATGGAGTTGGGTGAGTGGAAGCCAGTGGAGGGATTGGCAGAGAGGGGTAGCAGACATTGAACCCTTTGTAAGGTGGATGAGCCTGGCAGCAGCAAATGTATGGAGGCCAGCCTATGTAAAGGTAAACCTGTGAGAAGGAAGTTGCAGTAGACGAGGCGAGAGATGACCAAGGAGTGAACTAGGAGCATTGTGGTGTCAATGGCTAAGAAAGGATGCAATTTGGAGATGTTGCGGAGGTTGAGGCGGCAAGATTTGGATAGTAATTGGACGTGGGGCCAAAAGGATAGTTCAGAGTCCAGGGTTACACCTAGAACCCTGGCACACGGGGACGGGCTTATAGTAGTGCTATCGATCTTCACAGAAGAGGCACGTGGGAAAGAAAAATCATGAGCTCAGTTTTAGATAGATTGAGTTTGAGGAAATAGTGTGACATCCAGACTTCTATATCTGTTAGTAAATCAGTGATACATGAGGAGACTAAAGGGGTGAGCTGAGGGGTAGAGAGATATATTTTGGTGTCGTCAGCATAGATATGGTATTTGGAAGCCATGGGAGGCTATCAGCTGACCCAGGGAGGAGGTGTAGATGTAGCCTACCATGGTGACCACGGGTAACAGGGAATCAGGGTTCGATTCCGGAGAGGGAGCCTGAGAAACGGCTACCACATCCAAGGAAGGCAGCAGGCGCTCAAATTAATGTGTTTACAGTCACTGGGAGTGAGGGACAGATACTTGGGGGAGGCTGGGAGAATGGTTTGGATGGCTTGGGATGGGACAGTAATATTTGTCAGCATTATCTCTCAGGAAATGTATGAAGATGAATGGTTTGACTTTCAGATTGCTAGAATATTGCAGGAGTGTCTCATAGACCCTTGCTAGATAGTGAGATGGGATGGGGTTTGTTATTGGTAAGTGCCTGTATTCCACTGTTCTATTGTTCCTGTCTGCCTTAAGATAAACTTATTATGGGATGTATAGGTGTATGTGGATTGGCTGCTAAGGGGGAGGGGGGATTGTCCCACAGTTTAGATCTTTTTGTGCATGAGTTTGAATAAACAGTTTGGGTTCCTGCTTACCCTTAATCTAGAGTCCTGTCTCTTATTGGGGGAATATGCTACAAGGGATTGCTATGCTCTTCATACTCCCTTGAATAATCACTAAAGCCCCGTACACACGCAACGATTATCGGCTGACCGATCGTCCGACTTTTGTCCAAGTTGTGTTTTGTTGGTTGGAATGTGCCTAGACTGCACACAAATTTTCTCGGCCAACAAAATTCTACTTCAGAAGTGATGTCATGTGTTGGTTTGCTTTCTTTGTGTTTTTTCTTCACTGAGCATGCCCAGACTTGCTCATCAGATTTTTCCCTGTCGAAATCTGTACTGACTGCACGAAAATCGGCCGTTATGTTGACGGCCAACAAATATTTTATAGTCTGCACACCAGATTTTTTTTGGCCGAAAAGTCGGAGTTGGTTGTTGGAAGCATCATACTAACAAGCCGAAAATCGGCAGATCGGACGTTGGCCGAAAATTCCCTGCCAATTTTCGACGCGTGTGTACGGGGCTTAAGTTCTTGTAAGAGCTTGTTCCTGCTTCACTCTCTGGGGAAAGAGAGGTTCACCCACTGGAACCTTGTCTTAGGTGCAGGGTGGGTAGGAGACGGCGAGACCCCAACCAAGCTGCAGCAGTTCGTGGGGTCTGAGGTGGTTATGGTGTCTGGTGGAGTGCTTGGAGCCCTCGGGAAGCACTAGGAGCATCCGTCAACGGAAGTACCCAGTCGGGGGGGGGGGGGGGTCAGTGATCCGTTACAGAGAATAAGAGACGTCCAAGAACAGAACCTTGGGGGACCTCGACAGAGAAAGGGAGAGGAGAATGTAGAATTGTAAACACTAAAGGTGCGGTTGGATAAGTGGGATGAGAACCAGTGAAGAGTACAGTCACGTAGACTAAAGGTGTTTTTTTTTTTTTTTTGGAGGAGGGGGTGGTCCACTGTGTCAAAGGCAGCAGAGAGGTCCAAGAGTAGTAGGAGAGAATGATGTCCATTGGATTTAGCTGTTAGCAGATTGTTAGTGAGTTTTAGGAGATAAGTTTTAATGGAGTGTTGAAGGCGGAATCCAGACTGAAGGGGATCAAGCAGGTTATTCTCGGGGAGGTGGTCGCTCAGTCGTTTGTAGATTAGACCTTGTAGAGATGGGGCGTAGGTTGTTAAGATTAGGTATTTTCAATCTTCTTGTAGAGGTATAGCTTGATTTAAACACTTTTATAGATCACAAGGTTTGCTTTAAAGAAGAGACATTTGTGTTTGCTGGAGTCTTGTGTTTCCATAATGTGCTGAAAGGCAAAAGCAGACTTGGTTTCTATTGACAGGTTTTTTTTTACCCTGATAAATGTATGCATGAGGTCCACTGGGCCTTCAAGATGAAGTGTATTGTCCAATCAGGAGTCAGCTTTAATCTTCTAACACTGGAAAATGTACAGTTGATTCTAAAAGCAGCTCTGGCTATGTTTCTTCTTGCAGTCTATTACAATTTAGGTATTTTTCTCCACAGTCTAGCAGTGAAATCTTGTACGAAATTATTCAAGATTTAGCCCACATTCAGAAGGACAGTGTGAAGTAAGTCTGCTTTATTCAGATTTTTCTAACATTATCCAGGACTTTCTACGATATCATTGTTTTGAAATGTTGAATAAAGAAATAATTGTCAAACTTGAGCTCCAGCAAATAATTAAAAACATTTTCCACCTTTGTTTTTAATAAGTAGTGCGCCATCTAGTGGCAGGTATAATTTTTGACATTCAGAATTCTCAAGACACTACCTTTCTCCTTGTTGGCGCTTTTGAAGACTTCTGAGAACCTACCCATATAATAAAAAATGTTTGAATTAGTGATCGACCAATATTGGTTTTTCGTTGCCGATACCGATATTTTGGCCAATGCATAGCGGTATCGGCCAAAATGTTTGTACATTTAAAAAAAATCTTTTTTTTATTTTTGACAGATACTTTTGTGGAGGGATCTGGGGTCTAAAAGACCCCAAACCCCTTCTCTGCACTTAAAAGCATTCTCTCTGCACTTAAAAGCATTCAAAACGCCAAGTTTGGCTGTTTTGAATGCTGTAATTTTTTTGAATCTGGCGCCAGACATCACTTCCGGGTTTTTGCATGGAGACCCGATCAGAGCCAAATGTGGCCTTGATCAGGTCTTCGGCGGCCGTGCAGGCTGGTTGCCCAGGTCTCCCGGTGGGAAGGGAGACCCGGGCGAGCCGCGGTGGGGGGAGGGGCGACGTCCCCTCCCGCTCCTTGTAATAACAGCCGAGCGGCTTCTCAGCCGCATCAGTTGTCATTACAAGACAGCCGCCTGTCGGCTATGGACACCAGTACCGGGGTGATGCCTCTAAATGCAGGCATCACTCCAGTACAGCACTTTCCCGAAATATCGGCAATATCGGTAACCTCAGGGGCCGATTCCGATATATCGGGGAAAGTGCATATCGGCCCTCAATATATCAGCTTTGCCAATAATCGGTCGATCCCTAATTTGAATACTTATCCAATATAATACTAACAATAAAAAAATAAAAACCTGTGTGGGTTTCCTTCCACACTCCAAAGACATGTGATAGGTTATTTGGCTCCTGTCTAAATTGGCCCCAGTATGTGTGTGAATGAATGTGAGTTAGGGACCTTAGATTGTAAGCGTCTTGAGGGCAGGGACTGATGTGAATGTACATTATATGCTCATTGGCCACTTTATTAGGTACACCTGTTCAATTGCTTGGTAACACAAATTGCTAATCAGCCAATCATATGGCAGCAACTCAATGCATTTTAGGTATCTAGGCATGATGAAGACCACTTGCTGAAATTCAGACCAAGCATCAGAATGGGTAAGAAAGGGGATTTAATTGACTTTGAACGTGGCATGGTTGTTGGTGCCAGATGGGCTGGTCTGAAATTTTTTTAAAACTGCTGATCTACTGGGATTTTCACACACAACCATCTCTCAGGTTCCAGAGATTGGTCCGAAAAAGAGAAAATATCCAGTGAGAGGCAGTTGTGTGGACAAAAATGCCTTGTTGATGTCAGAGGAAAATGGGCAGACTGGTTTGAGATGATAGAAAGAAAACAGTAACTTAAAGTGGAGTTCCACCCTAATTCTATACTTACCTCCATCTTCTCGCTCCGGGTCACCTGAAAAACAAATGGCTAATCGCATTTTTTTTTTACTTACCTCATAGCGAAGAAAATATACTTACCTTACTTCCTTCCTCGGCCGCGGCCCGTCGTCACTTCCTGGCTCTGCAATGATTCCTGGGAGCTGAACGTCATCGCTCCCAGGAATCATTGCGCCTGCACCGGCCCCGACGTCAGTTCCGGGGCGCGCGCGTCATCCCCTTCTAAACAGCTTCTGGGCATGCCCAGAAGCTGTGGAGGGATGACGCGCGCGCCCAGAAGTGACGGCGGGGCTGGCGCAGGGCATCGTGGGACCGAAGAAGGCGGAAGAGGACTCCGAAGAGGATCGCGCTGGCTTCAAGCTGCCCACATCTGAGATGGCAGCGCTTGGCAAGACTTTTTCAAGGTAAGTATTTGTCCTAACAGGTAAGTGCAACCCGGGACAGATCAGAGGCTAGCCATTGTGGAATGTACTAGCCCTGACTGTCCCGGGGGTATTTAAAAAAAATAAAATAATTCCAGGGTGGAACTCCGCTTTAAATAACCACTTGTTATAACTGAGGTATGCAGAATACCATCTCTGAATGCACAATACATTGAACCAGATGGACTACAGCAGCAGAAGACCACACCAGGTGCCACTCCTGTCAGGTAAGACAGGAAACTGAGGCTACAATTCACACAGGCTCACCAAAATTGGACAAAGTAAGATTGGAAAAATGTTGCTTGGTCTGATGCATCCCGATTTCAGCTGCGACATTCAGATGGTAGGGTCAGAATTTGGCATAAACAACATGAAAGCATGGATCCATCCTGCCTTGTATCAACGGTTCAGGCTGGTGGAGTAATGGTGTGGGGGATATTTTCTTGGCACACTTTGGGCCCCTTAGTACCAATTGAGCATCGTTTAAACACCACTGCCTACCTGAGTATTGTTGCTGACCATGTCCATCCCTTTATGACTACAGTGTACCCATCTTCTGATGGCTCCTTCCAGCAGGATAATGCACCATGTCACAAAGCTCAAATCATCTCACCACTGGTTTCTTAAACAGGACAATGAGATCACTGTACTCCAATGGCCTCCACACTCACCAGATCTCATCCAATAGAACACCTTTGGAATGTGGTCGAACAGGAGATTCGCATCATGGATGTGCAGCCAACAAATCTGCAGCAACTGCGTGATGCTATCATGTCACTATGGACCAAAATCTCTGCGGAATGTTTCCAACACCTTGCTGAATCTAAGCCACAAACAAAGGCAGTTCTGAAGGCAAAAGGGGGTCCAACCCCATACCTTCCAACTTTTTGAGATGGGAACGAGGGACACTTATTTGCAAAGGTATGTAGGCATAGGACACACCCCCTTCCACACCCTCTTAATGGAGAATTATACATGAAAAAAGAATAAAGAGATTAGATGAACCCACATGCTTTTTTTCCACGACTGTTATTCCTTTATAATGGCTTTGAAATTTACAAATGCAGCAATTTAGAAATTGGATGAAAGTTTTAGCACTGGGAAACAGTTTTTGAAAGAGAAATCGGGCATTTTATATACAACTATATAGATCAGACCAAAATGAGGGACGTTGTTCCAAATCAGGGACAGCTGCAAGCTATGCAACCCGATACTAGCAGGGTGTACCTAATAAAGAGGCCGGTGAGTTAAAGCAGTGTGTAAATTGACGGCACGACATAAGTACCTGTAATAAATATAAAAAATGTAAAGAAAAGTTTAACGTTTTAACCCTTTCCCACCCACCCCAGCGTCTCTTCTGTTCTGAACACCAGGGGGCAGGAAAGATTTTTTTCAATCATGTAACCACTGTGATTAGCTGTCACCATGGTCACATGATCAGGAGCTGGTTCCACCAGCTACCAATCACTAGCAGGGACTAAAACCTCTTTCACAGCTCAGTCTCTGTGCCGGGAGCACGCAGCAAGCGCACCCTCAGCACAGAAACATCGGCCACCCAACAACGCATATGTGTGGTGTGCGGGCGTTAGATCCTACCCTTTTACTGCTGCACATCTGTCAGTTAAAATATAGTCATTTCTCCATTATATACTGCGTGGATATGCAAACTGTGGCCCTCCAGATGTTGCCAAACTACAAGTCCCATGAGGCATAGCAAGACTGACAGTCACAATCATGACACCCAGAGGCAGAGGCATGATGGGACTTGTAGTTTTGCAACAGCTGGAGGGCCACAGTTTGCATATACCTGAATTCTACTGTATATCAGGACATAAGAGTTTCTAACCCTCTCTCAGGTTTTCATTGATGCCCCTCTGGGGAGGTTTTCTCTCACTTTAGAAATGTTTGTCTGGAGTTAGGCTTTATTAGGAGTAGAAGCAGACTCTAACACTTGATGCTTGGAATTTTTTAGCTCACTTCTACAGGAGGCCAGGATTCTTGTGATCTCCCACAATATCTCCAGCAGGCTCTTCCAGCAGTGGTATTTCCATATAATGAGGCTGCAGTCCCATGATCCTGAAGATCTTTCACAAAACCAATCAGAGGAGGAGGTGGCAGAAAGGTGCCTCACAACATTGTTAAAGCTCGGGATCTTCTTGTCGGAGATGCTGCAGGTAGGTGTATGCTGCTAGCTCTCTTCCCTTAAAGTTGACCTATCAATAAATTATCAATTTACCATGAATAGGCACCTTTCACATGGGCGATCCGCCGAGCAGGCAGAGGACAGCTCCGTCTCCGCTTACTTTGCAGAGATGGAGCTGTCAGAGCCCCGCTCTCCTCTATGGGAGTTCGGAAGAAAACAGACCGCCTGTCCCATTTTAATCCAATCCAATCCTCCAGACGGATGGAAAATAGTTACATAGTTACAAAATAGGGTTTCCATCCAGCTGGATTTCACGGATCGGATAGCAGCGGGTGTCAGCGGACATGTCACCGCTGATATCCGCTGCCCCATAGGGATGCATGGAGCATTCGATCAGGTCCACCTGAAAAACGAACAGGTGGACCGAATTGTAAAGCCTGTGTGAAAGGGGCCTATATATCCTGACATATCACCAAACTGCCACCTACAATTTCAAAATTAAAAGTTCCTCATTTCCCTATTAAAGGGGCATCCTTGGAACGCTGAGTTTTTGTGTAAAATAATACCCTTGCAGTGAGCTGCCCCGTTCACATAAGGCAATTAGGAATGGCGGGCAGAATTGCCACCATACGAAATCATGGTAAAATGCACAACGTGCATTTGGGAGCCATTATTCTGAATGGCATCCTAAATGGGGTGCAATTTTGCCGCATTTGGCATGTGACACTTGTGGCAAAAACGTGCATTTAAAAATCACACAAAGCTCAAAAAGGTGCATAAGCTTCTTCTGCACGACAGATGTGCATAGGGCAGACCTATCCATGACGTGTAACAGTGTGAAAATGGCGGATAGAAAATCACGAGGGGGAACACTCATACACACTACGCGATGTGTGAACGGGGCCTTATACTTATCGAAGGCCTTAACCCTATTCCCCACTCTGGCAAGCTTCCACCATTGACCTCTTTTCTCCTGTGCTCTGGGTTGTGCATGATGATGTCAGAATGCAATGTGGGGAAGCCTGCTGGAGTAAGGAATAAGGCAAGTATTACAATTTATTCCACTATCCCTAGACTAAAAGCAATTGTAAAAGGGAAAAAAAAACCCACAATCTCTATATTTACCTGCTCTGTGCAAAGGAATTGTATAGAGCGACCCTGAACCTCCTCAGCTCGGGTCCCCTGCAAGCGTACACAGCCCTGGTTTGAATGAGGGATAAGGTAAGTATAACGGTGGATGAGGGGCCAAATTCAATGCCTAAACATTTTTTACCTTAAAGCAAGGAATGTATTAAAGTGTTCCTAAACCCAGGAGCCTGCATTCACTATATCTGGTCTCCCACAGTGCACAGAACATGGAAATGGAATTATTTTAGTAAATATAAACTGCTAAATACCTTTTCTCATCAGCAGTATATAGCAGTCTTGTAACTTCTATCAGTGTCTGGTTGAAGCTCGTAGGAGGAGTTTTCATTCTACTCTGGCTGTCCTGTGAGGCTGTATGAGCCCCTGACCCTCTGTCTGGACAGTGCTGATTGGCTCTGTGCTAATCACATGCACCCTTCCAAGAAAAAAAAAAAACTCTAGCCATACGCACCAAACTGAGCATGTGCAGCCTGACTCCATAGGCTCTGTGTGATAAGGAAATTAGCAGGGGACAGTGGAAGGAAAGGGAGGATCTGTGCATACAGGATCAAACAGCCCTTTTACACAATGCGGAGGATTAACCCCTTAGGTTCCACAGTGAGTATAACAAGCACGCTTTACTGCACATACAGACTGATTTTCTGTTGTGGTTTTAGTAAAACTTCATGGTAAAAAATGTTTAGGCTTTAGAACCAGTTTATGGAGCGTTTAACCCTTGCAGCATACTGTGGGTCCTACAAAAGTTATTTTACCCTAAAAAATCCCACAGTTCACATTGGCCTGCATTTTAAAACAATCTGTTTTAGCGTGAGACCTTGTGTGTATTTTTTCGCATAAAGAGCACCTTTCACCTTTTTTAAAATGTTATTTAAAAGCCACAAAGTGAAATTAAACAATCTCTATGCACAAATGCAGTGTGTAGAAAAAGATGATCTGAGACCTCCTCAGTTGCAGAAAACAGCATGCATTTTACGGCTCCATTGTTTTTGTGTGTGCCCTTGCAGAGATCTGCATTTTCTATTGCTGATCAAAGTTTAATATTGTATCCTTGTAGTAGGTCACAAGTTGAGTGTAAAAGGTTTGGTGTGGGGAAACAGGAGTGTCCCACACAGAGCCCTGACCTCAACCCTATGTGTACATAAGATTTACAATGGTTAGAAGAATTGAAATGGATTGATCTTTTTGCTACTTTTAATTGCTCCAGCCCAACAGTAAAGGTCCTGTAAAAGATCTGCATGGGTTGGCACCTGAACTGTGTGTCCAAGAAGAGACCATTCATTTCCTCCTCAAGTCTGACAGGTTTCTGAAACCAGAAGAGTTCCAAGCCATGTATGACAGACCAGTGAATGTCTCCATTGTATCAGGTAAGATACACATCAATGTATCAAAAGCCATTAGAGACAACTTTGGAACCTCTGTAATGATTTTAATGTAGTCACAGGAAGATTTAAATCTGTTAAATGGCCAACATAGTAAGGGGTTTCTAAAGGCCCCTCATTCATCGGGGCTTTTTATGATCGAAGGCCACCCAGGCTGAAGCGGATGAATTAAATTAGCTGTAGTATACATGAGGAACTCCAGCAGGTTGTATGGCCTCCTTGGTCTGGATTTACTTGTTTGATGAGTCAAAGCCTGATGAAGGGGGTCCCTTAGAACCCTCAAAAATGCATTGGTTAATAAAATGGATTGTTCCCAAATCCTTTAATGCGACATTGACTGCGTGTTTGACCCTCTTTTCTTCCTACATCCCATATCCAGATGTAAAGGGGCTGTAAACCCTTGTTTTTGTTGAAAAATGGGGAACAAAAGTGTTGCGTTTATAATTTTGTTCAGTGTATATTCCTTGTACACGTATTGCTCAGATGTTCATACAGCTGAAGTGTATTTCAGCCTGTCGTCGATTTTGGTAGGGTCCTAACTAGACATACCACCTAATATACATACAGACATACATACCCATCTAGACATACCACCTAACATACATGCAGACATACATACCACATAACAGACATACATACCCAACTAGACATACCACCTGTGCCTCCCATGAACTGAAATACACATTTTTTACACTGCACATCTACAGTGGATATAAAAAGTCAGGTTTCTGTGATGTAAAAAAATGAGAAGGCTAAATCATTTCAGAACTTTTTCCACCTTTAATGTGACCTATAAACTGTAAAACTCACTTGCACAACAAACTGAAATCTATTAGGTGGAAGCAAGTAAAAATAAAAAACAAATAATATGGTTGCATAAGTGTGCACACCCTTAAACCAATACTTTGTTGAAGCACCTTTTGATTTTATTACAGCATTCAGTCTTTTTGGGTAGGAGTCTATCAGCATGGCACATCTTGACTTCTGGTGTAGCCATTGCTTTGTTGATTTGGATGTATGCTTTTGGTCGTTGTCATGCTAAAAGGTGAAGTTCCTCTTCATGTTCAGCTTTCTAGCAGAAGCCTGAAGATTTTGTGCCAATATTGACTGGTATTTGGAACTGTTCATAATTCCCTCTACCTTGACTAAGGCCCCTGTTCCAGCTAAAGAAAAACATCCCCAAAACATGATGCTGCCACCACCATGCTTCACTGTGGGTATGGTGTTCTTTTGGTGCAGTGTTTTTGCATCTTTTGCAATTATGACCAAAAAGTTCAACCTTGGTTTCATCAGAGCATAGCACATTTTCCCACATGCTTTTGGGAGACTTCAGATGTGTTTTTGCAAAATTTAGGCAGGCTTGGATGTTTTTCCTCGTAAGAAAAGGCTTCCGTCTTGCCACTCTACTCCATAGCCCAGACATATGACATATACGGGAGATTGTTGTCACTTGTACCACACAGCCAGTACTTGTCAGATATTCCTGCAGCTCCTTTAATGTTGCTGTAGGCCTCTTGGCGGCCCCCCGACCAGTTTTCTTCTCGTCTTTTTCATCGATTTTGGAGGGATGTCCAGTTTTTGGTAATGTCACTGTTGTGCCATATTTTCTCCACTTGATGATGACTGGTTGTGTGTTCCATGGTATATGTAATGCCTTGGAAAATCTTTTGTCCCCTTCTCCTGACTGATACCTTTTAACAATGAGATCCCTCTGATGCTTAGGAAGCTCTCTGTGGACCGTGGCTTTTACTGTAGAATGCGACTAAGAAAATGTCAGGAAAGACCTACTAGAACAGCTGAACTTTATTTGGGGTTAATCAGAGGCACATGATGGCAGGTGTGTACGGACACCTATTTAACAGGAGTTTAAATGTGATTGCTTAATTCGGAACACAGCTACATCCCTAGCTAAAAGAGGGTGTGCACACTTATGCAACCACATTATTTTCGTTTTTTTTATTTTTACTTCCCCCCCTTAAAGATTTCAGTTTGTTTTTCAATTGATTTGTACAGTTTATAGGTCAAATTAAAGGTGGAAAAAGTTCTGAAATGACTTATCTGTGTCATTTTTTTACATCACAGAAACCTGACAGAGGTGTGTAGACTTTTTATATCCACTGTATGTTTATGAGGCCTTATAGCTTAGCATGGCATTACCCACAGAATGTTTATTACCACAACTCCACTCACTGGTTTTATTTACTATTTTCTTTGTAGATCAACTCTGGCCAGCCTCTCAACACTTCTACCTATAGCTGCCATTTGGATATTGTCTGCATCAACCACAAGACTTACCAGTTTTTACATCAAAATAGTATTTGACTGAATAAATGTTAAAATATGTTACCACATAAATAAATCTTTAGTTGTATTTAAATAAAAAAAAGCTCCAATGTGAACGTGCACAATGACACCAGACAAATAATGATTACCTCACAACCATATTTTATTTCCTCAGAAACAGGAAATGTATATTTAACAGAAACCTCCTTAAGTGTGCCAAAAATATATAATTTATAATACATTGTCTTTTCAACCATATCCAAAGCGCTTAAACTGCCTCACACCTGCGCCGGACCATAGGGAAAAAAAAAAAAAAGTGAAACCGTGAGGCCTGTACAATTTGCATTCAATATATTTATAGACTGGTTCAAAAATCGGTTTTAATACAATCTGCTATGACCAAAAAGCAAAAGGAAAAAATAAAAGAAAATTAAACAGAGCCATTCTTAAGAGTGTGACTGATGCTGACAGAAGTCAAAATATCCACATTTGTGGAAAAATTCAATGATAGTAGGCCTCGCCTGTTGCCTTTGCCTCATAATTAGCTTAGAATGTTTGAGCGAAGAATGGCCTCGGTTTATTTTGGCCAGCCAATCGGCCATTCTATTGTATGGACAACAAAAGTGCAGATAATTCTCAACTAAGACACTTTAATGAGGCCAAGCATGCCTGAAGGTTGTGTCCTTTCACATTCTGCCAGAACCTCAAAAAAGGGACAGTCTGCTCTGGACAAAGCAAACGGGCCTACAATCAGATAGGTTCAAACATGGCCCCAGTAAAGATGAAGAAAATAGAGAAAGGAAGGAGGGGGGAAGGCATGGAGTTAGCTGTATTGCTTTTTAAAATAGGTTTGATATCTCGGATATATAAATGGTAAAGCTAATGTTTACCTTATCCATACAAAAATATAATGCCAAAACTTGTGTGTAGTGGTCCTCACCTGTACAAAGTATATACATTCCATCATGGTATAATCCATTGCTTTCTGGGATTAGACATTATAGGCTGAATAGAGGCCAACTGTATTTGTCCATTGGATATCATAATGGAAGACTGCTGATTACAAAAATCTTGTTGGCTTAATGCACACAGCCATACACCATGGAGAGCCTGCATGATCATTCTCCCAGGATCTGCTACAACCGCATTTATTATATTTATACAAGAATCCCACCATCTGTTACACATCATTAGCTTGTCTGGAATCCCTCGTTTGGGTACTGAAGTGACAGCGCACATATCACCCTCTAATTTTTTGTATACAACCGCATACAGCCACCCATTTAGATGGGTCAGAAGATGGGGCTGTACAGTTACGTGCTGCGGTTGCGTAAGGCTGGGTTAACACATGTGCAGCCGCGGGTTCGTGCCTGGGGTCCGGCAGGTGTACAACAGTTCCAAATTCGTACCTGAATTGGACTCAAAACATGCACAGGACCCTTTTTTCAATCCAGACTGCAGCCGCCCCCGACAAGTGTGAACCAGCTCCATTGAGAGCCAGTCACACTCGCATGTCATGCAAATTGGATGCGGGGAAACCTCCATCCAATTCGCATGTGTGAACCCAGCCTAAAGCACCTGCCCAGGCACTTGATAAGTGTGCGTTCTCATCATACATCCGTGTACATGTGGATGCTTTACGCAACCCCTGGCACATAATAGTTGCATCTTCTAACTCTTTATGGGCTTCTATATGCAGGGGGCGTGGGAGGATGCTTACACAGGCTGTGCACACTATACGGCCATGTGCTGGTAGTCTTTAGCTCTGGTCATCTACTGAAACTTTTATATGACTTTTAATTTTATAAGCTGCCCTCTAGTTTTTTTTTAGGTTTTAAGATTTATCTAGGAGGCCAAATACTAGGTCCTATAGGTATAATGTTCATCAGGTATTTACTGAGCATTTAATACTGTATGTGTCTGCAGAAAACCTGTTGTCTACCAGAACCGGTCACATTGAAACCAAAGCTTTTACTAAGCATTTTGTCTGTGTCGACGAGGCTTTGTTCACTTCAAACAGATTTTGCAGTGACATACATGTCTATGGAATGGCAAAACAAAATGAAGCAGGTCAAATGCAGGAGCAAAAGGTCAACAGTACACATCAATGAATTCTGAATCATCTCAGAAATGTCCCAAACTGATGGAAGTCCAAAGCTTGTCAACAGAGGCCCAGCTAACTACTTGTTTAATGCTTTTCAGCTGCCATACACTTATATGTGGCAACACAGAGGTGGGCCTTATTCCAAGCCGGGCATTTGCCAGGTACTATGTTGGGCTATGCTTAGCATTGGGACAATTTTGTCACATGTTCTACAACAGATTGAAACTAGTGCCAAGGGAAGATTTTGGCTGACCTTTCAATTTAAGGGGTTAAGACAACTGTATACAGTGACGAATAACGCCACACACAATAAAAAACAGATTTAGGGTTCACAAATACTAATCTCTGCATTACAATATTGGAACATGCCTGTAACATTGAAGCTGAATTTCAGGATTTTAACTACCTTGTAAAATGTGCTGGATTAGTAGAGGTTAAGTCTAATGAGGTGCATGCCACCACGTATATTTATCTCTTTAATTTACACTTTGTTTTTTTCTGAATGCCAGGAGTATAACTATGCCTATGCTTCTGGAGCTCAGAAACAGGACCCCGTGGTCTCAGCTAATGTGTTCCATGCAGCTGCTGTGCCTGCCCCTCCCCTTGCTCAATCACAGAGTGCTTTGTATTAAATACACAAAATACAAAGGCTTCTGTGAATGAACAGATGTGGGGTGGGGTGAGATGAGATTCTCTCCTGTCAAAGCGTCAGGAGGGTAGGGATAGCTGCAATCCTGGAGCTTCGTAAAACGGATGTAAATTAAAGAGATAAGCGCACAGGGTGGCATGTACCTCGTTGGAGTAAACTCATAAGGGTTGATTTAATAAAACTGGAGAGTGCAAAATCTGGTGCAGCTCTGCATAGAAACCAATCAGCTTCCATTTTTTTTTTGTCAAAGCTTAATTAAACAAGCTGAAGTTAGAAGCTGATTGGGTAAAATGCACAGCTGCACCAGATTCTGCACTCTGCAGTTTTAGTAAATCAACCTCATAGTGCGTTGCTGATTTCCTGGAGTTCGGCTTTGAGCATTGTTTGGCCTATTGTTTTTCAAATAAGTTTTGAAATTAAAAAGAAATATCTGGTTTCTCCGCTCAACATTGTTAGTTGCCTTTCAGAAGTAATACCAGGCCTCTGTTGATATTTTATGAATATCTATGGAAAAAAAATGAACAAAAAAAGAAGATCAGGGAAAAAATATTTTCAGTTTAATAGGGTTTCAGCAGCAAGTTCTTTTTTTATAGAAAGCCCATAGGCTGTTTCCAAGTCCGGCAGACGCAGCCTTCAACAAAGAACAGCTTCATTTTAGAATTATTTTCCGCTCACTTACAAATGTGCCCGATAAGGGAGTGTGCATTTCCAGGTTTCTACCCTACAGATGGTAAACTGAAAACCAGCAGTTCCCAAACAACTATGTGCCTATGACGTTAGTAATTCTTATAGCATCAGTCAACACGTTATCAACCTCCGATTGAATATTAAAGCCTAAAGGTTTATTATGAAAACCGGTATATGTAAAAGGTACGTGCAATATGCAGTCCCATTCCTACTACAGTGGCAGTTCAAGCCCGACTGGCACCCGAGAGATTTCTAACAAGGATAGAAACTCATTTAACTGTGGTGGTGGAATGTCTGTAGAAGTTTCTATCCCATACAGCTAAATACTTTTTATTACTAGTGGCATAAAATAAGTAAATATTGAAGGGATTGTCCGATCAGTCCCCGAAGATAGGGTTGCACGATCCTCAAAGGCAAGACACATCAGGTCATTCAAACTTTAAAGTTATCTTCCAACAAAACGACTGACAGTAAAAGCTTCTCACTGTTGGGTCTTGACACGGCAACCTAGATGGGTCAGCAGGGCTGGATTGTCTGCATCTTGGGAGTGCAGAAGACTATCTCTTTTACAAAGCTGTGCTCTCAGCTTCAGTATCGAGAAGGGCGATCATCAACTGAGAAGGATCTGTAATGGGGACTGGGCACACAGAATCAGCGACAGGCTGTGCTAGTATTGGTTCTGGAAAGAGAAATAAGGAAGCAAAACAAGGAAAAAAAAAAAAACAACATTTTCATTATAACAAACTACATACAATTCAGAAAGGAGACATTTTCAATCCCTATAAGGCTGAACAGAAATGTATCTTTACTAATTTGAGATGTATTTACAAGAATTGGTTTCTGATAAATTTTTGCTTTAAAAAAAGGGGGTAGGCACACATGACGGTCAGCATGCGTTACTGTAGAACAATAAAACATTCTACGATAGTTACCCTCCATTTATTAACTAACAACTTCAGATCAAGCTAAAATTCTGTATATAATAGGATATCTCATAAATGTTCTTATCATCGCACCCCCCCTGCTTAAAATGGAGATTGCCCACCTTAAAAATTTTTACACTGTTGAATGCACTTTAACCAGTACCAGCCAATGAGTTTTTAGCTTTTTTCAGTTTGTCCTAAGCACTTGATTTACTGGTTGGAATGGTTTACAGCACCTCCCTCTTTTAAGCCTGTAAGTACAATGTAAAGCTGACCTGTGGCCTACACACACTTTGGTCTGCCATTTTATTGGTTGATGCAAGAGACCCTGAAAATAGCGAGCCTCATGAATAGAAATGCTAATGTTGAACACAGCAGCCAATCCAATGTCGGCTTTTATTGTCTAAACTGTGCTTGAAGATTGACAGATGTTATCCGACTGGTTTGCCCTAGCCAGGGGACACTTTAGCTCCCACTTAGATAAAAGCGAGTCTATGCTTTGTCTATTGGTGATGTTATTAGTACCTTTCATGCTTAGACCGCATCAAAATGGCTGCACATTGTGTGTGAAGGTGTCAAGTCTTTTTAGTGGACCTCACATATTGCAGAATCTTTCAGAAATATCATAGGATTTCTGTGGGATTTGGTTAATGTGGTAAATAAAATCATATCTGAACCATAAACCCAGTCTAGAACCAGACATGTCGGGGGGCAATACTTTAGACTGGGATCAGTCCCAGAAGATCATACAAGAGAAGAGCACACTGCTCCCTGCAGAGACAGCAAGCTAAAAGTAGTATAATGATGACATCATAACACAAACCTGGGTAGGTTTAAATCACAGCAGCCTGTGTGCTCTTGTGTTCCACGTGACAATCACGCAGTCTAGAAGGAAGCAAGCCACACCCCCAGGGAGCCCACATGCTGTATTAGTGAGTGCATACAAGCCTGGTTAGGGCCACATACAGTTAGTACCCAGCACAAGTGACAGAAATCATGATTGGAGGGCAGGTGTCAGATGAGTGTATGTTTTGGCCAATCACGTGCCTCGTTCCTTACCATTGACATTTTCCAAAGTCAGTGTTTACTGATAAAGCCCCATCAAACATCTGAGTTGGTCAATAAAATTGTTTCAAGTTAGAAATCTGATACAGGGAAACATGTTAAGCCAAATCATTTTTTTTAAGCTACCTGCTCTAACAGCAGCCATCTTTCTGGCAGAGCTAAATATTCAACCAATCAATTTAAAAGGAATTAGAACATCAGTGCGGAACACAGCACAGAGTAGTCCTCACAAGAAACCGACCGGTTGCCTATCTTTAGCATACTGGTTCACAAGACAAAATGGCTGCCTGCAAAGGGCTCCATGATGTGTCTTAAGGTAGTACTGCTTTTGCTGCTTTTAGTAAGCAATCAGGTTATTCTTTTCTTTTATCTATATAGTTCTAAATGTCTACAGGAAAGGAGAGGATTGGTTGCTATGTGCAAACTGAACCATACCTTCATATATTATTTATTGGTGTTGCCCTGTGAAAGAGAAATGCGGAACCATCATGGATTCCTAAAGTGGTATTCCAAGTTTAGAATAGATTGGAGAATTGTTAGATGCACTGTCAAGTTTTTGCTACCACTAAGGATATTTACCCTTACTTCCTGTGTATACCCAAAAGGAAGTCCAAGATAATCCCACCAAAAGAGTCATCACCAAATACATCCACAGACAGATTCACCCTTGCTTGTTGTCCAGACAGCAGGAAGTGAAAGAAGATCTTTTTAAAGGGAGTAGTTTCCCACGTTTGACAGTTATCACCAGCACAGGTAGACTCTTCCTGTCCCAGTGACTGTAAACTTTTAGATTTCTCCACTTCCTTTCTTGTAAGTCTTCCCAATGGTGTCTCCTCTTACAAGAGATAGTAGCCTCCTAACTCCATCTAAAAGAAAACTATTCTGCTTAAAGTTCCATTTTGAACAATAAAATTACATTGCTGCTAGTAAAATAACCTATCTTACTTAAAAGGCATTTAGCCACAAAGCGTTCTTCAAAGGATCTACAAAAGTCCCTTATGACTTTTCCCTTCTAATATTCATGGCCTGAATGTTTAATTAAGAAAATCACTAATTTAAAATTGCTATTATTTGTAATAATTGTATGCTTTCAATTTAAAAAGTACCGGTCAAAAGGAGTTGGCCATTTTGTAGGGAAAAAAACTATTTTTCAAAAAGTGTACTAGAGTTGTTGCAAGTTCCTAAGATCTGGGGTTGATTTACTAAAACTAGAGAGTGCAAAATCTGGCACAGCTGTGCATGGTAGCCAATCAGCTTCTAATGTCTGCTTGTTCAATTAAGCTTTGACAAAAAACCTGGAAGCTGATTGGTTTCTATGCAGAGATGCACCTGATTTTGCACTCTTCAGTTTTAGTAAATCAGTCCCACTGCTGAATACTAGTTCTCCCTATTTCCAATAGGGATATTTCCCAGGCTTAATTCCAGATTCTGTTCCTATAATTCGACGTTTGGTTATCTCCTCCCACTTTTTTGTGGTCCGACTCCTCCGGAGACATTCACCATTAAATAAAATAAATACAAAATATCTGCAGGAAAAGTGGGATCCTCTCATATTTGCCACAGCAGGCGACCTGAGAACAAACCATTGGAGTTTACAAGACACACAGAAAAATGTTGGGGATTTCAACTCTCCAGCCTCCACTATAAACCAAAATATCAGTTTTTAATAGACCGACCTAATGCGTATCAGCTACATTTTCATGTTATCACCTGTTTATAGACTTTGTAGTTAAAGTAGTTAAGATAAAAACATTATGTACTACATCTTTGAAGGCTCTCATATATCCAGGTCATAGCATATCTAGTAGTAGTTAGTCCTGTTCAATTTGTAGCTTCTCCACGACACTTGTTCAGTTCTAATGAGTGTCGGGAAGATACCCAAGCATTTATATCCATATAAGGATCACCGACACGTTCCTCCAATCACCATGGAATGGGTAGATGTTGAGAAGTACAAGTTGCGGAACCACTTTGTTTCCACCCATGGTGTCAGGAGGTCTGCTTGGGTGTTAATTTGCCTCAATTTACATGGCTAAAAGTGTGGGGTGAACTGTTGTCAAATCGCAGGGGTAGAGATGTTAGCATTATCTATAAATTCCATGGTGATTGGATTAAGGGGTCTGCTCTACCTGTCTGGATAAGCTTCTGACACTCATCAGAACGGAAGTAAGGGCTTTTGGAGAAGATATGAAACTTCTTCAACATTACAGAACAAGTCCAGTTGAATGTGACTAACTACTAATACAAACTACAAACACAAAAGAACGTTTGTGCTTAAAGTTATGACAATAAAACATGAAAAATCATAGGTGATGAAATAAAAATTAAAAAACATACATATGCAAACAAAATTTGAAAAATTAGGAAAACTGATGCACAGACACTTGTACAGAAAAGGTGCTTTATCAGCCAACCATTAGACGGCTTTGAATTTACAAAGTATGTGAAAGATCAATTGGCTGACTCTTGCCTCTTTAATGCTATAGTGTCTGCACTAGTTTTCAGCAATGCTGTCAATATGGTTTTGCTAGTGTACTAGTTACATTCATACACTGGTGCGAGTGTCTAGACGTGAGGTGAACAGCCAACTATCATGCAAACTAAATCCCGTTCTACCACCAGGGTGCAGCATATCTAAAGCAGTGTGCCACCCAAAACAAAGGATGTGATGCCTTATACCATCAATTAGGGATGAGCTCAGGCCTGTTCGTAGTCCCCAACCAACCTGAGCAATCGTGCCCAGAAGCCGTCACTGCACACCGCCAATCACAGGCAGCGTGTGAAAATGCAGCTGCGGGCCGGGAAATGTCTCACTGCCTATAAATGGCGGTGTACAGTTTCGGCTTCCTGATGGGATTGCTCAGGTGGGTTGGGACTAGGATTCGAACACGCCTGAGCCCATCCCTACCATCAATGCATGCGTGCAGGGGAACACGGAGTGTGTGTGCAGGTAAAGGGAAACCCTGGGCAGCTCATGTTTAAGCAATTTGAAACTTCGTTACTTGGCCTGATCTGTATGTCTGTGCTTATGTATCCCCAAGTGTTAATAATGGCCCCATAAATCTGCTTTAAGACCCTGAGTGGGTTTTTCGTTTGTTACCTTTCTCTGAGAAGTCAATAAAAATATTGAAACAGAAAAAAAATGGCCCCATAATTGTGCAGGCAAGAGGAGTAGGTCTGTGGTTTTATAAGCCAATCAGACTGGGACCTACTAGCAAGCTCATCTCTAGAGAAATATTGGGAATGTCACTAATGGCTTCTTAACCAGTATCAGGACTGTCATCCTCACTTCTCTACTTGACGTTAAATGGTAAATACAGCATTTCTGTCATGACAAGTTCCTTTTACAATAAGATCACTACACAGCCTATAGACCCCTCCCATCTAGAGTTGTCCTTTAAAAGAGACCCTGTCACCAACTTTAACATTTGCAGGTAAAAGTACAGAAATAAAATTGTATTTTAACCGCTTAAAGACCACCAAATCGCAAATTTACTGCTACAGGGCGACCCTCCTATGCAGAATCATGTATAGATACATGTATATAAATGAGTACACCCCAACAGATTTGTCAGAAAATATGCAGTGACAGGTACTCTTTATGGAGAGATCAATTGTCTAAAAGACCCCTCCACTACACTTCCATGTATTCAAAACGCTTAAAACTGAATTTTTGAATACACTCACTTTTTGAAACTGCCGTCTTTATCAGCTGAGTAACCCGGAAGTGATGAAATTAACGCCGCCTCCGTGTTACGTCATCGGAGACTTGATCGAAGCCGTATCTGGCTTAGATCGGGAGTCCATCCATGCCACAAATTCATTTTAATTCACTTACAATGTGCCTATAAACTTACTAGGTGGTTTGACTTCTTTCCAAACTCCACAGTCAATTTCCTAGCACAGCCCCATCTCTCCTAACACATGATAGCCCTCTCTTCTTCCAAGTGTTACTGTATGTGCTGGCCCAGCTCCTTCACCCCTCCATTCACCTTCCTACATAACCTTTTTATAGCAGCTTAGGGAGGAGTGAAGGGAAATAGTAAAAGTGTCACTGCAGTCTGCTGACATCACATCCATGATGGCGGTGCCCAGCAGCAGTCTCAGTACCTTTGGATTACTATACAAGGGAAGCTTTTACAGGTAAAAAGGATGCCTATAATATGTAAAATGCACACAAAATCTTATAGGAAACTTTTTGTTAAGATGAATGGTTTGGTGACAGGGTCCTATTAAAATGACAGTACAGAGCACAATAGCTTAGATCAATATTTCTCAACCAGGGTTCCATAGAACTATTGAGTTGTAGATATAGTCATTTTTAGCAGGGGTTCCCAGAGACCAGGTGGTTATTTTGAGGGTTCCTCTGTGTTGAAAAAGGCTGGCTTAGACAGTGAGGTAGCGTAAAGTACAATATCCACAGCAGCCAATTAGAAAACACCTCCTAACTCCATCTTCACTTCTATAGGAGATGGTATCTTACTTTTTGTTGGCTCTTCTTTATACAGTAAGGCTGGATTCACACATATGCGATGCAGGAACCAGCACAATTCTAGTACGGGTTCCCGTATCGCATCTCCCCTCGCTATACTGCCCTCTGCGAACCTCTGCAGGTGTCAATACAAAGTTAAGGACACCCCCAGATCAGTTTTCAAATTGCAGTGCCAACCACCCATGCAATCTGATTCCAGTGCCAGGAAAAAAAAGGTTCCTGCACCTTTTTCATGCAAATCCAACGCAAGTTCAGCCATACAACTGTATGGCTGAATTTGCATTTGGACTGACATCGCATGTGATCTGCACAGCAATGCGGTGCGAGTCACATGCAATGTCTGACATTGCGTATGTGTGAACCCAGGCTTAGCCTGATGTGTAATGCAGTAACCAGCACAGTGCTCCTATAAGCCCAAGTGGGGGTCCTATAAGCCCAAGCGGGGCTCCTATAAGCCCAAATGGGGGTCCTATAAGCCCAAGCGGGGAACAAAGTTGTTACATTAGCAAATAATTAATGGTGAAAGTCACTGTAGATATGCCCATCAATGGGCTTTCTGTTGTATCAGGACATGAATCAGCTCCCCAGGTGTGTTTATTACTATGGTGCAGGAAAGTGCTGATGGGATGCAGATTTGGTGTCGGGTGCAGATGGTAGGGAGGGGGTCTGGACAATATGGTGTTGAGTGGGATGGTGTGAAATGAAAATCATGAGTGGACAAAGGTTGCAAGGCCAAGCGGTGAACACAAACACAGAGGCGGTGCAGGCAGTGTCAGCAGTGTACAAACCTTAATACCGGTAATTTTCGTAACCTGTTGGAGGCACCACAGACAAAACTATTAGCAAGCGTTGCCCACCACGCAGCTCACCGCCAACCCCACCACCCCTTCTTTGATTTTGGGTTTAGTGTCATGCTGAGAGCAAAAACAGCCAGTGATAGCCAGCGTGGACTTAGGATATAATCCACTTAATGATTTAGGGCAGAGGTGCAACAGCATCTGGTCTGCAGGTGTAAGCCGTTCTGTTTGAAGAAAATTGGCCAATTTGTGTGCAATAACACAAGTTCAGGTAAGTAGGAGTTTGGGAAATTCACACTGCTATTAGGAAAAGGACGGTTAAACAATTAACAAGATGCGGTAAGTAGCTTTTCCATTAGTAATATCAAGTGGAACAGATTCTACAATATTTCTAACACTATTGCAGTGCACTTCTCCCAGGATGCTTTTCAAAAAAGCAGAGATTGACAAGGAGTGTGACTGCCTTCCTTTTCCACATAAGTCTTAAAATGGGATGCACTGATCAGAATAGACCAATTAGGGATGGACTAAAGTCTGCTCACTAATTATGAGACTGTGATGGATACTCCTAATGTAACCTAGTGAAAAAACATTATCTAACCTCCATGTTCTAAGTGAACTCTAGAGCAGCACCCATCAATAATAGGGGGCTGTTTGGGAAAATAGGGGGTGACTGAAAATTACACTCAAAGCTACCCAATACTGTGTGCATGGAGCAGAGGCACAAGACTAACTTCCCCTTGCCTTACTTAGGCCTGGTTCACACCTATGCAGTTTGCTTTTTATCTGTTTCTGCAGTGCATTTTGGGTTGCTGCACACACAATCCTGATTACGTTTTCGTGCGTTTTTTGATGCATTTGGAATTTATGCTTTTTTTGCCCAATTTGTTGTTGGGAGGATTAACCTGTTAACGACTGCCCGCCGCAGTTTTACTGCGGCAGGCAGCCCCTCCTGCGCGAACCAACGTAGCTGTACGTCGGTCGAGCGCCTGCAGCTAGGGGGCGAGCGCGCACCGCCGCCCACGCGCTCCCGTCCCCAATCCGCAGTGGAAACTCTGATGCACAGGGGCGACGGCTCCAATTGCCACCGGCCACCTACGATTGCTCCCCGCTGAGAGAGAAGGATGGTCAGCTATTGTAAACACAGCCGACTGTTGTTCTCTCTGGAATGATCATAGAGCACCTGTGATCCTTCTATATAGGATCACAGGTCTCTGATCATTTCAAAAGCCCATCCCCCATACAGATAGAAACACGCCCCTAGGTACACATTTAACCCCTTGATCACCCCTGTGTTAACCCCTTCCCTGCCAGTGTCATTATTACAGTAACATTGCATATTTTTAGCCCTGATTACTGTAGTAATGTCACTGGTCCCCTCAAAAGTGTCAAAAATGTTAGTTAGGGGTCCGATCTGTCCGCCGCAATGTCGCAGTCCCCCTAAAAACCACAGATCGCCGCCATTACTAGTAAAAAACAAACAAAAAAAACAACAAAAATGACATAAATCTATCCCGTAATTAGTAGGCACCTTTTTTAAACTTTTGCACAAACCAATCAAAATACGCTTATTGTGATTTTGTTTTCCCAAAAATATGTAGCAGAAAACAAATTGGCCTAAAATGTTAAAAAATTTAGATTTTTTTATTTTTTGGGGGGATGTTATATAGCAGAATGTGAAAAATATAGTTTTTTTTTTTTTCAGAATTGTCGCTTTTTTTTTTGCTATAGCGCAAAAAATAAAAATCGCAGAGGTGATCAAATACCACCAAAAGAAAGCTCTGTTTGTGGGAAAAAAGGACATCAATTTTATTTAGTTACAGAGTCGCACGACCGCGCAATTGTCCGTTAAATTAATGCAGTGCCGAATCCCAAAAAATGGCCTGGTTATTAAGGGGGCAAATCTTTCCGGTCCAGAAGTGGTTAAAAACCGCACATCGCTGCAAAAATCATACTACATGCTTTTCTGCAGCTTCTCCAATGAAGTCTATTAAACTAAAAATTCATAATTTTCCTTCTAAAAAAAAAAAGTTCCTGACCCTTTCCAAAAACGCAGCGGCCGAAAAGCATAGATGTGAATGTGTCCCAAAGGAATCCATGTTAAATGGACTGTAGTGCGTTTCTGCAAAAAGCAATAAAAAAACCGCATTGGTGTGAACCGAGCCTTAAAGTACAGATGACTTAAATTTCCCATTCTGACTTTTCTCCTACAGCATCACTTCTTTGCTGGCTAAAACCAGCAAGATTTGGGGGTTGAGGGGTGCTGGACACAAATTTTCACATTATCAAATTGCAAAGGTATTATTTGAGCCCAACCGGCGTGCATTCGGCAGCTCATCACAAGTACTGGGACCCCCACCCCACCAAAGGGAGAAGTCATTCACCCGAGCTGACAAATCCAAGTGTAATAGGTCAGAGAGGGCCAAATGAAAAAGCCTTGGGTGACCAAAATCTTAACTGTTCTACTGGTTACAGCAAGCGGGGCCAAATGACACCCAACACGTTTTAAGGGAGGAAACACAATCCCCCTTCATCAAGGCTGGAGGAGAGGTTTAACGTAACACATAGGAAAATGATGATACATTTACATTTTTAGTGGCAATTCACCATTTTTATGAATGTTATTTTAATCTTTTCCTCCAGGCCTGATCAGGGTTGATCGTGTGGTCCCTGAAGGGTGTTGCTTGTCTTTGCCCTGCTTGTTGTAACCAGTTGAATAATATAGACTTTGCACTCCGAAGGATTTTTCATTTGGTACTCTCTTTGATCTATTACAATGAAACAAGTAAGCTGTCACTCTAATCCTTTCTCCCGATGGTCAGGGTGATAGTGCAGTGTTTTAGCCATTGAGTGGTGTGTTCTCTATAACAATCCTGTTGATGATGGGTTGCTGCCAGTGACAGGATTGCTAGGTGTTACTCGTCCTGAAATCTAAAATTCTAAAAGGACGAACGCCAAAGGACCTACGTGTCTTTTTTCAATGATATAAACTAGAGGTCTAAAAAAAAAAAAAAAAAAAAAAAGAAGTATATATGACTTTATTCCTAAAGGGTAGTCAAAAAATGTTTTGGCTATGTATAACCTAAATCTTGGTCAAAGGTTGGGCCTCACAATGAGTGCCGGTTCACACTGTTGCGATGTCGGGCATCGCATGTGATTCGCTCTGCACTGCTATGCAAAGCACATGTGCAATGCGAATTCAGCCATTCAGATTGTATGACTGAATTCGGATAACATTTGGACCAAAATAGCGCAGGACCCTTTTTTTGGTCCGCATCAGAATCGGGTCGCATGGGTGTTCACACCTATGCGAACCAATTCCTGTCCGAATTGAAAGTTGGCACTGCAATACACAAACTAATCTGGGGGTGTCATTAACTTTGTATTGACACTCCCAGCAGTTCGCATATGGCAGTGTGAACTGCCTGTGAGTCGGGTGCAATGCAGGAACCCGCAGTGGATTTGTAGGTTTCCCGCATTGCACCAATGTGAGCCGGCACTGAAAGCCAGACCTCAGAGATATGACTGGGGCGCAGCATTGCCCAGATCTTTATCTATGTGCTGTACTCTATCACATCCAAGCTGTCAATGTGTTACTGGCAGACAGCAAGGCAATGTACTAAAGAAACGCTTGTGTGACAGCGGAGAGAAGACTCTGCTGATACTTGCACCATACACTCCAGCCGTATGGAGTAAATAATTTTGTTATTTCTCCATGAGAAAACTAGCAGTGAATTAGTAAAGGAAATCTTAGAAGCCCCCGTTCAATCTTCAAACCTCTGGATCTTAGGTATGAAACTTTTGGGTGCTGGAGTTGCATTACATTATACACATTTTTAATTCTGAAGACTTACTGTACTTACCAGTGATGATTTTAGAAGTAGATGGCGATTGCATCTCTCCAGGCAAATTAGATGGTGGGGGCTGGGGAGGAGGAGGGACAGTTGGTCGGATACGTGGTTTGGGGACAGGGCGCGGTCGAGGAAGGGTGCCAGAGTTTTGCTGGGGAAAGGGATGGGTCTGGGTGGCTTCTGGCAGGATCCCCTGGGAAGTTGGGTGATCTGCAATGGGAGGAGGAGTATCTGGTGGTGTTGGGGAGTGTGAGGGGCTGGAGGATTGCTCTGTGGCTGACTCTGTGGATGAAACGGTGGACTGAACCGTAGGCTTGGGTTGAGTTGCCGGCTGTGTGGGTGGCTGTGGGGGAGGATGATTCGGTGCCTGTATGAAAGGCTGGCTACCCGAATGCCTGCGTGGTAAGGTGCCATGTGAGTGTGAAGTGGGAGCTGTTGTGCTACTTTGATTACTGGTACTGTTTGGCGGAGAGGCACTATGGCCATGGCTAGAGGGTTTGGGAGAGATGGAAGGAGGGGTATTAGCTGCAATAGGCACATTCTGATTTCCAGGTTGTACAGGAGGGGGGATTACTGGCTTTGGAGGAGCTGGGGCAGGTTTCTTAGTAACTGCAAAAGAAACAATAAAATATCAAATTACAACACTGATAATCAACTTTCTGACTTGTTTAAAGGGGTTGTAAACCTCAGACATGAAATATGAACAAAGCATATCCCTCTATATGTGTACTTGTCTCAATTCAGAGCACTAAGTGTCATTTCGGTCTGCCACTTCGTTCCTCTGCTATCAGCATGAATTACGTCTGACAAGTTTTCCTGACACCAAGAGAAAAATGGTGACAGGGGGAGGGATCTCCAGTTGATTGGCAGGCTCAGCTCTGTTCCCGTGTGCAGGGGGTGTGTCTCTCCCCTCCAATCAGCTCTTAAAGCTCTCCTCACTGAGCTTTGCAGAGTGAGACCATCAGTTCTCTGCCCCTGCTTTCTGAACGTTCAGACAAACTTTATATGTTCTGAGCTTTGAAAGGATTTAGAGAAGAGAAGACTGCAGATAAACATGTACAACTTATATAAGATAATTTGTTTCATTTCTGTGTATCACCTGAGGCCAGTCACTTCACTGGGCATATATAAGGGTTTACAATCACTTTAATTTTTACACCTCAGATGAGTTGGACCATTCCCAGCTATTTAGCCAAACCCCTTTTAGGTCCTAAAAACAGAACTGTTTTTTACATATGGCTTTTCCCCTATGACAGGGTAAGCTGTTTTGTTTGTTTTTTTATTTATCTGGGCTAAAACCTACCCCGCTGAGTCTTGGGAGGATGTATTAGTGCCGGTTCACACTACTGCGATGTGGGAACACTGCGAATATACTGTGTGTTCCCGCAGTTCACACTGCCATATGCAATACGCTGGGGGGTGTCAATTCAATGTTATCAACACCCCCAGATCAGATCGCATATCGCAGTGCGATCTGACAGTTCGCACAGGAATCGGATTGCACTAGTGTGAACCACCATGCAATCCGATTCTGCTGCGGACCAAAATAAGGGTCCTGTGCGTGTTCACTGCGATTGCGGTGCAAATTCAGCCATACAAACTGTATGGCTGAACTCGCACCGCACATGAGATCGCATGTGATTTTAGGAGCAGTGCGCTCCGAATCATATGCGATGTCTGTGATCGCATTAGTGTGAAGCGGCACATAATGTCATACAAGAAATACGGGAATCTGCATTGCTGGCTTCCTTTAACAATACTAGCTGTCAGGTTGTAATGCTGATCAACTGCCTTTATTATAATAGGAGTTTTTCAGCTTTTTTGCAGTAGCGTTTTTTTAACTTTTTTCAGCTGTAGCGTTTTTTTTTTAGCTTTTCTTTAGCAAAACTAAATTCCCACAAAATCTTATGGTTAAAAAACGTTGATAAACGCTGAATAGCCACATTTTTAAGCTTTTATCAGAGTTAGAGCGTTTTTACAGCTGAAAAACGAATCTTTAAACCCACTAGTTCTTGTTTTTTTTTTCCAGCCAGAAAACGCCCTGCCAAAAACTGCTGATAACAGCCTATGTGTGCATGGACACATAGAATAACATGCTCGGTAGTTTACTGGCTGCAGAAAAAAACGTCTGACGCCAAAAACAGCAGCTGTAAAAAACGTCCCGTGTGCATGAGGCCTTAAGATCAGAAAAATAAAAAAAGGAATAAAAAAAAAAAAAAAAATATGCACACTTGTCCCAGATTAGTGACTCAGTAATAGGCAGCCAGGAGACTAGCATTTTTCAGAAGAAAAGCTCAGCAATGGCATTTTCTTTTGTTTAATGTTAAGGGTGAAAACAGACTGATGTAGCCCATATATTGCATACATACGTATTCAGCTCTTCCAATTTTACCACCATAATGTCACTTGGGCAATCTCCCATCATCACTGGATGTATTATAGATTAGTTCCACTGACTGAAACCAGGAGTGTAGAACACCCAGACAAGGCAGGCACCTCACCTCTGCAACGGGCACACCATCCCAAACACTCAAATATGCACTTCCTACCCCAGTCCAATGCCGTTCTATGAAATTATATTTGTTCGTGATAAGCTCCTTACCTCGTCTGGAGGAGTGGGGACTTGGGTTGGCAGCACCTTGCGCAGGAACAGCCACTAACTGGTTTGTGTTGCCTGCAGCAGATGCAAGAGATCCATTCCGCAGAGATGGGGGTGTGGTTGCTGTAGGAATTTCTTTGGTCTTGTTTGTGCTGTGGATGACAATGAGATAACATTTTTTGATTGGATACAGTTACACAGCGATGAATGACAGACCCTTCTTGTAATATACATGCTTGTCCTTACCTGATTTCTTCTTGTCCAGAAGCTGACACAGACTCTGCAGGGACTGCGGGCTGTGCAGGATAACTGTTAGCAGCGGTAACATCTGTTGGGGTCCCAGCTGGCTCTGCCTGTGTCCCACCGTCATTGGGTGGTAGCGGTGGATGAAAAGCAGGGGACGCATGTTTTCGGTTTAATGTTCCTCCTCTCCTTGCGTTAAAGGGGAACTCCAAAACTTTGAGCCCAACACTGAAGTAGGACAGAATGATAAACTCATTACACCACCAGAACAGAACCCAGATATGGCCAAATGTGGGCAGATCCATACAATTATAAATCTACTATGCTCATGATTAGAGTGATTGGGTAGAATAATGGCTCAAACAACAGCCCTCCATAGCCACATCCCTAAGTATTAAGCTAATGAAAACGGTAAACCAGTGTGATAGTCGTAAATGCCGTCAAAAAATTGACAGGCCAACGGCTCATCACACTGTAAAAATGGGACTTTAATGGCTGTGGAAAAGTCTGTAGTAATCAACACTTGGTTCATATAAAAATACATAATGCTTTATTGAAAAAATAACAATAACATATCAATACATATAAAATATTAAAAACATAGTTGTAAGCATGTACAATGTGACAACAATCAAATGCATCAAAGAATATGTAGAGACAGTATAATGTGACTTGATAAGTCCTACATGTTTTGCCGAGGCTGAAAAGCTCTCATATTGGCTTCTTCAGGGACTGTGTACTGGAGTCCCGGCACTGTTTCTAGATGCATTTGATGTAAATCACAGAGCATGCCAGATGTACATCCAGGTCCCAGCACAAGAGAGGTAGAACCAGGGATGCAGTCCCAGCGTCATGGGGGCAGGTGGACCCAGTATCCGGAAACCCGGGGAAAGCCCGCACGGCAAGCACTGGACCGAGTCCACAGTGCAAGGGGAGTGATGCCAGGAATATGGAACGCTAAGGGGAGATAAATGGCAGTACCTGGTAAAGTACAGTCACGGTCCGGTATAACCCTGCCTGAAGGGATCCCAGCGTCTATGTCCGGCGTGCAGAGGGAGCCGAATACAATTAGAAATCTACTGATACTCATTAACATTTTATCACATCATGAACAGCTACAGACTATGCTCAATGACTATGCTCATTGCTCATGGTCTACTACTGAATGTTCTGGAAAAACGTGAGAAAAAATAAGTGATAAATGATTACAGTTCCCAACACATTGAAAAACTGCAATGAGTACTGTATTTCCAAGAGTGTTTACAGGGGCTACAGGGACTGCCTGCTGCAACAGAAAACTGAATCTTCAGCATCTCTTGCCAGTACCCTGCTGTGTCTTACCATTCTTCCAGTAAGAATACACTTCCATATAACCCCACTTGGCTATTTAGGAAGTAATGTTGGTTGGTAATCAAATAACCAGACAGCAAATTAAGTAGCTGCAACTCAACAAAGAATGGTTCCAGATCTGGGCATTGCAGTATCTCAGAAACTGCTGACCTGATAGTATTTCCATGCACTGCCGCAGAATTTGGAACTCCAAAATGGAGTCAGCAATGGCAGCCTAAATATACAGACAGGTTCCATTTTAAGCCCAAACGTTGTTTCGCTTTAACTCACCTGTCCTTTTTTAAGAGGTCCTCCGCAATGGCCATGCTGAACGGCCTTTTCTTGTTGTCAAAAAGACCAAACTCGTATGGCGACATGTCATATCCGCTGGACACGTTATTGTGGGAAGCTGGAGTGGCTGGGACAAAGGCACCAGATACATTGAAGTCCACCTCTGTAGAGCAAAATAATCAACAGATGATGTAATGGGCAACAGGTAAAGGTAAACAGCAAACTGGCAACAGGTAAAGGTAAACAGCAAACTGGCAACAGGTAAACAGGCAGATTTTAAATACGTAACCATAAAGACAGCTTTTTGCCGACACCTACATAGCCAACATAAAGTGACTGTAAAGGCAGAAGGTTTTTGTCTCCTAATGCATTCTATGCATTAAGATAAAAAGCCTTCTGTGTGCAGCAGCCCCCCTGATACTTACATGAGCCCCCTCCCTATGAGGTCCATGAGGGCTTTGGCCGTCTGGGACTCTCCCTCCTCACTGGCCAAGGCACAGCAGCGGCACCATTGGCTCCCGCTGCCGATAATAATACTCAGTTAGCCAATCAGGAGAAAGAAAGGGCAGGGCCGAACCGCAGCTCTGTGCCTGAATTGAAACACAAAGCTGCAACTCGGCTCCGGTGCCTCCATAGCAAGCGGTTTGTTGTGGGGGTACTTAACAGGAGGGTGGGGCCAGGAGTACCGAAGAGGGACCCTAGAAGAGGAGGATCGGGGCTATCCTGTGCAAAACCAACTGCACAGATGAGATAAGTATAATATGTTTGTTATTTTATTAGAAAAAAAAAAACAAGACTTTACAACTGCCTTAAAGGATAAGTTCACCTTAAATAAATGCACACCTTTTTGCTGGTAAAAAAAATGTGCATTTATTATTTTTTGGTTTCTGGAGCCTCTAAAGCATTGGACCAGCGATGAGCAGGTATCCTGCAGATCTGCCAGTGTATCTGTGTGCCCTTAATTCCGGTATGGGAAAGCAGATACAATCAGGAAGAGAGAATGAACTTCGACAGTACCATAGTAGTTCACTGAAAACTACAAGCCTAGAGTAGTTTTCCATTCACAGAACACTGTTACAAAAGGTGAACTTATCCTTGCACTGCTGTGCAAATTACATGCGATGTCTGTACAATGCAAATTCAGCCATGCAGATTGCATGGCTGAATTTGCATCGTATTCAGACCAAAGTCGCACAGGACCCTTTTTTTGGTCCACACCAGAATCGGGTCGCATGGGTGTTCACACCTATGCGATCTGATTCCTGTCCGAACTGACAGTGCGCACTGCGATATTTGAAATAATCTGGGGGTGTCGTTAACTTTGCATTGACACCCACAGCAGTTTGCATATGGCAGTATGAACTGCCTGCAAGTCGGGTGCGATGCAGGAACCCGCAGTGGCTTCGCAGGGTTCCCGCAGCGCACCAGTGTGAACCGACACTTAATGGGAAGGTTTAAAGCAGGGGTGTCCAACCAGCGGCCCAACGCAAAATTGTAAACTTACCTAAAAATGTTGAATTTTGGGGAATTTTTTGTAAAAATGCATTTACACTTAATGAACACATGCGGCTGATAAAAAAACTTGACCATGTCGTCTCTTTACTGGACTTTATAAGTTTTATCTTCACAAAGAAAAATCTCCCACTCCCACTACACTTTTATGTATTTTATGCATGGCCCAATGTGGTCCAGGAAGGTTAAAAGGTTGGACCAGCCCTGGTTTAAAGGTTGTTTGCAGACCTGCATTGCATGGTTGGGTATATTTAAAGAATCAGTATGTTAAAAGGTGCCCTTTTTCATGCAGTCACAAATTCAAAGGAACCCATAAGCACACAGAAAAAAAGGGTGTATGGCATTTATACAAATTTGTTTGGTATGTTAGTCTGGATAACTTAATTCTACACTTTTATAAACTCTATTACAAGCTAGCTACTCATGCACACTATATACCGAGCCTCTCTTTATGCTTAACATCAGCAGATGTGCATTGCCTTACCTTCAGGAAAGAACCAGTCTGCATGTTGTATGATAGGCTCAATGATTGTCACCACATGGACTGAAGTGGCAGCTGCCATTTCTGCCAGTGTCCTGCAAAGAGAAAAAAATATATATATTTTAACCATATGCCGTCTATTTAATTTTGGTCTACTTTTGGCTGATGATAAATAAGCCTGCACTATGTAAATATTTAATTTTCTATACTACAAATCACCATTTTTTCATAAATTGTGTCATAAAAACTAGTATACCTGTGAAAAAACAGCATTCAGCACCTAATTATACAGCGCTAAGCATAAATGAGTACACCCCAACAGATTTGTCAGAAAACCTTTACTTTCCTTTCAGATTCAACATTTTCTATGGGACACTATACTACAAAATACTCCTGCAAATGTGGGCCATTGATTGCAAACAAGATTTGTTAATTTGCAAACACAAAAAAAGCATTTTCCTAACAAATTCATTCAAGACCATGTTGCAAAAATGAATACACCCCAATGAAAGCTTTTGGAGCAAAGCCAAATTTTACACAATAAAGTCCCAATTAATAAGAATTCAATTACAGGTGAGTCTAACTATTCATTAAACAGGTGTCCAGCAGACAGTTGACTATAAAAGGGCGTTACCAAATCCCTTCCCATTTCATGCTGTCAGCAATGGGACCACATGGAGGAGAAATGTCACAAGGCCTGAGAAAAAATAATTTACGCATTTACGCAAGAAAAGTGAAAGCTACAAGATCAGAAAAGCTTTACTTATCAGTCAGAATACTGTAGCAAAAGTGCTACAAAAATGTAACAAAGATGAAACTGCAACCACAGAGACGTCCAGGCCGTCCATGGGAGTTAACACCTCGACAGGAGCGTCTTCTGATGAGAAAGGTTGAAGAAAATCACCATGCAAGTTCACTGCAGTTAGCTAAAGAAGTAGAAAGCCAAACTGGGGTGATTGTTTCCAGTGAGACAATATGGTGTATACTGCAGAGGAATGGCATGCATGGGTGTCGTCCATGAGGAAAGACTCTCCTAAAGCCCATACACAAAAAAGTCCACCTAGAATTTGCCAGGGCCCATGCTGAAAAAGAAGACGATTACTAGGACGCTGTATTCTGGAGTGATGAGACCAAGATAAAATTGGCCCTACTATGTGTATGAATGTGAGTTAGGGACCTTAGATTGTAAGCTCCTTGAGGGCAGGGACTGATGTGAAAGTGTAATGTATATGTAAAGCACTGTGCAAATTGACAGCGCTATATAAGTACCTGAAATAAATAAATAAATAAAATAAATGATTTTGGAACGGATGGCTTCAAAACTGTATGGTGTCGCAAAGCTGAGGAGTACAAAGAATAATGCATGGTGCCTACAGTGAAACATGGTGGTGGTGGCAGTGTCCTTCTGTTGGGCTGCATGAGTGCTGTTTGTTTCGGGAAGCTGCATTTCATTGATGGTATCATGAATTCACAGATGTACTGCTCTATATTGAAAGAGAAAATGCTACCATCACTCCGTGCCTTTGGTCGTTGTGCACTTTTCCAACATGACAATGATCCAAAACACACATCTAAGGTCACTTTTGCATTTCTGAAGAACAGAGTGAAAGTTGATTCAGTGGCCAAGTAGGTCTCCTCATTTGAACCCAATTGAAAAAAGAGAGATGTTGCAATGTCGCCAACTTGCTCCTTCCATGCCTAGAAGACTTGGTGCTGTCCTTACAAATCATGGAGGTCATACAAAATACTAGATGTAGTCGTTTTTGTTGTGGGGTGGATTCATTTTTGCATCAACTAATTTGAGTTAAACTGAAGATTTTATAAGGGGTGTACTCATTAATGCTGAGCACTGTATGTGCATCTACACTCAAGTTTTCTCTTGCTTCATGGTAAACATTACATTTTAGTTTCCCTTTAAAACATGATAAGGTCTTTAAGTTTGGGATTCAGGTTATTGGGGGAACAGTAATGCCGGCTGAAAAGCAGCAACAGCTTTTTATTTCTTTACTTTTTTTTTTAATAACTTACTTATTGATTTTTTAAGATCATTCCAGGACAAAGGTAAGTGTCAAGTGTACAAGCAGAATATCATATGTTGCAATATGATACATGAAGCATATGATAAGACATACAATTCAGGCTTGTTCAGATCAATACATTTAAACCATTTTTTACTAGAAAAGAACAGGGTCCTTCAATGTTTTCAGAATCTGTTTTACAGAAAAAAAGAACAAATTATTGAGCAAAACAAGTACAGAAAATTGAAATGCAGTCAGTAAGCAAATTGTTACAGACCTAGCATAAGAAAACTGTTATTTAAGCTACAGCAATGTTATAGTAAGTGACATGTTCAGCATATGTAAAAAAGAGAAATACATTGAATAGAAGATGGGATTTATGATAATGTATGGGCGGTCCCATTTCTCATTGTGTTACCCATTACACATAGCAGTAATGACCGTGGATATTAAGGGGTACAGTTCATCTATCAATTCTGACAGCTATAAACTCCAGAGTTTATACCTAATAAGAGCAGGGGGTCATCAACCCATCCGCACCATCATTTTTCCTACATTCTTGGGAGCTACCTTTGTGGGTGTAAGTTAAACCTGGGGTTTTTATTATCCCATTTGTTATTAAGGATATCAAAAGTCAACTCCATGTCCTGTAAGCTTGTGCTTTTATTCCACTCAGCTGAATAAATGCTAACTCCCCTTTTTTTACACCATGTTAAACCCATATCTGGTTTGTAACATGTAATAAGGTTACAAGCCAACCATCCCCTGCCCCCAGACTGCCTTTCCCCCCACGCACTTTTGACTTTTGCATGGCTGTGCAGTAGTTATCAATGGAATACAAGAATGGTGATTACCGCACTCATAGTCCATTTACACGTCCCGCCAGCCCAGTAAATGAAAGCCCGTGTCTCGGTACAAAGAACCAGAGGACTAGTCTTCCGGAGCCTGTGGATTTCAGTCGTGATCCACTGGTCATGACTGCAATGCCTTGCAGTCTCATTTGCAAAAGAATAATAAATGCATGTTTTTTTGCTGAAATTATGGGGGCATTTATTATTTTTGCAGAAGGTGGACTTAGCCTTAAAAAAACCCCAAAAAACAAAACGTGGTTTGGTACAGCTATTAGAATACACATTATATTACCCAAAGTATTGGGACGCCAGCCTTTTCACGCACATGAACTTTAATGGCATCCCAGTCTTAGTCTGTAGGGTTTAATATTGAGTTAGCCCACCCTTTGCAGCTATAACAGCTTCAACTCTTCTGGGAAGGCTGTCCAAAAGGTTTAGGAGTGTCTATGGGAATGTTTGACCGTTCTTCCAGAAGCGCATTTGTGAGGTCAGACACTGATGGTGCAGGCCAGTCAAGTTCCTCCACCCCAAACTTATTTATCCACGTCTTTATGGACCTTGCTTTGTGCTTTGGTACAAATCATTTGGTAGGGGGGGGGGGGGATTATGGTATGGGGTTGTTTTTCAGGGGTTGGGTTGGCCCCTTAGTTCTAGTGAAGGGAACTTTTAAGGCTTCAGCATACCAAGACATTTTCAACAATTTCAAGGCTCTTAAATAAAAAATGTATTTGAAATATGAAAAGTTATTGAAGAGGGTCAAAAGTCTTCTTTAAGGCCAGGCTCACATATACGCAAATTGGATGCGGATTTCCCCGCATCCAATTCGCATGATAGGAGAGTGAGGCTGGCTCTCAATGGAGCTGGTTCACACAGCTCAGGGGCGGCTGCGGTCCGCATTTGGAAAGGGTCCTCTGTGTCTTTGGTTCTGATTCAGGTGCGAATTCAGGCAAAATTTGGACCCAATTTGCACCTGAATCGGTGGGTGAACAGGGACACACGCCTGTGGCCGCACTATGTGTGAACTCAGCCTAAAACAGACAATGCGTCTTTAGGATAAAACAGAATTTTAAATGGCAAAAGCCCTTTTTAGCCAGTCAGAAAACAAAGGGTAAATCTACAAAAGATTTTATTATATAATTGGGGAGGTGCATATAGCAATGAAAACCTCAAAAAGTCACTGAAAGATGAAATTACACCAGTGGTTGGGGAAGCACTCCAGCAAATAAAGGCAAACATTACACACAAGTCACAGTGTCAGAAAAAAAAGTTGGTGGGAATCTTTTGCAGAGAAATATTACACAGTGAGGAGAACACACAAATTATATGTATGGTAACAGATGTGGGTAAGCTGATATAGAGAGCAATAGTGCGGCCTACGGAAGATTAGAGGGAGCGTAAGTAGACGAGGCAAGATGGAAAACCACAAGCCTGGAAACAGCAAACTGACACCCAAACCACAGCGGCATACATTCCTCTCCTGCTGCCACAACACTCCCTTTAACAAGGAACTCTTCCTCACTCCCAAACCTGTCCCTGTCTTTGCATTGCTAACATAAAATGTTTTAGAGCTGAACTCTAGGCATGTATAAAGACACACCAATTTATGCCGGTATGTATCCATTTAAAATTAAAATGGATTTCTGGTTCAATCATTTTTATTGAAGGTTTTCAAAGTTACAATAAAATGATAAATATATGTAGACAACAATTTGTATGTGGATAATTGGTTTGAGCTGCAGACAATCATCCCTCGGCTATACAAGTATTCATTTTGACCATAGGCTCAAGCAATTAATCATAAAATTATCTGTAGATTACATGGAGCCCTTGAAATGAAAAGGACAATGGCTGGAACAGTGGTGGCAACCAGTAAGCATGGGCTCTTGGGAGCTATTTTTTTTTTTAAACAATCTTTATTTTCAATTTGCAACAAAATCCCACAATACAAAACAGAGAAAAAGATAAGAGAAGCAGCAAGATAAACATCATGCAAAGAAATGGATAACAAGGGTGAAATCGAACAGCGCCTTACACCCAAGAGCATAGCTTCACCTTACAGAAGATATATCGTTGAGCAACAAGGGTGTGGGGCTTGCAGCCCAAAGGCGAGAAGCATGCTGCCGGACATCATTGGCATTAAACCTCGGGTACCTAGGCGGCCAGGTAAGCAAGGAATAGCACCCCATTGGGGCCCTCGGTCAGGGCACACCCAGAGAGAGGGGGGCCAAAGAAGCCTCCAACAAACCGCTCTCTGTGCGGTCCTCTCTTGGGAGCTATATAAAGTGGTTGTAAACCTGATTTTTTTTTGTTCACCCTGAAAGAGAAACACATAATGAGCTAGTATGCATCGCATACTAGCTCATTATGAAATACTTACCTTAGAATGAGCCCCCGCAGTGCCGCCCGCTTACCTCTATGACGGGCAACATGTTCAGTCGCCCATCTCCTGGGATCGCGGCATCCGGCCATCTGATTGGCCGGAGCCGCGGTGACGTCACTCCCGCGCACGCGCGTCGGAGCCGATGGTCACGGCACGGAGCTCTGAAGGAACGGCACCAGCAGCCGTTCCTTCAGAGCGCATGCGCCATTGTCACTGGCTGCATGTAAAGTAAATATCTCCTAAACAGTACATGTTTAGGAGATATTTACAGTACCTATACGTAAGCCTTATCATAGGCTTACCTATAGGTAAAACTTGCAGAGGAGGGTTTACTTCCTCTTTAAAGTAGTTTTAAACCTCAGACATAAATTATGAACAAACTATACATCCCTCTATAGTGTGTGTGTCTCAATAAATAGCACTAAGCCGACAACCACTTTAAGGCCTAGGAATGCTGTTGTGTCTGAAGCCAAAACTCCATGCATGAGAACAGAGATAGAATTCGGGGAAAAGTCACTAATAGGTTGTTTAGCATTGTCTTAAGGTAGCAGGTGGGGTTGCTCTTTTCAACGGATCTGCTACTGCTAATCTTTCTTAATGCCTTGTTTAATCACACGCATTTCCTGTATTTCTTTGGAATTGCTGTTGTGACTTTTATAGTTTCTATGTTGTAATTTATATGACTTCAGTCGATGTCTTTTTTTTTTTTTTGGACATAGTTTGCTGGATACTTTATTCTTAAATAAAGAATTTGAAAAAAAAAAAATGAAATAGGGGAAAAGAACAAAGCAAGATGACATAAAAAAAAAGGAGGGGTATCTCACCAAAAGCTTTTTCATATCAGAGTGTTAATGTACGATCAAACTCAGCAGGAAGATAAAAGAATAACCATGGAGTCTACTGTAGATCATTTCAGATTTGTGAACTGAGCCCTTGAGAATTGCAGACATTAGTTAATGAGGAACCAGTTCACTTTTCGTTTTACTTATACAGTTGCAAGATTTGAGGACCACTGCACTTTGGCAAGGACACAAAAGTTAGCAGGCGGAATGGAGTACTCTTGCAGTCTTCTCATTATGGGTTAAGAGAAGCAGACATTTTACAAACCTTTGATCCAAAGTGTGTATGCCAACTGATAAACATTGGTCCAGTATCCTCTGATTTTAGGGCATTTCCACCAAACATGGATGGAAAAATAGAATTTTTGTACTCACCGTAAAATCCTTTTCTCTGAGTTCATTGACAGTTCCATATTCTTTACCATAGGGTTATGCTATCCTCTACAGGACAACATCTAGGAGTATGCAAGGCAAATTCCCTGGGATGAGCCAGCCTGGGACACAAGGACAGCAGCACAATGCCCTCATTCAAATGAAAATCAGAGACTACCTTTAGGAGGAACGACGGCCATGGTCACAGGACCACCTTATTCCTGTGAACCACCAGCTAGGAAGAATGACATGACAAACCCGCCAACTCCGACACCCTGCGAGCAGAGGTGATAGCCACCAAAAAAAGTCACCTTTGTGACAGCGTAAGTAAAGGGATCTCCCGTATGTCTTCAAAAGGGAGGTTTTTGAAGAACCGACAGAACCAGGTTCAAATCCCACAGTGGCCGCACCAATGAATGGGAAGCCAAAGGTCTTTCAAAACAGACTGCCAAGGCAGACACTTGCCCTCTCATGATGCTCAAGCCAATTTCTGATCAACACCCCGCTGAAGAGAGGCCAGAATCTGAGCTACCGAAAAGGAACGAGAATGGACTCCTCAAACCTCACACCAGGAGATGTACGCCTTCAACGTCTGATGACAAAGCTTTCGAGATGTAGATTTCCTCGCCTTCATCATGGTTGGTACTGAGGGACGAAAAAAAACTTCTTATGGGCTGAAAAGGAAGTCCCACGCCACTGGCGAGGCACCTTCCCCTTCCCAGACTCTGGAAGGAAGGTACTCTTACCCCCTGTCAGACTCCTAATGCCGTCATCCAGGGTAGCCCCGAACAGGCTCTCGCCCTGAAAAGGCAATTCAGTCAGGGCCTTCTTGGAGCTTTGATCCCCAGACTAACACTTCAGCCACAAAATACGCATAAGCACCACTGCCGAGACAGATTGCTTAGAGACTCATGGAAACAACATCCAAAGATGTATAACAGACAAACTGCAGACCCTGGACCAACCGATCAGCCAGTTCGCCATTGGCGGGAGGACACAGGTCGCCCCCCATGACCAGACGCAAAGCATTGCCCACACCGTCAGTGTCTGACACACCAGAGCAGAGGCCAAAACAGGCCGCAATAAGGCATAGTAAACATGCAATGGGCCTTAGAGATTCTGCCTGCTTGTCAGATGGATTCCTAAAAGCCAGGGATACTACCACTGGAAACATGGTTACCTTAGTCAACCTGGAAATAGGTGAACCCGCCACCTGTGGGACTGTCCACTTCCTCAGAAACCACTCCTCAAAGGGATACCGGAAAGCAAAGCGTCTTGGAACCAGCAAGGGTCATATTGGACGCACCCAGCATCTATAGACAAAACTGTCAAAATAAGCTTGATAAGAACACCATAACCACATGGGACGGCTTGTAAGTGACAAACAGAACAGACATGTCCGCAGCAGCCTTGGCTTCATTGTCCAACATAAATGGCTCCCTGCAAGGACGCAATCAGTGCATTTACCAGCACCTTTTTGTGCGGCGCAGCGGTAGCCATTGGCTCCTGCTACTATCAATCACATCCAGTGAGCCAATGAGGAGAGAGCAGGGGAGGGGCCAAGCCACGCTCTGTGTGTGAATAGACACATGAACCAGCAGCTTGGGAGCGAGCCTGCTCAGGTGCCCCCATAGTAGGCTACTTGCTATGGGGGCATTAAGCAGAAGGGAGGGACCTGGAGCGCCGGCAGAGGACTTGAGAAGAGAAGGATCGGGGCTGCTCTGTGCAAAACCACTACACAAAGCAGGCAAGTATAACGTTTGTTATAAAAAAATAACAACAAAAAAACCCCCAAAACAAAGCATTAACATTACTTTAACTAAAATGTCACAAAATTACATTTCATCCAACTATTTGTAATGCGGTATAGTGCATCCCAACATGTAAAATGTAGCCTACCCTACTTTTTTCAGCACACACCATTGCTCCACAAGTTAACTTGTTTATGCGTTGGATTAACACAGCCCAATGGAGCTGATCTGAACAAGCCTTCAAAATGCAGTTCTTCATTTCTAGCCCTAGATGGAGCAGTAATCAACACCATTGTTTTTTCTTTATCCAAACTGCCTGACCCAGTTCTCAACTATGAGCTATTGTGCCAATGGTAAAAAGCTGAGAGGTAACCTTTAGCACAAAAAGGAATTATATAGCAGAAACTCTATCTTGGAGCAAGGCGCACACAGTACTCACCCTTCATGCTTCGCCCACAGCAAGTTGGGACCCAACACAATGGCTATATTGCTAGGAGTCATCTTGTTCACGTCGCTGTAGTGACTGAGCTTGGCTAAGAATTTCACCAGATACCTATAGAGAAAAAAAGAAAATAGAAAACTGGTGTCTAAAATAACCTCCCATGATAAAGTCTGAAATATCTGTTTATAGTATAGCTGGCCCCATCGTCCAGGTGATATTGTAGCTAGTGGGATAGAGTACAAGAAATCTCCAAGAACACAGACATTAAAGGAGATGTACAGCCAAAGCTTGTTTAGCTGTACATCTCCTATGGATCACCGGAATGCAGTTCGTTCTGCACTCCTGTGACCCATTTTCAGTAGAGAGTGGGCTGAAGTCCGCTCTCTGCTGATGTCACAGAAATCAGTCCAGTCACCACGTCATCACGACAATGGAAGTCGAGATCTGTCTGGTGCCTGGACCGACACCCGGCTCAGCCTCTCAGCGAGCCGCTAAAGCTGGATACACACTATACAACTTTTGTTGTTAGATTTCCTTTAGATTTAGCTTCAACTATGTAGTGCAAGGGCCTGCCTGATTGCATACAAATTGAAAGTGTTTAGATTTGACCTCATATTATATGGTTTTGGTAAATCTAAAGGAAAAAATCTAAAGACAATTGTATAGTGTGTATGGCCCATAAGAGTCTGACCTGGCCACTCCTGCCCCTCCACAGCCCAGCGCTTCAGTGAGCGAGGAGGGGGTAGAGTGGAGAGATGCTGACTGAGCGTCAGTAGCTCTCTGCTCGGGGAGCTGTCAGAACAGAGTGATAGGCAGTGTTCGACCGCTTGGTTCTCAGTATAGAGGCGCCGGCGGACCAATGCTGCATCCACCTAGGTAAGTATAGACCCAAATAAAAAAAACATTCCCATACAATTCTTTCAAAAGCACTCTTTTTTTTTTTTTTTTTTTTTTAATATAGCAGGGTAAAGTCACACTGTCAGTTTTTATTGTTGTTTGTGTCATTTTCCCTTCTTCCTTTCCTAATTACAATAGGCAAGGGACAAATCTCCATGACCATGACAAAACCTTAGACAACAATAATCACTTGCTACGGGTTCAAACCTTTCCATACTATCCCCAGAACTACAAAAATATTGTAAGGAGTTGTACAACGTGATCACCACAAATCATGGTGCTGCATTACTTGCAAATCCTGGTTCTTGTATGGCTCCACAGAGACAGATTCAGCAGCAGACCCCCCAACATTTTTAAGACTCACCCAGATCACTTAATACCAAATTTACTCTCTTAGAAATTTGGTTGAGATGTTGGAACCTAGAGAACAGCAAAGATTCCCACCTGAAGTTTTCTAAGTTGGGTTTCGGTAATTTCTGGCACACAACCCACAGGCTCTGCAGTTTGGTGTTCTGGTCCGGCACACTGCAAAAAGAAAGAAACCCACAGAACGTTGGGTCATCGATATTCCTCTATACCCACATTTATTCATCACATAGATGTTGGTTTATATAGGCTGAACCTAAAGCATATGGACTGGTGATATTATCAAGAATGATACTGACAGCTGAACTCTGACAGCTGAACTCTGACAGCTGAACTCTGACAGCTGAACTCTGACAGCTGAACTCTGACAGCTGAACTCTGACAGCTGAACTCTGACAGCTGAACTAATATAAATTACACAAATTAAAGGAGAAGTATGGCCAAAGCTCTTTTGGCATTACTTTTTCTCTGGATCACGGGAGTGCACTTAGCCTGCTGTTTGTTGACGTCACAGAGGCGGTCAAGGCTCTGAAAGGATCCCGACAATAATGTCAGGATCTACCCAGATTCCTGACCGCCCCCTCCACAGCCTGGAGGCTCCAGTGAGCGCTGACGGGGCAGAGCAGAGAACCAGAAACTGACAGTCACAGCTCTCTGCTCACTGAAGACTGAGAACCGAGCGATCAGCGGTCTTGGCCGGTATTATTATTATTTTTTTTTTATCCAGCACTTCTTTTAATGTAGCTCTGTAATCATTAATACATAAATAAAGTGGAAGAAAGTAACTCTACCTATTCTTGAAAAAATGTTGCCTTCCTCTACCTACACAGCATACTCTGTTTAAAAATATGTGTACCTACATATTTTTAACCCGTTCCAGTCAGGTTTGATAATCTTGCAACATCTGAATTTTACTTGATATCAACTTCTTTGTAATCTATGTACAGCAGAGATGCAGAGTTTAAAGGAAGAACCAGCATAAGAAGCCAGTCAGTCCTTATGCTGATAAGAAGCATGCTGATAGGAAAAGAAAGAGTGAAAGAGAGAGATGAGCTAATCACTGTGCTGCTTTTCCTTTCACTGTCAAGGCAAGGGCTGGGGATGGTCCAGGGCAACCTGGGTTCAGAAGAAGTGGGTTAATTAATGCTAGCCACCAGACTGAGGACATCTAATGGCAAAAAAAAGTACTGAGGGGGCAATCCCTGGAATACTGCAGCAAAATCAGTTTTTTTTTTTTTTTTTAAATCCTTTAGGGCTACTTCCACAATGATCTGTGGCAAAAACACATATTTTACCACGATTTCAGTTCATTTTTCACAGAACAGGTGACAACGGAAGCGGAACACCCCAGTATAAACACATACATAGAATTTAAAGGGAAGCATTTTTCTTGAGCTTTTTTTTTTTTAAGCAGCCTTAATGGGCCTTAATGGGAGTCCTGCTTTAATACTCTAACTTCCAGCAGAATATGGTAGCTATGACAGACAATGATTTTTTATAACTGTTTAAATAAATCTGTTCCATCGTGAGCTGAGGGAAAGATCTTACTCAATGCAAATTGTCTAGTTTGTATGACTAAAGTCAGATGCAAAATACTTTTTTAAATTTATTCTTAAAGCAACCTCTTCTACCACAATGCATATACACAGTAGCAACAAAAAGCAAAGCAAATGTGTAAGGCTCGGTTCACACTACGTCGCTCCGACTTAGGGGGCGACCTGTTAAGTCGCGTGCGGCACGACTTCGGCGCGACTTGCACGGACTTCATAAAATGAAAGTCTATGCAAGTCGCTCCAGGTCGCCCTGAAGTAGTACAGGACCCTTTTTCTAAGTCGGAGCGACTTGTATCGCTCCTATTAGAACCGGTCCTGTACTACACTATGGGACACGACGGTGCGTGACTTGTCAGACTGACCAAGTCGCCTGACAAGTCGTACTAGTGGGAATGGACACTAAAAGCTAAACTGCAGTAAATGGAATTTGAGTGTAAAGTCTGGTACACCCTATTAGTTTTTCTTCACGTTCAACTCAGTGGGTTGGAGCCGCTATACTAACTATGCAAAGTTAGTACAGCGATTTCTCCCATTGAGCTATTGTGTTCTGACAGGGGGATGGTCCCTCCGCCAAAACATTCCAATCAGCGCTCTCTGCCATTGGCTGAGAGTGCTGATTGGGAGTCGGTCGGCTGCTGGTTTCCCAGCATGCGGGTCTGACAGAAGCAAGCCATATAGCCGTTTTCTGTCGGACAGGCCGATGTACACACGGACCGAATGTAGGTCGTTTTATTTTTTTGAACCGGCAAATGCCTCCCCGACAATCAGCCCTTGTGTACCCAGCTTAAGACTTGCTACATTGTGTCGATTGCTAGGCCTGGAGTTCAATCAATCAGGTTGCTCTTACTTCCCAGCAGCGATCCATTCCTCATACAAGCTGAAGGTCATCAGGGGTTCTGGCAACTCACGCAAATAAGACTTTAAGGCACCTTTAGAAAAAAACACAGGCTTTTTAAAGTTAAAGAAATATTATACAGTCAAAATGCATACAATCCTATTCTTCTAGAGATGTACTTTAAGACCAAAAAGTGCTTCGGTGTCCTGGGACCCTTGAATCTTGTGTTGCTGTGACAATAAAATATTGACCTGTGTTCCCAGGTAGAGAGCCTGACCCAATCCCTTCCCAACTCTTACTATTGGCAAGTGGGACTCCCCATACCAGTAATGGACATGCAAAAGACTTCGGAAACAAGAGGAGGCAAGGCTTGACCCACCCTTCCTTCCCACCCAGGAAGCTCATTGTAAACACAAGTCTGCTCTCTGATGCCAGAAGCAGTTCATGAGACTATATCACTTTCAATTTGTTTTAAAGAGAACTCTCCTCAGTAAAACATGAATCCTTTCCAGAAAAGGCTGCAACTGGTCAAAAGCCTGAAAATTATCTTCTGATGTTCCAGCTTCCTATGATCCTCTGTACCCAGAATTAAATTATATTACAAATGGTGTTCTAAAACCTCTTGTTAGAGGTTTTTGTGCTGGGCAACCTCCCTCTCATGCTGAAATGTATCTAGACAAGGCTTTAGCAAGCCCAGAGAGAACACAGGGAACACAGTGGCTTGTATTTTCACAAGGGCCATTAGAAGGATGAGGATTCCAGACCTAATCCATCCTGCAGTGTCATAATTCCAGTAACTGTAAGGCTCGATTGGCATGGGCAGTTACTCATGCTGCACCTTCCGAAGGCCACAATCTGCAACTGGAATTAACAGATGTATGCCAAAAGCTGTGGCAATTGAGCCTGTACAATGCAATGACCAGCTGTAAGTGGCCACAGCTATTCAAACTGTTCGCACAGTCAATGGCTGTGGATGGACGCACTTTGTGTACATTGTAAAGGCTAAGCAGAAGCAGCTACTCACACATCTGTCAAGTCCAACTGCAGAAATCCGCAGATACCTGGCGCTGGAAAGTGCCGCGTGTATAATCCATTTAGCTAGTCAGGTAAAATTGACAACAGCCAGGAAGAAAATTAGGCTTGCTTGCCAGGCTGTCACCACAATTATTTGTAAAATGTAATTTCCCAGCTCACCTGCTACAGCGTGTGGGTCAGAATAAAACTCCTCTAGCTGGGAGGTGGAACAGTCCAGAGCTGCTTTTAGCTTCTTCAGTTTGGAGGCTCCAGCCGCAATCCTGAACAATCCCTGTCACAGAAACAAACGTGATGATTAAGAAGATGATTTTAGTGACTGCTAACTAATTTCCTAATGTAGCACCCAGCTACATCCTGGTAGCACCAGAGGAGTTAGTTATCTTATTGCTCTGGAACATGGCATAAGAGTGATTGGTGGAAATCACAAAGTGCTGAGTGAGTCTGATCTGTGTAGTGTTTCCACCGTCATTTCCATATTTTAAACAATTCCAACAGTTAAATGTCTAGATCAGTGATCACTAAATGGCGGACCGTGGTTGTGGACCACGGCCTCTACTTATTAGCTGTGTGAGCTCTCTCGAGTATTCCGCCTGTCCGCTGCTGTCATCCTCACAGCAGGCGGTGCTTCAGATCGGGGCAAAACCTGGGCGTCTTTTCAAATGAGGGTAATCACCTGCTTGTTAACATAGCAAGTTGACCAGCCCCGACCTTGGTGCAGATCTGCAGCTTCTCCCACGCCCTGCCTTGCTGTGGGGATGACAGCCATGGCCAGGGGGAAGACTGGGAACGCTAATACAGCTGATAAGTACCTCTATCCTGCCCAAAGTAGGACAGTGCAGGTGAGGCTTACATTGAAAGGGGCACTCTGATGTGGAGAGGCAGTATGATATAAGGGGCACTGTAAAAAAAGGGGCACTGTGACATAAATGGGCACTGTGTGTAAGGGGCTATGTGACCTAAAGGGGCACTGATGTGATGACATGGTGGGACTGCTTTAAAGGGAATGGGGGGGGGGGCTATGGACACCGATTTAAACAGGGAACTGTGATGTTAAGGAGGGTGGTGATGCAAAGGAGGGTGGTGGGGGGGCTGAGGATACTGGTGTAAAAAGAGGAAACTCTTGGAAAGGGGCTATGATGTGAAGGGTAGGCCAAAGACACTAGTGCAGTGGTCCTCAACCCTGGCCTACAGGGCCCACTAACAGGCCAGATTTGCAAGATAACTGAAATACATCCCAGGCGATATCATTTTCTGCTCAGTGATTGCAGTACTCTAGTCTGCATCTCCCCAAGGTAATACTTAAAATATGGCCTGTTAATGGGCCCCGAGGACCAGAGTTGAGGACCACTGTACTAGTGTACTGGAAGAGCTGTGATGTGTTATAGTACAAACATGAGATTTAGACCTCCTGCCAAAAGAGAATTTTACTGACTGGACCTCCGTAAATTTTAATTCAAGACCCCTGGTCTAGATTATCATTCGACTGATAGCTTACAGATGCAATTAGAAATGATTGCAGATCTACAGGCAGTACGTACCCCAGCCCACAGCTATCAGAGAAATAATTTATTGGCTGAGTTATTGACAATATTCCCCCATAAGACTTGCTCTAGGGTTGCCTGCTCTCTAAATAAATGTGGACACACAACAGAAACTATAGTGTATGTTTATACAACAACCATTATATGGATTGCCTCAATCACCATCTAATGTCTACAGGCAGATAAACTGCCAATTTACAATTTCCCATGCAGCATCAAGTAAATTGTCAGTCTGATGTTCATTAAATGGGAATGCTGTGATAAGATACATCAGGAATTGTCTACCTCCTCCTTCATCCCCGTTTCAAGCAGCATCATCACACAGGCTTCAATGGGCAGTGCTATCTCCCGTGAGCTGCGCTTCAAGTGTTCTTCTAAAGCCGTCCCGAATGCTGGCTTCTCCGTCCACTTGTCTGAAACAAGAAGGACCACATAAGGAAATATTTTAACAGCCAGAAGCAGAAAAGCAAAGAGTGGGGTAAAAGAAAAGAGTTGGTAAAATCATAGACCGAGAAATGCCCTGAACCAAAATCTATCCAGAATTAAATTGCTAAAACCCTAGACTGTGGAATACTGCCACCCACATAGGCTAATCTGTGCCAGCAATTTTGCTCCTACCACAGCCTTTTTGGAATTCAGCACCAAGAAGTTCCTACCCTATTATGCACATGTTGCTGTGATCTGTCAGGTCAGCAGTTAAATGCAAGATCTGCTAATAAAATCCCTGTAAAATGTCACTACTTTAGTATGTGCAAAAAAAAAAAAAAGAAAAAAAGATAGATTTACAACTATATGACCCTTGTCTTCTGCACCACCGGGTGCAATGTTGCGGTCCTTACAGGGAGTCTGACGGTGGAAGGCAGTGCAAGCAAATTTATTGCTAGAGCGACTTCTCTTGAGATTTGGGCTGCTCTATATTCCCCAGGATCTCTCTGGCAGAAGTGCGATGTCACTTTCGTCAAGGCATCGCAGGCAGAAGACACAATAAGTATAAAATCACACTCCTTTTCTTTACTGGTGTCTTTTACACATATTAAGCGCTAGTGACATTTACAACCGGGAGGGGCCGCAGACATTATAAGAGCATCCTGCATTTTACTGAAGGTCCACTTTAAACAGAACAGGTCCGGAATGAGCATTTGTAAGAATCTGAATCTTCACTTGGAAACAGTTATAGTGCAGCCTTTAGTATGAACTGGTATTTACTTGTATTCCATCTCAATCAGAGTAAAAATGGCAGCTCTAATTCAGGCTGTGCCCACATAAAAGCTGACCTGTCCTGTCGGAGCTCAGGTCTGAAAACTTTGTCCAGGTGGTTGGAGGAGAAAAAAACGGTTCCGTTATGAACCTTTACTACAGGGGTGTCAAACTCAATTTTAACGCAGGCTACATCAGCAAGTATGGTTGCCCGCAAAAGGCTGGTTGCATCCGTAGGACTAGATCTCCAGAGAAAGCCCACCCCCGTACGCTTACATAACGCTGTTGTTGGGGGGGGGGGGGGGGGTGGCTAGGAAGCAGAAAGTGCAGGGTGTGGAGGAGTAGAGGAGGGCAGGAGTCAGCTTCCGAAGTCTGCTGAGACCAGGGAGGTGGAGAAGAGGTGGTGCTGCAGCAAGAAGCGCAGAACCTGTAGTGGTCATCCTGTCCTCCTCTCTGCTGCCGACTGCAGAGATGGGGAAGGAGGCTGCACAGAGAAGCGCAGGATCTGGAAGGGTTCTCTCCTTCGGTTTGCTGCAGCTCTAAGAGCGGTGCGAGGGCCACATGAAATGGCCAGGAGGGCTGGATTCGGCCCATGGGCCTTGTGTTCGACATGTGTTTACCAGCACTGATCTCAGGCAGAAAATTGGATGGCCTTACAGCTTGTCAACATAAAAGGGAAGGAATACAAGTAAATAATTAAAAAAATATTAACTTATTGTTTGGGGCAAGGTAAAGGTTTAGCTACTATTAAAATTCAAAAGTGCAGATTCAAACTCTTGTGATTACCCACTCTAGTGGGCGACTTGCGTATCTATAATAAAGGATGCTCTTTACCAGCCATACTCAACTAGGGTAAAGGTTGCTGAGGGTTCCTTGGGTAAAAAGCAAACTCTGCCTCTCAGATATGCAACCGCTGACACCAATGATCTTTTTAGCCATCAGTAAGGGGGCACAAATCACTTCCCCAATAAATACCACATTAATGTACCATTAGCTGTAGATTAAGGAAAAATTGGCAGGGATTCCTTAAAACCTGAAAGTTATTTTAATGGTTCCTCCATGTTAAAAAGTTTAAGAAAAGTTGCTCTTCAAGTGGCTAATTTTTTGAAACACTACTCCACCACCGTAGCTACAGCAGGAGGAACCATTGAATTTGTTGGGGTAAACTGGTATTTGACCCATCTGGCCTGTTGAACACCTGTAGTGGCCAACCAGCAGCAAAGAGGCAACAAATGGACCAGCAGAACGGGAAATATAGAGCCTCTTACTACAGGTACTGTATGTAATGCCTAAGTGCCAAAGGGTTTGTAATTTTAAAAGCCATTCTATAACAGGGAACCCCCTAACCCAAGTGTTCTATGAATAGAGGCTTCAAATCTAACCTGCCTTACCCTACTACTTACAAACCAGTCTGAGCAATTGTACTGGCTGTTAAGGTTTTCACCCTGGTGTAGGGGTAGTAGCAGCAACCTTGACATAGCTTGGGTAGTCTGTTTGTCTGGGCTAGGCCCCTTTCGCACTTGTACGACCTGAAAGTCACGCGACTTTGACACAACCTGAAGCAATGCCTGTGTATTCTGGAGTTCTTTGGACCTCAAGTTGCATCAAAGTCAGACCAAAGTAGTGCAGGGACTAACTTGAAGTTGCACAGATATGAATGGTACTCATTGGAAATCATGGGGTACGACTTGTCATGTGACTTTCCAGTCCCAAGTTGCAGGAGAAGTCGCAGAAGTGTGAAAGAGGCCTTAGAGGAGCTCCAGGAGTACAGACAGGCTTCTTGGCCACAACAAAGATGTAAGGGCCCAATCTAAAGCAGTACAGTTAGTTTAAAATCAGTGCACACTGACAACCCCAATTTAAAACGTAACCCTATTTGGGTAAATTTCAGAAAAACACATCCTTCAACAAAGAGATATGATCAGTGAGAAGGATTAATTAAAAAAAAACAAATAAAAATCTATGAACGGTTATAACAGTAAGACAGCATTTATGTTAAAATCAGAAAGCTGGCAGAAGAACACTAGCAGAGCAGTGGTGACACTGCGGAGTGAGAGTTAAGCAGGAAGTGGAGGTCAGCCAGGGTTTTAGACACTGCCCCCTGTAGGCCGCAGACAGAAGCACACACAAGGCACTGTGTAAGAAGACAAGGTCAGAGTAGTGAGCAGTGCAGGAAAGCCAGGGGTGTTTGCATTTCATTACCTTGCTGGGCCTGGATTTCGGGCAGTGCCTTTTCTAAGACAGCTAGTGCTTTTCTATGGTAATCTGCTTGTGCCTCTAATAACTGAAGACAGAACCCAACACAGAAAACAAAGCCACAATGAGTACACAGGTGAGACACATCATGAGCATGTGTGTGTGCAAATGGCATGGTAAACTGACAATGGCAAACTCCAACGTGATGGCAAAAATTGGATTTTTGTACTTACCGTAAAATACATTTCTCTGAGTTCATTGACGGACACATCGCTTCATAAATCATAACTACTGGGTTATAGTGCCTCCTCCAGGAATCCAGGAGTAGGACTAGGCAGAACAAAAAACACCTGGCTACGCCCGTGGGCCTTCCTCAGCTTGGTATATAACCCCCCTCTCTGATCTAGAGTAATCAATTTAGTAGCAAGCAGAATTAGAAGTATAAGAACTGGGGTGGGTGCTGTGTCCGTTGATGAACTACGGTAAGTACAAAAATCACATTTTCTTTTTTGTTCATCGACTGACACAGCGCTCCATAAATCATCACTACTGGGACGTCCAAAAGCAGCGCCAAAAGGGAAATGAGGGGTGGGAAAATAACTCAAGGCTAAACATAAGTGCCCTTAACCAGGACACAGGAGCCTTAACCGGGTCACAGGAGCCCACGTCTGAAAAAATAAAAGTTTAAAGAAAAACACCCCTCAAGAGGGAACAGCCCCTCTTAAACAGCAGCCTGCAAAACTTTGCAGCCAAAAGAAGCATCCGCAGATGCCAAAGTATCTACCTTATAGAATTTTGTGAAGGTATGCACCGATGACCAAGTGGCCGCCTTGCAAACTTGCGATATTGATGCCTGATGACGGAAGGCCCAAGAAGCACTCAGCGCCCAAGTAGAATGCGCCGTGACAGGGAAAGGTGGAACCTGACCTTTAATGGAATAGGCCCGAGTCATCGTCTGTCTGATCCATCTAGAGATGGTAGCCGAAGAAGCGGCCAGCCCTTTTCTTGTTCCGTCCATAACCACAAAAAGTGAGTCTGACCTCCGAAAGGACTCAGTAGCTTCCAGATACACCCGAATTGCATGAACCACATCCAAGGTATGCAAAGCAAATTCCTTGGAATCAGCTGGCTTGGGACACAAGGAAGGCAACACAATGTCCTCATTCAAATAGAAGTCAGAGAGACAACTCTGGGCAGGAGTGATGGACAGGGACGAAGAACCACTTTATCCCTATGGACCATCTAATAGGGACTGCGACAGGATAATACCGGCAATTCCAATACCCGGCAGGCCAAGGTAAAAGCCACCAAGACTGTCACCTTCTGGGATAACGTAGACAAGGGAATCTCCTGAATATTCTCAAATGGAAGTTTCTGGAGAACCGAAAGCACTAAATTTAAATGCCATAGCGGCAAAAGAGACCGTACAGATGGAGCCACATGTCGAACCCCCTGAATGAAGGTACGAACTAAAGAGTATGTGGCTAGGGGTCGCTGAAAGAAGACTGCCAAGGCAGACATCTGGCCCTTGATGGTACTCAAGACCAACTTCTGATCAATGCCCTGTTGAACAAAGGTTAAGAACAGAGCCACAGAAAAGGATTGAGGACGAGCACCAATTGACTCACACAAAGAAATGTATGCTTTCCACGTACGATGGTATATCTTGCTGGAAGACGACTTCCTCACCTTCACCATAGTAGGGATCACTGATCCAGACAAACCATTATCCCTTAGTACCTGGCTTTCAATAGCTAAGCCATTAAAACCAGCGACTGTAAGGCAGGATGGTAGATTAGCCCTTGGGACAACTGGTCTTCTCTGGGAGGAAGCCCCCAAGGGACGTTTACGGCCACCAGGATGATTGGAAGATCCTCGCTCTTGATTCCTTGCTGGAACTGCGGAAGAAGCCCGAGTTGAGGATGATACTGGTCTTACCGTGGCCCTTGGACACCTGCGGAGTCTGTTAGAGGACCCCATGAGCTTGTCCTGAGCGTCGGAATCCTCCTGTGGAGCTAAACCTGCTACAGGATCTGCATGTAGGACTGTGCAGACAGAATTGTCTTGAAGGTGGATACCACCAGACTCTGAACCTGTATGCAAATAGGGAAGAGAGAATGGTCTGTGTGACAGCAGCCGGTGAATCATAGCCTGTGATTCCTGAAATTTGAGAGGAAGGACCACCCTGGTCAGAATTAATATCAGGCCTAGGTACAGTGCTTTGCAAAAGTATTCAGCCCCCTTGAACTTTTCAACCTTTTGCCACATTTCAGGCTTCAAACATAAAGATATAAAACTGTAATTTTTTGAGAAGAATCAACAAGTGGGACACAATCATGAAGTGGAATGAAATTTATTGGATATTTCAAACTTTAACAAATAATAAACTGAAAAATTGGGCGTGCAAAATTATTCAGCCCCCTTAAGTTAATAATTAGCGCCACCTTTTGCTGCGATTACAGCTGTAAGTCGCTTGGGGTATGTCTCTATCAGTTTTGCACATCGAGAGACTGAAAGTTTTGCCCATTCCTCCTTGCAAAACAGCTCGAGCTCAGTGAAGTTGGATGGAGAGCGTTTGTGATTTTGGTTTCATCTGACCAGAGCACCTTCTTCCACATGTTTTGTGTGTCTCCCAGGTGGCTTGTGGCAAACTTTAAATGACACTTTTTATGGATATCTTTAAGAAATGGCTTTCTTCTTGCCACTCTTCCATAAAGGCCAGATTTGTGCAGTATACGACTGATTGTTGTCCTATGGACAGAGTCTCCCACCTCAGCTGTCGATCTCTGCAGTTCATCCAGAGTGATCATGGGCCTCTTGGCTGCATCTCTGATCAGTCTTCTCCTTGTATGAGCTGAAAGTTTAGAGGGACGGCCAGGTCTTCGTAGATTTGCAGTGGTCTGATACTCCTTCCATTTCAATATTATCGCTTGCACAGTGCTCCTTGGGATGTTTACCTCTGAGACTATCACAGTGCAGGTGCATTTATACGGAGACTTGATTACACACAGGTGGATTCTATTTATCATCATTAGTCATTTAGGTCAACATTGGATCATCCAGAGATCCTCACTGGACTTCTGGAGAGAGTTTGCTGCAATGAAAGTAGAGGGGCTGAATAATTTTTCAGTTTTTTATTTGTTAAAGTTTGAAATATCCAATAAATTTCATTCCACTTCATGATTGTGTCCCACTTGTTGTTGATTCTTCACAAAAAATTACAGTTTTATATCTGTATGTTTGAAGCCTGAAATGTGGCAAAAGGTCGCAAAGTTCAAGGGGGCCGAATACTTTCGCAAGGCACTGTAAATCTATTCCCTGGACAGGGATAGGGGGGACATTAGGTAGTTCGGACATTACCGGAACCTTTGCAGGAATTAAAAACACACAAGGAGACTCAGGACCTAAAAAAACCTGAAAAGAACAAACTTTGCCCCCTTTCTGGGTTCCCCCCAAAAAAAAAAACATTTAACGGATCTCCTTGAGGCTCACAAAAGAAGTCCACGGGGCCGGTAACCAGTGAAGATGCCCCCCCCCACCCAAATAATGGGTGAGGGCAGACCTTCATGCTGAAGGGGTCTTGTCTGCGGGTCCAGAGAAGCTAGCTCTAGGCTTACCAGACCAAGGTTGCTTGGAACCACCCAGGTAAGATTTGAAAGATCTATTTCCTTTATTCTCTGTCCCAGAAGCACTAAAGAATTTTCTATGGGCTGAGGAGGGCCCCCATCTGCGACGAGGTTCCTTCCCTTTCCTTGACTGTGGCAGGTACTCCCCCCCCCCCCCCCCCCCATGATACCCTTACTGACGTCATCCAAGGGAGCCCCAAACAGGCAAATGCCCTGAAAGGGCAGATCAATGAGAGCTTTCTTAGAGGCTTGGTCTGCAGACCAATTCTAAAGCCACAGCACGCGCCTAATTACTACTGCTGAAAACAAAGTTTGGAAAGCACAGGAGCTGTATCTAAAGCTGCATCACAGACTCCAGGTCCAGACAGGGGGGAAAGGGAGTGGGGGGAAGCCCAGCTCACTGAGGGATTTAAGGATGGGAGGAGGGAACCTGCAGGCAGGTCCGACCGTCCCTGGAGGTTACCCGCGTCCAACCCAAAAAACCACCAAAAAGGGGAGAGGGGGGACTGTACTTACCCTTCCATGGTGCGGGTCGGCCAAGGGACCGCTGTAACTCAGACTCAAGCCCAGTCATATGCAATGCTGCAAGACGTTTAACTCGCGGGCCAGCCTCTATCCGTGAGGCTATGTCGCGGCTGACCTAGCCCACAGCTGCGGTCTGCACGTGCTCGCTGGCTGGGCTGGGGGAACCACTGGATCTAGATTATCGAGCTTGTCGCCCAGCCCGGCAGTTGACTGTAGATATCAAAAGAAAAGAGCCAAAGATCCCAGCTGGATTACTCTAGAGCAGAGAGGGGGGTTATATACCAAGCGGAGGATAGCCCATGGGCATAGCCAGGTGTTTTTTGTTCTGCCTAGTCCTACTCCTGGAGGAGGCAATATAACCCAGTAGTTATGATTTATGGAGCGCAGTGTCCGTCAATGAACGCAAGAGAAAATAAATATGAAGAGAAATATAAAAAGCTGGGACTTTTTTTTTCCATACTGCTAGCATTGATGTACAGTAGCCAATAGCAAGCAACTGCATTTTCCCAATATACACAAGTCAGAACAATGACAAATTATATGTTTGCTATGGGTTACCTTAGTCGGCAAGGGCCAGCATGAAAATTGCTGATAGAAATCTAGAAAGGCTTGTTGTCAATTGGTAAAAAGAAGTCTGGAGTCCTTTAGCTTACACAGGGCTGAAGACTCTCTCCCCACCCTGCAGCAGAGTTCAAGGCATCTGCCTCCCACCAGTGTCAGAGGCTAAGAAGCCTTCAGCCAGCATAGTTCTTTCAGCGTAACTTCACCATAAAGGGAAAGTTCAGCTTTATGCCCTCCTTTCCCCCTCCTCTACTGTTTTTGGCACTTTGTTTGTGGGGGGGGGGGGGAGCGCGGGTACCTGGTTTTGACAGGGGCTCGCTCCCACTTCTAGTTGGATCACCAGGGCACATGCATCGGAGGTTCTCCTACCCACACGCATTCTTCTGGGACACGTCAAAGGTCCAAGAAGGTGGTAGGACCATTCACAAAGTGCAGAGCATGGTTCTGGAGCGAGCACGCACAAGTGCCCCCAGAGGGGCCAGAAGCAATGGCGAGGGACCCAAAAAGAGGAGGATAGAGCTGCTCTCTGCAAAACCATTGCACAGAGCAGGTGGGTATAAGGCATTTTTTATTTAAATTGTAACTCCACTTTTGTTAAAAATAAATAAATAAATCATTCCCCTCTGGTTGATCTCTGTACATTGCAAGGATTTTAACAAACGTTGCTGCAGATTCCTACCTTTTGTTATTCTGAATAAATTCCTGTTTGTTCCTCTGTGCCCCTGTGCTAAGTGAGTCTAATGGGAGTGGTTTCATAATTATCAGCTATGGACCTGCAAATCTCTAATGAGGAAAACTGCCGGGTCTGCATCCTTTTAGACGTTATTTCCTATTGGGAGTATCTTACAAAAAATGACATTTTTTTGCAGGGGATGCCAGAAATCTGACTTGTATCTTAGTGTAGACTTTTTGGAAAATCAGGGAGCCAATCACACAAGCAGGAAATTAGGTTTCTGGGGGCGTTCTGTGTACAGAACACCTTTAGGTAGCCATATTGCATTGCACTTTACAGGAAAATAAAAGCGATGCAGATTGAAAAGGACAGGTAATTTTTAATAACATTTGATGACAATATTACTTGTGTTGTAATTGTATATTATTTTTTTTTTGTTTGCTATTTTTTTCCCCATGAAAGTGGAGTTACCCTTTAAAAAAAAAAAATGAAACCCTTAATATAATTTTGATTTTATTTATTTTTTTTGCCTGGCAATCCTTCTAGAAAAAAATCCTATCCTACGGTGACAATGCTTACCCACTGTACTGTATCTATGGAGCAATTGCATTGTCATCCTTGGCTGCATTTGTGATTTGGCTTAACGAACCCCTTTCTCTCGCCTTCCACCCATTACATAGGGTTTGTGTTTTTCAGTTCACATACAGAGACAATGAAACTGGTTTTCTATCACGATCAATAGGCATTGTTTCTGTTGCTGCAAAAAATAATTTTGGCCAGAAAAAAAAAACAAAAACTGATAAAACCACCACATTTAAAGAGTGGTAAGCAACAATATATTAAAATTGTTTTCGGAACCTGAGCCAGAAACGCAGGCATGGGCAGCCGGACAGGTAAGTATGCCCCCTTTTTTCCGAGGAAAGCTTATCCTGGAGATAAATCACACTTCCACTATTATTTATATTTATATATATATATATATATATATATATATATATATATATATATATATATATATATATATATATATATATATAGGTAACTATAACTTTACTTCACACAGAGTTGCTTTTTAGGCTCCTTTCACACGGCCGCTCCGTGTGAAAGGTCCGCTGCGGGACTTTTTTTTTTTTTTCCACGGAGCGGATGACATTTGTGTCATCCGCTCCGTGTGCCCGCATATCATCCCATCCGTTTGCGGATGATATGCGGACATAATGTAAGTATATGGCACTGCGGATGTCAGCGGATGACACCGCTGACATCCGATTTTCCTTCCTTTCCGTTTTTTACACGGAAGGAAAAATGGGGTTCGGTTCCATTCGTAAAAACGGAACAGAACTGACAGGAGGAAAATCAGGGTGTCAGCGGATGGTATTCTGCTGACACCCGCAGTGCCATTCACTTACATTATGTCCGCAAATCATCCGCAAACGGATTGGATGATTTGCGGACACACGGAGCGGCCGTGTGAAAGGACCCTTAAGATTGTTATATTTTCTTATAAACCAACTACATCTACTTTCAGCTGGTTGTAGATTGTTTTCTACTACATCTCCATCTTTTTTACTACTACATATTTTTTATTTGGACAAAATATTTATCTTGTTTAAAAAAAAAACAAAAAAAAAACCCTATTACTCTGGTTTCTCTTCAGATCGAATAAATCTTTCGCCTTTTACTAAAGATTTAAAAAAAAAAAAAAAAAAAAAAAACCCACATAAATGCATATATAAAAGCATAAGATAAGACAGAATTTTTATACAATTCTCCTGATTCATCCCAATTTATTTTTATTTTTTTGTTACTGCACATCTTCAATGATAATCTGTAACTTTTGGCTTTTATATGTATACCTTGCATAGCACAAATGATCCTTGGTCCTTAGCAGCATTAAAAAGAATTTTGTCACTTTGTGTGTACATTATCAGATAAAATGTGGACAGTATTTAACCATTTCTATTCTAGAGATAAAAAAAATCTTCAACTTACCGAGACAAATAACTGACCATACTCCCCCTCTTTGGATACAAAATTGTACATATCGGCTGCTAGCTGATCCTTTGGGGGAAAGGGGAGGAACAAAGAAAGATCCGAGTTATTAGAGTTGTTCAATTTTACCCAATCTTTAGTTCCTGTTTATATGCCATTCATTCCCTTCTATTCCATTCACTTATATGATCTGTCAGTATAAACTGAAATAAATGCTGTACACCCAATGTTACTGTTCTCATGGTATAAATGTGTACACCCCCTGCCGGCAGTCTCTGCCGTATGCACACCTTGCATTGTTCCACTTTGTTGGCTGCCTCGTCCATCTCTTCTTTCAGAGAGTCCATTTTGCCAGGCTGCATCTGGAAATTCGTGGTGGAAGATTTTTGGGTCTGGTTATACCTGTGGGTACAAAAATTTGCAGAATATTTAAAGGTGACACACTGTGTAGCATATGGTATATTGCATTTATTTTATAATGGGCGACTATAGTGTAGTGTCAGCAGAAAGTGCACTCATACTATATATAAAGTGGAAGGATAAGTGCAGTGGGAAGGGACCCTTGCATTAAAGGTTCAGTGCAGGGTGAATAGGGATCAGCATAGTACAGGGCAAAAAGATATTGGGACTGCGTAAAGGGTGGCAGGGATCAGTGCAGTGATAGGATGGAGCTGGGATTAGTGCACAAACAAAGGGATTAGGTGCAATATAAGATAACCATTTAGTTCACTGTAGCAATCCAAGAACGTATGATAAGTGATAAGTAAGAGATTAGGGATCAGAGCTGAAATATATATAAAAAAAAAAAAAAAAATTGAGCACCAGGGTTTAGGATAGCAAAAGAAAATTATTGAGGGGGAGACATAGTATTAGAAGACATTAAAGTAACATGATAAAGTGGGGATTAGTGCAGCACAGACAGTAGGGATAAACACAGATCAGGAATCGACGCAGATCAGGAATCAACGCAGAACAGAGAGCGAGCGAGAGGGGATCTGCGCTGCACAGACAGAGCGAGCGAGCGGGGATCCGCGTGGCACAGACAGAGAGCGAGCGAGCGGGGATCCGCGTGGCACAGACAGAGAGCGAGCGAGCGGGGATCCGCGCGGCACAGACAGAGAGCGAGCGAGCGGGGATCCGCGCGGCACAGACAGAGAGCGAGCGAGCGGGGATCCGCGCGGCACAGACAGAGAGCGAGCGAGCGGGGATCCGCGCGGCACAGACAGAGCGAGCGGGGATCCGCGCGGCACAGACAGAGCGAGCGAGAGGGGATCCCCTCTCGCTCGCTCCGTCTGTGCCGCGCGGATCCCCTCTCGCTCGCTGTCTGTGCCGCGGGGATCCCTTCTCGCTCGCTCCGTCCGGACTCCAGACGGAGCGAGCGAGAGGGATCCGTGCGGATCCTCGCTCGCTTTGTCTGTGCCGCGCGGATCCCCTCTCGCTCGCTCCGTCTGTGCCGCGCGGATCCCCTCTCGCTCGCTCCGTCTGTGCCGCGCGGATCCCCTCTCGCTCGCTCCGTCTGTGCCGCGCGGATCCCCTCTCGCTCGCTCCGTCTGTGCCGCGCGGATCCCCTCTCGCTCGCTCCGTCTGTGCCGCGCGGATCCCCTCTCGCTCGCTCCGTCTGTGCCGCGCGGATCACCTCTCGCTCGCTCAGTCTGTGCCGCGCGGATCACCTCTCGCTCGCTCCGTCTGTGCCGCGCGGATCCCCTCTCGCTCGCTCCGTCTGTGCCGCGCGGATCCCCTCTCGCTCGCTTTGTCTGTGCCGCGCGGCACAGATCGAGCGAGCGAGAGGGGATCCGCGTGGCACAGACAGAGCGAGCGGGGATCCGCGCAGCACAGACAGAGAGCGAGAGGGGATCCGCACGGCACAGACAGTAGGGTTCAGGAAAGCACAGAGATTGGGGATCTGTGCATTCTTGTGAATAAGAAGAGATTACTGAAGTAATAAAAAAAGCATTTAGCGGCCAGTACAGTAATATGAGAGAAAGGGAATACTACATAGAATGAATATTTATGAACCCCTGCAATATAACGCTGTAAACTCTGAAGAAATTACATATGAAGTAGGAGACAGTTAATTGAATATCTTCCACAGAGTCTTATTTCCTCACCTTGCTCGTGCCGAATCCCAATCTAACACCAGCTTGGCCAGCTGCTTCCTCTGCTTCTGAATGTTAGGAATTTCTACCTGTGGGGACAATTGAAATGGAGCATGGTTACTAAACTGCAAAAATATGGCAAGAAAAAGGTTTCATTCCAAAATCCTAGAATAAGAGCCATCGCAGACAGATCAATGGGACTCAGTGGAACTCAAATGTATGAATGGTGTACCTCAGTCAGCTGGTTTAGGGGTTCCAGAACATCTTTCTCAATCTGGATCTCATGGTAGGAGAGCTCCTGGGCCAGCCGCTGCTCTGCCTCTGCACATGAGCACAATGTCTTCCTGTAAATCAGAGCAGATTGGTTATGCTATAGCCTCATTACACAGACTGAGGGCATTAAACTGCCCTAAAGAAGAACTCCATGCAAAATGGTTCTTTCCAATTTAGGCAAGGTTTTATTCCCCTTACATTTCTTCACTGCTCTCCAGTAAATTGCTGGTATGGCTGAACCCAAACGGAGTTGTGCAGCATTTTTGTGTCCTTACTCCTACTATATCTCCCTTATGGTTTAGTACAGTGGTTTCCAAATTCCAGCCCTTTGCTTACCTTTATCCGGCCCTTGGGGCACTATTCCTCCCACTTATATGAGACACTATTTTGCCAACTGGCACCAAAAACGGAGCCCCATTTCTCCCACTTACACCAAAAATGGGGCACTGTTCCTTCCTATGATACCAACAGTGGGACACTATTCCTCCCCCTAATACCAAATGTGGCGATGTTTACTCCCACTGATGCCAGGAAAATTTCCATCCCGCTGGCCACAGTTCAGCCTCGTTAAAGTCTGAAGGACAATAAACTGGCCCTTTGTTTGGAGACCATTGGTTTAGCAGGTAACATCAGACTGGTTAAAAATCACTGCTTTGTCCATCACATGTATGCTGGAAAAAAGGCAAAATCACCCAGCAGAGTCCCGGAGAGCTGTATATGCTGCACACTTTGGGACCGAGCCTACTGAATTCAAACCATAACAGAAATCTCACTTTTAGGCCACATTCACATTGGTCCGTTTTGGCATGTAATTTGACATGTCAAATCTGAGCCAATTGTCAGCAATGGCACTGTCTAAATCGGTGCGACGCCGACTTTGCGGCACTGCAACCGATTTCCAAAAGTGATTTCTGCACTATTTTTGGCAACTTTGGGGGTGATTTTAAATAGACGTCTGTGCAGGAATCCGCACAGATGTCTGTGAAACCGCCCCTAAAGTTGGACTGAAAATGCTGGTTTGAAATCGTGCGAGTTCAGCTGAATTTGCACGATTTTAAACCAGCCTCAGTGTGAACCTAGGCTTACATGCAGTTCCACTTTATGTCTAAGCCGTAACTGCACAATTATATCATTTATAAACCATTTTTATACAAAAGTTTGTTGTGGACCAGAACTAAAATTTGCATTAACTCACCCTAAAAGGGTTTCATCGCTAAGCTGGGTGCATCCTTCCATCATAGACTGGGAATAACCCATGAGAGGAAGCTTTTTCTGCAAGAGAAACACAAGGTTATATTCCAAACACACAATTCCATACCTTTGGATGCAAAACTACATGCATAGTAAACCCTAGCAATCAATATTTAATCAGCTTTAAAGCCGAACTTCACTCTCTCAATCAACATTGACTGTTTTAATCCTTACACTGCTAGCATTCGTAAATAGATAGGAAAGTATATAGTTTTTACTTGTTTAAACTTTATTTCTTTAGTGGCTTCCTGACTTCAAGGCCTAGGCAAATGTCATACATCACAGGAGTCTTTAGAAGCGGAAGAGGGGTTTTCTCAGCTAAACACACGCCTGCCTGCTTGCATGCTTGAGCTAAGGGCAGATGGATTCCAGGAAGTAAATGCTACATGAATCATCTTTCCTTACTCAAGATGGCCACAGACAGAAATGCTAGTGGGGTGTTTTTCAAAGTGATTTCTCAGCAAAACAAAGCATAGTAAGAGCTGGTTCACATTAGCGCGACACGACTCCTTACTACTTCGGGGGCGACTTGTGCATTACATTGCACCACGACTTCGGAGCGACTTGCAGGGACTTCACATAATGGAAGTCTATGCAAGTCGCTCCAAGGTCGCCCCGAAATAGTACAGGACCCTTTTTCTAAGTCGGAGCGACTTGTGTCGCTCCTATTAGAACGGGTCCTGTAGCGGTCAATGGACCGCGAGGGAGCGCGACTTGTCAGGCTGACAAGTCGCCTGACAAGTCGCACTAATGTGAACCGGCTCTTACATGGAGGGATGGGGGAGTTTGCTTTGAATAGTAAAAATTAATTAAATTGCATTTTTGGTTTGTGGTGTTTAGAAGCAGTGTAGTTTCACCTAAAATAGTCTATTGTAGTCAGACTAAGCCTAGGCTCACGTTTGTCCATCTGTGCTTTTTATACACTTATTATGCCTTTTGGATGTGTTTTCATTATTCTTTTTTTGTTTTGGCCAATAACCATTAATATCTCTATGACATCATTTGAGCTTCCTGCCTGTTGTTTGCAAAAGTTGCAAAGGGGGGTAAAACATCCTAACCATTTCCTCCCATGCCATATGATTCTTGCTGATGATATGATATATGATTCTTCTTGTGATCACTGTATTGGTGGTGGGAGGGAGAAGAAGGGGGTGCACACCACTCAGAGGCTGCCTGTAGTGGATAATCCCAATGAAGGACTGCAGTGTTCTTCACAGCTGGGTGCTCGCTAGGGTCCGTAGCCCATAAAGTCCATAGGTCAAAGCAAAGAAAAAGCGGCACCTCCAGCGATAAAAAACAATATTTTATTGAAAAATCACAGGTCCAAAAATCGACATAGCACAGGAGCACACAGTTCAGCAGACACGTTTCACACAAAGTGCTTAATCATTGCAATGATTAAGAACTTTTGTGTGAAACGCGTCTGCTGAACTGTGGGCTCCTGTGCTATGTCGGTTTTTAGACCTGTGATTTTTCAATAAAATATTGTTTCTTTTATCGTTGGAGGTGCCGCTTTTTCTTTGGTGGTGGGGGGGGATCATACAGCAATGGACTTGCATTGACCAGGCGCATGAAGGCTTTCATTATCCAGCATTCTGTGGCTTTGCCTCTCCTCTTCCTCTGCAGCCTGTGCAGAGTAGAAGATGCTTGGGAAGAACCCTTCTAAAATGCATGTACATGGGTTTTTGAAGCGGTTCCATTAAATTCTACGGGGCAGAAACCACACCAATTCGCACCAAAAGAAAGAACATACAGCATTTACAAAAACAGAAGACCAAAAAATCACATGGATGTGAATGGGCAACCTAGGAAAGGTGGGATTCCTCTTGTTGTGCGATATCTGGAGACGCACAAAACAAAAATTAAAAAAAATGGGACTGTAAAAGCTGACTCCTAACTGGCTGCCAGGCACTAGTCTTTTGCAAACATGAATGTTCGCTAATAAAGCCTCAACAGGAATGTAGTTCTAAATAGGTTTATGACTGCAATAGCTTGTTACTCACTCAGCTCAAAAGCTGGTTACCGGTCCCTTCAAAGACTACTAGAGAGAGAAATATTGGGGTTGATTTACTAAAACTGGCGAGTGCCAAAATCAGGTGCAGCTCTGCATATAAACCAATCAGCTTCCAGGTATTTTTTTCTCAAAGCTTAATTGAACAAGCTGAAGTTAGAAGCTGATTGGCTACCATGCACAGCCACACCAGAATTTGCACTCTCTAGTTTTAGTAAATCAACACTATAGTATATAATTTTGCCATGTTGCAATTTTTTTTTTTACAAAATTTGCTCCTGGGTTGGACTTGCTAATAGCTCTCATCAATCCCCTTTACAACCAGAACTTAGACTGGGAGAATGACTAGGAGTCAATCTGATGTTCTGCACGCAATTGTAATAGCAAGTGAGTATGCTGATAGGAGGAGGTTGCAAGGAAGAGATTGCAAAATTGACAGAATGATGACTATCATATCTGTTGCTGCTCTCATCTGTCCAGTCAGAAGGCTGAGAGTGGAGAGTATCAATGTATTCCATAATTTAAAAAGTAACTCCACATTTGTTGAGAAAAAAAAAAACATTTCCCTCTGGGTGATCTATGTACATTGCAGGGATATTAAAACTTTGTAGCAGATTCTAACAAAATCACAGCCTCTTAAAGCCCAAAACTACTACATCATTTACGTTAATGGAAAAGACAGGCCTTGGCTGCTTCAAATTCAAGAAAGGTTAGTTAGTCTATACGAGTCTGAGCTTGTGGAGTCATTTCTGCATCCCAGGACTCGCATTGTAGTGATGTCAGTTTTGAGATTATATTGG